>NC_087473.1:20129892-20429892 GCF_036321535.1 Camelus dromedarius
CCGTCCTCCTTTTTGTGGAAAAGAGGCCACTGTCTTGATACAGACTCATCCCAGGAACACCTCGCTGGGGGAGCTCCGGAAAAGCCTGCTGGGCCAGCGGCTTCTGAGTTTCCTAACTCACCTGGGCATCACAGCTTAGACACACACACGCAGACACATGCACGCACACACACACACACACACACATGCACACACATTTCCCACCTGATGGATGGGTGACCCTGCTGCTACAGAATTTAGATGACATGTGTACAAGGTGAATAACATCCCCCCAAATTTATATCCACCCAGAGCCTCAGCATGAGATCTTGTTTGGAAACAAGGTCTCTGCAGACGGGATGACATGAAGGGCCTGAGAGGAGGTCCTCCTGGAGGAGGTGGCCCTACATCCAAGGACAGTGTCCTCAGAAGAGACAGAAGAGGAGAGACACAGACACAGAGGAGACGCCACGTGGAGACGGAGGCAGAGACAGGAGGGAGGCGGCCACCAGCCCAGGGATGGACGCCTGGAGCCCCCGGAAGCTGGAAGAGGCAGGGGGGACCCTCCCCTGGAGCCTCGGGAGGGAGCGTGGCCCTCGGTGAAGAGTGAGGACTTCTGTTCCAGCAGGTGGTAGCTAGACATGAGCAGAGAAAGGGGAACATGGGCCAAATGGCAGAAAACCATGCATCTTGTGGACAACAGGGGTCCTTGGACAGACCAAGAAAAACAGGAACTTCCAGACTGATAAAAACCACACATTCTGGGTTGACAAGTATCCTGGAGGCAAAGACAGGTGGGACAAGACAGGACTGTCCCCCATCCAAAAGTAACCTTTCACTTACGAGACCTGCATCTGAATGTAACATTTTGTTCATCATGACTTCATCTGGCTTCCTGATCATGACTAAATAAGGACACCCCCACCCCCCAGAAGGTGGAGCTGAGGTGAAGATATGGAAAGATGACCACAAACCCCTCCCGCCAATGAATATTCTGCCCATCCATTTTTATCCCCATAGAACGAGTTTGTCAAAGAAACTCGGGGCAGCTACCCACCTGAGTCTGCCCGCTCTTTCCTTGAAAGCAAACTGTCTACCCCTTAATAAATCCCTGCTTTGCTTTCTTGACCCCCATGTCTCATTCCTTGATTCCTTCTGTGACAAGACAAGAACTTTCTCACTGACGCCACCTCCACGTATGAATCCTGATGGGACACATTCCACCCTCCCTACGTTAAACTTGTTGCAAAGATAAGTGACCACAATCGCGTCCACAAGAAAGAAAAAACCAACACCCAAATGAGGACCTTGCAATGCCGTTCATTACATCAAATCCTTTCTCAATATTTACTTTTTCTCAAAATTGTCTCAAAGTCCTCTTAGGTCTTGGAGAAATTACAGGGAGTTCCCTGAAACGTTGAAGGCTCTGGGTTTCCTGGGGAATCTGTGATGTGTGCCCACATCTGAGTCTTTGGGGGAGGGTGTTTCCCTTTGAGGTCCCTTTGCTGAAACCCTGACCCTGCTGTGATCTGCGTCTGTCCCCACAGGAGGACTTGGTGAGGGCTCCTAGCCTTGCTTCATCACAGCAAGACAGCGAACCTCATAAGCTGCAATGTGTGTGCAATTTTCAGCCCCCGTGAAACTGCTTTTAATTTGAAGGCTGTGTAGCATTTCCAGCCCCCTCTCACCCTTCGGCCAGATCACTCAGATTTCACGGGCAGCAGAAATTACAGGCTCTTTTCTTGTCCGTCCCGTTTTGGTTCCTCTCTGTGGCATTCCTCCCGTCGGAGGGGGAGTTCGAGATGCCTTTACCTTTGTACACGTTTCACACTTTGATTTTCCTGAAAGAGGGAAACACGAGGGTCTCCAAGGATCAACCTCGTTGGTGGTGACGTGTCAGAGGGAGATGGAACAGACAAAGCGGGTGGGGTGGGGGAAGCCCACGCGGGCTGACAGACGCCTCCGTGGCAGGGCGAGCTTACAGGAAATATTTTAAGAGGGCCATGATTTCGAAGAGCTGGCAGACCGTAAAACCATCAGGCTAAAGTCTCCTCTGTTGATTATCAAAGAGGGGCACAGAGCTCCCCAATCTAATCTCATCTGTGTTCCTGGTGGGGACAGGGTCCGAGGGGGATCCCCACGCACAGCACAGGGCTTGCTGTGAGATAAGAGACTTCAGAAGGTGCTCACGGCCACCCCAGCAGCCCAGAGCCCCGGGGCCCAGCTCCCGGGAGCCCCCCTGCCTGGGAACCTCCCCAGGCTGGTGCATCCCCAACCTCTGCAGGGCCCCAACGCCCCACTGAAGCCATGCCCTCTTACCTACAGGAGGTTGTGCTGGCTCAGGGAGTGTGCCTGGCGGGGCTGTGGGTCTGCGCTGATCCCTGCACGTCTTCCCACTCTCTCGCCTGCTCCTTGGAGGTCCAACCCCACCACGGCTATACACGTCGGCCAGGGGCTCCTGGTGGAGAGGTGCTCTCCAAGAGCGGGGATGACTTCCTGCTCTCTGTCTGTCTGTCTGTCTCGAGCTGTTTATCTCTCTACCTCTGTCTCTATTTCTCTGTCTCTCTCTCCTCTATGTCTCTGTCTCCCCACCCCTCCCTCTGTCTCTTCCAGTTCTCCGTCTCCCGCCCCCTCATTACCAGGGTATCAGCTGGGAGGTGGGTTACCCGTGGGCTCGCTCGCTGAGCAGCACTTAAGGATCACGAAGGACGCAGCGAATCCCAGGACGTTTGTTCACACTGCACTCAAGTCTCCCTTCACAAGGTCTGTCCCTTCAGTACCGAGAAGCTGGCCTTCAGTTAAGAGTGGTCCCTTTGAGCAAGATGGGGCAACATTTCTCCAGCAAACAAAATCCTAAAGTGGGCTCAAAGCAAGACGTTTTCAGGGACACAAGAATTGAGAACACAAGCCACCAACAAGACTTCCGCCAAAGGAGATGATATCAGGAGAACTCTGAAAGCCAGAGAGAGGTGACCCAAATAGAATATGAAAATTAGCTATGAGATGGAGTGAAATTTTAGCACAAAGGGGTGAAGATGCCCGAGAATGTGGGTCATTGCAAATAAACACTGGCACCATGAAACTATAGTGCCTTAAGGAGTTAAAATGCAAACGGAATTAAAATGCATGACAACAAATGGTCTATAAATCTGGAGGAAGTAAGCAAACTTAAAGTTCTAAGGTATTTGCACTGTCTGGTACGAAAGTAAAAAGTAACTAACATTAGACTTTGAAAACCCAGGATGTGTGTTGTAGTATCAACAGTCACCTGCACAAGAATACGGGAAGAATCAATGACTTTCAGGTGGGTGACAGTGATGGGGAAGCATTGCGATGAGACAGTAAAGCCCCAAATACTCCAAATAAAGAAAAGGAAAGAAATAAAACTTTTAGGGGCAAGTACAAAGGTCATTAAGGTAAAGACACAGATGGGTAATGACTGAAAAATGCTTATACGCCTGGAAATTAAATTTCTAAATAGCCCGGAGGTCCTAACAGACATTGGGAAACACTATAAGATGAAAGACAAGAAACAGCTCAAAACATTAGAGTTATAAGTTAAAACCACGCTGAGGGCAAAAGTGTATGCTTTAAAGGCAGCTAGAAAAGATTGGGGGGAAAAATCGGTGTGCAAAACAACCTTCTTGGGAAGTTAGAAAAAGAACGGCAAAAACTCACGTAAACTAGTGGGAACTAAATAATAAAAACAAAGTCAAAATTAACTGAGAGGAAAATAAATGCATAACACGGAGCGCTGTCGTCAAAAGACAACACGGGGAGGGGAAATGTTGATAATATAGACAAATAAAATCAGAGGAGGCATAAAGAAGGAATATCAAGGAAAAAAACGGGAAATTACTATGGGTCCTATAAACATTTACCATTTTGTAACAGAAGATTGCGAACGTTGCGCTTATAAAATTGAAACTGCAGCTAGAATGAAGCAATTTGTAAAAATATATAATCAAAAACTGACACCTAAAGAAATAGAAAATATATTGGAAATGGACACATCATTGTAAACTGACTATAACTCAATAAAGTAAAAGTTAAAAAAAGAAACAGAAAATAGAGACTTTGATAACCGCCAAAGAGGTGGAACCTATGATTGTAGACATTTACACAAAGAAGTCTAGACCCAGAAGTCGCTGGCGTAACCCTTTCACTGAAACCTACGAGGGGAAAAAAAAAAATCACAGGTCAATCTCTCTTCCGAACACACAGCAATAATCAATAAAAAATTAGCAATATAAAAAATAGAATAGGTCCTACTAAGTCGGGTTTATTCTACGCATGGAGATGGACTTAGCAATGCAAGTGACCACACTAACAGAATAAAAGTGAAATATCACACAGTCACCTCGTGAAGGCGGCAGATCTGATGAAAGTCAGCATTTATTCACGATGTAAACGCATAAGCCAGTCCTTAAATAAACACCTTAGCAAATTAGAAGGATAAGGGGCTTTCCCTAACCTGACCAGAGATCTGTACAAAAGATTTGCAGGAACCCTCACAGTTACTGGTGCAACGCCGGATGTCTCCCCTCTGAGACACTGTTTCCAGACAAGGACTCCGCTGCTCCCCACCCTGGCTCTCTTTAAACAGGCATTGGAGGTCCTTGCCTAATTATTTAAAAATGCATTCATAGATAATGAAAATGATAAAAGTACATCAGAAAACAAGGAATAAAATGGCCATTATTTATGCATAATATGAATGTAGATATGAACGTTCAACAGTTACAGATAAATGATTAGAATTAGTAACCGAGTTTAGCAGGGGCATTGGATACAAAAAAAATCAGTATAAAACCTCCATAGTGGTTGCACACCCTGGTCACAAAGGAGTTAATTTTGCACCGAGGGTACAGCTCAGTGGTAGAGTGTGTGCTTAGCATGCACAAAGTCCTGGGTTCAATCCCCCGCACCGCCACTAAAAATACATAAACAAACCAAATTGTCCCCCCCAAAAAGAACAGAAAAAGAATTAATTTTGAAGACACATGCCACTTGTAACAGCATAAAAATTGAATCTCTAAGAAAAATCTGACAAACGTAGCAGGCTGCCTCGTCTGACAATTACAAAATAACGTGGAGAGAAATGAAAGCAGATATATTACATGGAGGCAGGTGCCGTGTCCAGGAGCTCTCTGTGGCATTTCTTTTCTTTTTCTTTTTCTTTCTTTTATTTGTTTCTTGCTTTCTTGCTATTTTTGTTCCTTTTTTTCTAAATTGATGTTTAATCAGTTTACAGTATCATGTCAATTTCCTCAGAGGCATTTCGTGTCCCGCTAGACCTTACCTCCACCTGAAACCACTTGCGTAGACCTTTACTTCCGACTTACACAGGCTCCCTCCGAAACCTGGGTTTATCCCAGCCGTCTCGTCTGGGGCCTGGGGCACTCCAGGTGCTCAGTCACTGTGAACTGAATTCCAAAGATGGGCAAACTGGGCCCTGGTCTGTGGTCTAACCCCCTGGGAAACAGCGCTCCCCGCCGGCTATAAAGTGAGACCCGAGGCTTGGAGACAGGTAGGCACACGGATGCTCTGCTGGCCACATGCCGGAGACATGCACGCTTATCAGAGCGTAGAATCCACCCCCACGGAAGCCCCAGGAGAACCCATCCTGGACCGCCATGATGTGAATCAGGGATCAACGTGGGCGGGGCTCTGCTCTGAGCCCCGCCGGTAACAACTCCCTGGTGAGGTGGGCAGCGCGCAGCCAGTTCCCTGGAGAGGACAGCAAGGCATGCAGAGAGAGGCTGCTGGCCCACAGCCCCCTGCTGTGGGTGGCAGGTGAGGATTTGTGCCCTGTGTCCTCTGCCCCTTTCTCCATGGGATGGATTCTTGCTTTTATAGGAACGGTGCCCCAGGGTCTTTTCTCATTCAAACCAGGTTGCCCTCGACAGGGTTGTCTGGTGTGCGGGCACCTCACAGAGTCCCTTAGAGCAGCTTAGCGAGTGCAAATATCTCGCTGGAGGGCCCCTTCCTGGCAGGGACCCTGCCTCTCCCTACCTACCAGGGAGCCAGGCTAAGGGTGCACGCTCCTTCTCCTTATTCTGGGCCGTCATATTCCCATCGCCATTGGCTCCCGCTGGAGGAAGAGTCGTGTTCCCCTTTCAAAGCCTGAACCCACTGCTCCGTGCTGGTCCAGGGCAGTCCTGATGGGTACGAATTCTCACCTTCCCCTCTCCCTCGGGGCTCCATGGCCTGTTCTTCATGGGGGCGCTCCCCAGGCCCCTCTGACCTTCCACACACTCACCAAGGATATCCTCTCCTGCAGCAGCTTCTGGTCCCTTCCTTGCTTTGTGAGTTGCATTTGAGTCACCTCTTCCCAGTTGGGAACTTGCAACCCAACCCAGACCACCGTAACCCTGTGCCGAGACCCTACGTGCGAGATTTTGGAAAACGTAGGGTGCGGGGACACCTTCATTGTTCAGAGAAATTGCAGAGGTGGGTTAGGACCGGGTGCAGAGGATTCAATGGGCTCCTCGCAGTTTGCCCTGAGGGCTTTCCCACTCTGCGTGCGCAGCCTGCAACGGGGCGCCCTCCAGCCCCCACGGTCAGACCCTCCTGCTCGGCCAGCCGGCCCTCCAAAGTTCTGGAACTTACCCTCAAACTAACGCTTTGCCGTCTAAGCATTCAATTTAAAGGCCTCTTGGTGTTATTTCTGAGCACTGGAAGTTAATAATACATATCATCTTTGTTTTCCAATTTTTTTACCGAGTTGATTTAAACACCCCTGACAGCCCCAATCCAATCTTCCCATCCAAACTGACAAGTGTGACACGCATGTCTGCGTACAAGCTCTCAATTATGCATAATCCAATGTTTTCTAGGGTTTTAATTGAATCACTCGTCTCAAACTTGTTATTTTTAATTTACAACATTTGATTTCTGACACCGGCCCCTCTCTGTCATAAATTATGCAGGCGAGAGCCTTAGTTGTGTGGGTGATTAAAAAAAACTAATTAGGCATGATTAAAAAAACTAAAACAGACACCTCTTAAATATGTGAATGCTCCCATGTAGAGGAGGCTTATTTCGCCAGAAATGCCTCATTTTCTTTCTAAGAGATTATGTTCCGTTTCGTACAATTTGATTGATTTTGACAGAAATGAAAGAAAATGTAGGATTTTTCCCCCTTTCTGAATATATACCAGAAATCGCATTACATGGCCCGTTGATGTGGACTTCCCCCACAGCTCATTGAATATAATTTCGTTAAGTGGGCAGGAAAATGAAAATGAAGAAAACGGGATGCAATCCAGCATTTTCTTTGGCGCGGGGCGCGAGGTCAAGGCAGGGCGGCGCGCCCCCCCGCAGGAACGACAATCAGACTTGCTGCCCTTTCCAGCTGCAGCTGATGGCAGCGGGGAAGGAAAGAACTGGGAAAGTGTGACTTTCTGGGGGAAAGAAAAAAAAAAAGCACTCCAGCTAAGCCAAGAGGTGACCTGAGCACCGTGAGCAGCTGGTGACATGGAGAATTTCCCTCGGAGCCACGGAGGACTTACAGAGCCGTGACTCAGGGCGGGCATAAATCCATGAATTCCCCACGGTGGTTGCTTTGCAGGACTCGGAACCTGGCGGACCTTCGTTCCGATGGAAGCCTGGTTCCTTCTTGCCTCTTTGTTTCTGTCTTATCTTCCATAGCCAACTGGCAACAAGCGGAACTGAATTCTTTCTCACTCTCCGGCCACACTATGCCCCGCTGGCCACATTCTGCCCCGCTGGCCACATGCATGGCTGCCCAGAGACACATTGGAGGGACATTCCCTCCCTGGTGATTCCGAGTCACATGAGATGCCTTTGAGAAACACAGAATCCTATGAAAAGTTTGGAAGTTGGCACCGAGAAAAGGGTGTGCCCATCACAAATCACTCCAAGATTGCGCAAAGCACTTGATTTTATGACTTAAATCGACCGAGGACGTGTTGCCCTCATAAGGAGAAGGCAGGAGCCCCAGGGACCTCTGTGGTGGGACCCCCTCATCGCCCTCCTTTATCTCCTGTCCTCCTCTTCAGGCTGCCCCATGGAGGGGCTGCAGCGTGGGAACTCCTGGGCACAGATTTGTGACTAACGTGACGAACAGAGACACAAAGATGCGTGCGTCCCTTCGTCCTCTGTCATTTCACCACGGATGCTGGTCAACCCTGTGGCCCTTGGACATGTTATGCAGATATGGACACAACTGGAGTTTATTTTTCAGCAGAAAAGATTGTGAAAATTGTTTTCCAACAATTTCCAACGGTCTCCAGCAGGGACAAGAGAGTGTTCCACTGGCATCAACTTCAACTTTCAGATGAATAATTCTTGAGCAGTCTAGGGGAACCCAATGCAGTTGTTTGTCCTCCGCAGTGTGCACGTCCCGAGCATGTGGCTGTAGTGGTTGACGGTGAAGCGAAGGATGGAAGTGGGGCCACAGCATACGCAACACTGTGGAGCGGGCTGGCCGGTCCCTCCGGCCTCCTGCATTTGGGTTCCCACTCACACACATAATTTACAAGAATAAACGTAGCCTTGAGTGTTAATTTGTTTTAACAGCCTAATAAATTGGCTTTCGCATCCTAAGTCCTTCTGTGGAGATGGAAGCTGGAGGTTGACGGGGCCACTTGAGGTCGTCAGTAAAAGCAAAATGGCCACTTGGTGGATAAACCCAGCCACCAGGGCCCCTTCCTACCTTTTCTTGAGTAAAACCCCATGGTCTCTTATCTCAGGACTTACAGCAAGTGGCACTTCTGTCCTCGACCCTTACGCTTAAGCACATAATGGAAGCAAAATCTGGATTTTCTGTTTTAAGCCATGCTGCTCAGGAGATTGGAGCAAAGCCTAGGGCTTGAGGACTGGCCTTTTCAGACTCACTATTCTGTTTCATTAGCAAGATAATTGTCCATCGCTGACCCCTTACAATTCAGCACCAGCTCCCGAGCGCCAAACATTCAGAGGGATTTTATTGAAAACACACAGGATACTTTCTGCTGAATGAGAATCCTCCATCGGGTACTTATGACCTTATATTTATAACTCCAAGCTCAGCAGGAAATGTGGCACCCGGAATGTGAATCTTCCCTGTTGGAAGAGCTAATTTCTCAGCCTAATATCTGCATGCAGGTGAGAGCATGAAGAGCTTAATTCAGTTAGGAAGTCACATCCTGACCCAGGGCATTGCTCCAGATGGAAGGGAGCTCTCCGCATCTTCCATGAGAAGTCAGCGCTGCAGCAGGGGATGACCCCAAGGTCCCCGGAGTTCCTGTCTGGACCCAGCTGTCCCTCGCTCCATCCATGGAGCTGCTGGAGAGGCTGCCCCGGGTGGCGTCCACCCAGAACCAGCAGGTGCCCTGTCCTCTCCCTCCCTGTCCCCAGCAGATCACGGAGCTGACAAAGGGAGGTGGGATTCCTGCGTAGCTCCTTGGAGAACCGCACCGGGACACGCGCCCACCCACAGATGCTCCCCCTCCGCTCCCTGGCTGTAAAGCAGGAGTCCCGCCTCACACAGCACCTATGTTCTCATGTGGAAATGACACGGTGAATCCGTAGACGACCTCTGAAATCTCAAAAGCACCCTCCAGAGACAAAGCATGGCAGTGCACTCAGCTCCACCTTGAAACTAACACCTGTGAAATAGCAGACTTTGCTGAGTCTCTGAGACGGGGTCGCCTTCCCAGCCCTCTGCCCTTTGGGATGGGCCCCGTTGCTTTCCCAGGACTCCAGGTGGACACATAGGTGCTTCTCCCTGCAGCCGTCACATCCTGCTGACCATCAAGGCGTTCGTTGTCTGCCGTCCCGTTCACACGGCCACGGCCACATTGAACGCATCCCTTCAGAAGTCCCCTCCTAAATGTCCTGCAGCAAAGGGTTGACCCTTTCTGTCCATTTACTGATGTATTCAGCTGTTTATTTTTTATCAGTACAAACGCATACATGTGTACTTTATTCTATGGGTCAAAATCCCATAAATCATTGTTTGCTCAAATCGTTCAAGCTTTGGCCACTGGAACCTTCTTCAAGGCAGTTCCTTTGTTCTTTGGGTTTGTGCTGTGTCTGAGGGCCCCCCGGCCCACGCACCTGCTGGTTCACACTCCTGCAGTGGTGTGACCGCCCAGTCTCGGCTTTCTCCCCTCCCCCTCCCCCAGTCTCCTGTCTCTGCCCAATGCTAAAAAATGAAGGAAAAAGAAAAAGAAAGTGACCTGACAATACTGTTGTCCATTTCACTTAAAAAAAAAAACAAAAACAAATCAGAGGTGTGCTTCAGTTACATGTCCTGATAGCTGAATTGTGTCCTCTGAAAACATACGTCCACATCCGGACCCCCAGGACCTCAGGACGGGACCTTGTCTGGAAACAGGGTCTCTGCAGACGGGATGACGTGAAGGACCTGAGACGAGGGCCTCCTGGAGGAGGTGGCCCTACATGCAAGGACAGTGTCCTCAGAAGAGACAGAAGAGGAGAGACACAGACACAGAGGAGACGCCACGTGGAGACGGAGGCAGAGACGGGAGGGAGGCGGCTACCAGCCCAGGGATGGACACCTGGGGCCCCCAGAAGCTGGAAGAGGCAGAAGGGACCCTCCCCTGGAGCCTCTGGAGGGAGCGCGGCCCTGGGACACCTTGACCTCAGACGTCTGGTCTCCAGGACTGAAGGAGGATGATTTTCTACCGTTTAATTAGTTGGGTTGGAAGCGCCTTGTCTGGACGAAGACAGCCGGCCTGCTTCTCGGCTGGCGTGGGCTCCAGCTCACCGTCCAGGGTCCTTATCTGCAGCTGGAGGAGAAGACGTGGGCTGGCCAGCACCCTAGCTCGCCCCTCTTGTTCCAGAATAAGTCACCCTCCCCTCTACTGCGTCTTCGTTCTGTAAAGCTGTCTTGGGCAACGAGCAGACAGACGGGAGGGAGCATGCAGGAGCTCGAAGCTTTGATGGGGTGCTCTGGCCTGCAACACCCAAGAGGCTCTGAAAGCAGGAGACTCTAAATTTCATGCCGAAAAGCCTCCTTGAAGACTTCTCAGCGTGGATTCGACGACATATATTTTATGCAAAAACAAAAAAAAAATCAGACATTAGGAAAAAAAAACAACCCAAAATGCCTCTTATTCATGAGTGGAGACATTCGAAACCTCACGCAGCCCCTCGCAGCCTGGGCCAACGCAATGAAAATGCAATCACCTCCAGAAATTTCGCACACGCGTCCCCGGGGACATTGTTATAGGCTCATAAAAAGTCAAATTGCCGTTACTCGAGCTCACAAATAATTCATACGAATCGTTTGTTTCGGAGACCGAGCGCTTGCCGGCCGAGCTGACCACCTACCGACAGGCGGGTGCCCCGGCGGGAAGACGGGACATCGCGATTGGATCGGGGAGCCCGGGGGGCCCGACACGCACGTCGGCCCCCGAGGGAAGGAGCGGACACCTTCCCCAGATGCCTCCTCGCACGCTTACGCCCCAGACGTGGTCCTGTCGGCCCAGGCAGCCTCGGTGATAAACACATCTTCGCCCATTTGGTACATTTTCTGAACCGTGCCTTCTGCGTCGAATAAGAAACGCAGGGGGACCTGGGGGAAGGAGAAATTAGTCTTGCCGGGGTCCTCCATGGCATCCCCCGAGGATGCTGCTTGGCAGTGCGGTCCTCAGACAGGGGACGGCTTCTCCGCCGTCCACGCGCACATCCCGGGGGTGCAGGTGGGGGTCCCCGGCGTGCAGAGAAGGGGGCAGGCAGGTCTGGAACACTGCGTGGCATTCATGCTGCTACGAAGTGCAGCGCCTGGCGGGGGCATGAGTGCTTTACGACATTTGCGAGGGTCGACCCAGCTCTTTAATGGAGGGCAATAAAACCCATGCTAATGAGGAGCTAGGGCACCGAGCCCCTTTCTGCTGGGGTCTCCCCACGGCAGCCAACCAGAGGGTAGGTTCGGGCAGCCTCGCCCTGGACACACACACACACACACACACACACATGCACACGCTTGTGTGCACATCTCTTCTGGCCCTGCGACTCGCAACAACCCCAACTTTCATCCCAAACTACTTGTCCTTTGCTTCACGGACCCACCGGAGGAAGGAATGATGCCAACAGGAACGCACCTCAAGCCACTTCTCCCCCCCGCATCCCGGGAGGTGGGAACCAAACTATGAAGGAAGCCATGGGAAAAGTGGACCAAGGTGCGGCTTCCTCCCCTCCTTGGAAAATGTAAGTGAAGGGAATGAGCGAATATCACGGGCCTTCAGGTTTATTCCTCCTTTTCTGTCCTACGAGACCACGTGGAAGGGGAGAACGGCGTTGGTGGGAGCAACAGGGGTGTGTGCGCACAGGTGTGTGCATGTCCGGCCCCACAGACGCATCTCTCGGAACCCGGGAGGGAGACTGTCTGCTCCTCAGAGCTCCCCCCAGGCCCCCGAAACCTCCAGCAGGAGGACACTCGCAGACCCTCGCACGGAGCAACGACTCCCTCTTTAATATTCTAATGGTGCCCGGGATGGCTGAAAACAATTTTCTCTCGCAGACATTGTCTTCGTGCAGTATCGCCCGGGGCCTCGTGAGGCGGGGGGAGAATGTACCGCATCTCATCGTTAACGGGGAAGAGCCAGGACTCCCGTTTCCAGAGCAAGGCATCCATCTCCCCGATGGCCGAGTCTCCGGGAGCGGTCAGGTGCCTTCCCTGAGACGCGGCCTGTATCCGGCGGGCGACAGGGCTGCGCGCGGCCGCGCAGGGCGTCCCTGCTCCCCCAACACCCTGCAGAGTACGCGTGGCATGTATTTTTCATGGCGTGGCTTTCCAAGGAGCCCGGAGAGGGTCCGCTTTAATTGGTGCCTATGAAACGTGGCTGAACACCAGCCCGCCAGTCCCGTCGTCTTTCTGGGGCTGCGTGTCTCCCGGCCCCACCTTCCGCCTCCTGTGCTGGAGGCAGGCCCTGGGGAGGCTCCAGTCTCTGCACACGCGTCCTCAGTGTGAAAGGCCGAAGTCCTTCTCCTTCCTTCGCGGGCGCGGCAGCAGAGGTCTCCAGCCCCAGCACGGGGAGCGAGACGCGGGAGGCAGACCCTGGCCCCGGGTGCCTGGGGGTCACCCTGACGGAACGGCTGTCCCCCAGCTTGGCTGCCATCCACCTGGGGGGCCTCTGGGGGGCCTTGGACGCCGGGGACGCTGACACCCACAGCGAGGACCCAGCCAGGTTCCTGGGGCGCACCATCACCGTGTGGGGGACCCCGTTCCCCAGCACGTCTCCAGGCAACAGCACCAACCCCATTTTCAGACCTGTTTTTGCATTCTTTTCCAGAGCTTTTTCTCACTGCCACATTCCGACAGTACCAGGAGATGTGAAAGGCCCTGGTGTCACACAGGAGAGAGAATTAAGTATGTCTTGTCAGCTGCAAATCGAAATGCGAGAACATTGACTCTCAATAACATGCATTTTCAGGTTTATTGCACTTCCTTTGGTCTGAGGGCCACACGTAGGAGCCACAAACTCGAAAGAAAGGAAGGAGGGAAGGAAGGAAGGAAGGAAGGAAGGAAGGAAGGAAGGAAGGAAGGAAGGAAGAAAGAAGGAAAGACAGAAAGAAAGAAAGAAAGAAGGAAGGAAAGAAAGAAAGAAGGAAGGAAAGAAAGAAAGAAAGAAAGAAAGAAAGAAAGAAAGAAAGAAAGAAAGAAAGAAAGGAAAGAAAGAAAGAAAGAAAGAAGGAAAGAAGGAAAGACAGAAAGAAAGAAAGAAAGAAAGAAGAAGAAGGAAGGAAAGAAAGAAAGAAAGAAAAAGAAAGAAAGAAAGGAAGAAAGAAAGAAAGAAAGAAAGAAAGAAAGAAAGAAAGAAAGAAAGAAAGAAGGAAAGAAGGAAAGAAGGAAGGAAGGAAAGAAGGAAGGAAGGAAGGAAGGAAGGAAGGAAAGAAAGAAAAAGGAAGGAAGGAAGGAAGGAAGGAAGGAAGGAAGGAAGGAACGAATGAATCAGAGTTTCCATCATTTGCCTTGCCGTATTTAATCTCTTCTCTGGCTTGAAAAAAAAAAACCCAAACATTAAGGAAAAAAAAAATAAGAAACGTTGATTTACTACCGACATTTTTCAATTTCAACTCAAGACATGCATCTGCTCAGTTCGGGCTGAAACTCAGAAAAATGCTCACCAAGGAGTGTCTGCCTGAACCGTGAAAGGAAAAAAAGAGGCAGAGTTCGCAGGGCTGAAACGAGAGTCCCCATCGAATGAGGCATCGTGAAAGACACACGGCGCTGGGAGGTGGTTCATTTGATGTAAAAATCAGTGGAATATCTGAAAATGAATATTGAGAAACACAAGAGGTCACCGTCTTTCGGGGTCAAGGGCCGGGACCAGAAATCAGTCATGGTGGCTGCTCCCAGCTTTGGCTGCAAGAAGGCGAGAGTCCGGCTCCTGCAGGACAGGGGACGCGTCCCAGCTGGGCTGAGGGTGGGGTCCCCCCTCGGTGACAACGGGCAGAGCGGGTCTAGCTGCCAGAGAAGGAGGGCGCCTGGGGGAAACAGGTGTCCTTCCCTAAACCTTGCCTCAGAAGCAACTCTCGTGCCGAACGCCACCTTAGAGGGGAGACGTCTGATCGGTGTTTGCACGGCACCGGGCGCCCTAGGAAAGCCGCGTGGGAATCCCGTGCTCCTCCCCGTCCCCCGGCCACCTTTCTCGGTGGGTTTCCGGGGAGAGCGTTCACAGGGTCCTGGGGTAACAGGGGACCCAGCCCTGGAAAGGGAAACGCAGGTGCCGTCTGCAGACACCAGGAAGTGTCTCTGTGAG
Organism: Camelus dromedarius; assembly: GCF_036321535.1. Taxonomy (NCBI): domain Eukaryota; kingdom Metazoa; phylum Chordata; class Mammalia; order Artiodactyla; family Camelidae; genus Camelus; species Camelus dromedarius. Next base: position 20,144,610 of record NC_087473.1, read on the forward strand.
GCACAGCCTGACGCAGCGCTGTCTCCCAGCCCGAAGCCCAGGAAGGTGGGCTCCGGGTGTGCACACCTGCTTCCTGCAGGACACGCTCCTTCCAGGGCTACACTGGCTCTCGGCGACTGCGGTCCTAAGATGCTGCGTCTCTCTCGCCAGAGGCCAGCCTCAGGAGTCGGGGTCCTTGGCGCCCACCCTCCCCCTTCATGGGCTGTCACGGCCGTGGCGGGCCACCTCCGCGTTACCTGTGTGCTTTCTGTGACAGGTGAACGGCCGGACGGGTTAGTTCCCCGCTCACCCGGGGGAGCCTGGAGTGTGGCCGTGGACACGGCGGGGCCGCTCCGGGTGCCCGGCGGGCCGAGAGCTGTGTCGGGTCTTCTCGGCTCTGACAGTGTGTGTGCTTGTCGCCGTGTGTTGTGTAACCTTGAGCAGATAGAACTGAGGCTGCGTCAGGGAGCGGGGGCTCAAAACGGCTGCTCTGGCGTTTTGTGCATTCCTGGGGCTTCCCCATGAGCAGCAGAAAGCAGATAAAAGTGATGACGTGCCTCCTGGAGTCCTGAAGAATAGCAAACGGGGCTGAGCGAGGGAGACGCAGGTAGCAAATGGGACCTGTTACAGGGGAACTGATGAGAGAGCTGCCCGGCAGGTGTCTGGGACCTGCTGGGCTTCAGGGTCTCCTGGTCGTCGGTGTTCCAGGGACAAGCTCCTTCTTCCCACAGATGTTTGTGCTCTTTTATGATTGGATCCTCCGCCTCGATCTCCAAGTAGCTGAGCTAGTCTCGAACACAAAGATCACTTACATGTGGAATCTAAAAATATGATACAAATGAACCTATTTACAAAACAGAAACAGACTCCCAGACACAGAAAACAAACTTATGGGCACCAGAGGGAAAGCGGGTGGGAAGGGATAAATTAGGAGTTTGGAATTAGCATATACAAACCACTGTACATAAAACAGATAAACAACAAGGACCTATCGTGCAGCACAGGGAACTGCATTCAATATCTCATAACAACGTATAATGGAAAAAGAAATCTAAAAAATCTATGCAGCAATCACTTTGCTGTACACCTGCAACTGACACAATATTGCAAACTAACTCTATTTCAATTTTTATAAAAAAGAAAGAGAAAACACAGCGTGCCCAGTGAAGTTTGAGTTTCGTATATTTGGGATAGATGTATACTTCAAAAATTTTTTTTTCACCTGGAATGTGAATGTAACTGGGTTTCCTGGGGACATACGTACCCTGAAAATGTTTTTGCTGTTCATCTGCAGTCCAGACCTCGCCAGGTGTCCTGTGTATTATGTGGTGACCTGGGCGGGCCGGGCGGGGAGGGGGGTGCTCGGGGTGTTCCAGGGAGGAAGGGTCTGCGAGGGTCCCGCCTGCCACGGTGCTGGGAGCTCGCAGGGGGACATGCTCCCTGTGCTGGTGTGGATGCTGTTCCTTCTGCCAGGCCGGAGAGGAGGAGGGCGTTCTTTCCCTCTGCATCTTGAAGACACTCAGAGAGGCTGGAGGAAGAGAGCCAAAAAGGTGTCCTGCGGCTCCTTGATCCCAAATATAACTTTATAACATTAAAGACGGGGCAGGATGGTGGGAACCGAGTGACTCACCGCCCCACTCCCCCAGGGCCATTGATCAATAAGACAGAACAGAACAAAGCATGGATAATTTTTCTGGGGAGTCATTTCGGAGGAAGGCAGACACTACATCTCACTTAACTTTTAAAAAAATTTATGTAAGATTTCTTTTTGTCTTTTCCATCATGCTGGGAACAAGTGAGACACATGAGACTGAGGACACACTGGGGGAAGGAACTCAGGGTTCCCCCGAAACAAAACACTCAACCTGAGTCACGAGTGTCCTTTTATGGGGTCCCACAGTGCGGGGTGGGCAGTTACGGGATTTCAGGCAAAGGATGAGCCTCGGGGATTTTAGGAGATTTGCCTGCTCAGGGCTGGGTTCGCTCTGTGCTGTTTCTGCTTCATGGGATCACGAACCCACAGACGTGCCCACAGTCCTGAAGGCTGGGCAGCAGTCTCCTTAAGCCGTGCAATCCGCCCCCCAAATTCACATCGGCAAGAAACATCCCAGACATAGTGAACGATCTTATGGTTACCGCGGGGGGAAGGGGGTGGGAAGGGATACATGTGGGAGTTTGAGATTTGCAAACATTAACTACTATATATAAAAATAGATAAAAAGCAAATTTCCTCTGGATTGCACAGGGAACTCTATTCAATATCTTGTAATAACCTTTAATGAAAAAGAATCTGAAAATGAATATATGTGTGTACATGCATGACTGGGACACTGTGCTGTGCCCGAGATGGACAAATTGTAACCGACTGCACTTCAATTAAAACAAATAATCAAATACAAAAATTAATTAACTAAAGAGATAAAAAGCAAGGACTTACTGTAAAACACAGGGAACTCTATTCAATATCTTATCATAAACTGTAATGGTGAAAAGAATGAGGAAAAAGGATGTATACACACATATATGTAAATATATTACCGAATCACTTTGCTGTACACCTGAAACTAACACAGCATTGTAAATCAGCTAGACGTCAATAAAATTTTGTTAAATGAAAAACAAAGAAACAAAACAGAAATCCCAACGCAGCCCGCTTCTCCGTGTGTGTCTGGCCGCGTCCCCGGTGCCTGGCGGGGTGAGTGAAGCTCTACCTCATTCCTCCATGTGCTTCTGAGAGGATCCTGTTTTGAAAGATGGGGGGAGGAACAGGGCATCCAGCAGCAGCCAAAAGCCTGACGGAGCCCAGGCCCGCTGCCCACGCTCGGGGGCCTGCTCCAGGACGCCCACCCCCACTCCTGTGCCGACCCCGAAGGGCTAATGTAATCACGTCCCTCCTCCCCGTGCAGGAACCTGCTGTTCCTTCGTAGGAAGTTCCAGCAGCCCTGCATTCTCAGAGCAGAGTCATTATCATGCGCCCGCTGCCTCCGCGTCAAAATTATATTTCAGATACGAAGGCGGCCACGCACGCACCCGGAATAATTATTTGATGAATAATCAGGGACGGTGGCCCCAGGTTATCTGAGTAATCTATGCCGTTAGGGTCCTGGGAAATGAAAGGGAAACAGAAATCACTATTTTGACACATTGTAACTGACTATATACTTCAATTAAAAAAAAAAAAAGATTATTTTGGATAAATAGCTCAGTGTGCCATCCCACCTTTGCTCCAAGAACCCCCTCCATCTCCACTTCTGAATTTAATTGGTTTTACCCCCGTTGAGCCCCTGCGCCTGCCCCCGTGTTAATACACCACACCTGTATTTTCTAATGCAAAGGGTGGACGTGATCGTCCCACGCACGGCCCAGCCACGGCCAGGCAGGGGCAGGTCTTTTCACCGCCTGCGTGTCCTCCGCCCCCAGACCCCACATCGGGGGCCCCTCCTAAAACCCACAAAAATGATCCAACAGCGGGAATGCAAAAGCGGGGAACGTTCTCAAGGTATCACCCTGCAGACACGCCGAGGACAGGAAGCCAGCTCTGCGTGCTCCAGTGAGTAACAGTCACAGTGCAATTTTCAATCCAAAAGACTTTGGAATATCATGTCGAAAAGGCAGACGTCTGACTTTACGGGACCGATTCCCTCATGTGTCTTTACACATCAGGAGGTGGCGTGAAGCTCTCGTCATCCAAGGGCTGTCTCTAAAAGATACAGAAGTGCGTTGCTTTAAAGTGTCAGAGGTCGGAGGGGAGGGATAAATTAGGAGTTTGGGATTCACAGACACATACGACTGTAAATAAAATAGATAAACAACAAGGCCATCCTGTGCAGCACAGGGGGCTGTATTCAATATCCTGTAATAACCGATAACGGAAAAGAATCTGAAAAGGGACGTATATACACGTATACGTAAAACTGAACCACTATGGTGCACACCAGAGACCAACAGAACATTGCAAACCAGCTCTACTTTAATAACAATAATAAAATAGCCCCGTTACACCCACAAAAAAATAAAAATAAAATAAAATGTCAGATGAATGCCTGGGAACATTTCCCTAAACACTTGCAGTTTTTAAACCACATTTAAAAAAAAAAAAAAAGGGTGTTTAAGCTTCTTTGGTAAAACATAGCATCCTCTTGTCATTCCTCTCAAAACAATGTAACAGGTTCTGAACAGCGGTCTCCAGGTTCCGAGTCACTGAGGCGAACAGATTCAAAGGTTTCACACGGCTCAGGGGGCGCCGCTCGGAATGTTTGTAAGTGGAAATCTCGTCGGTCTTTCAGAGCCGCAAGGCCACTTCTTAAGGGCACGTTTCACTCCAGCCCCACTTGCCCCACAGAGAAATAACTTACAGTGAGGGACGCACGTTTAGTACAGGGCACTGTATTCCGTATCTTGTAGCAGCTCACGGCGAAAAAGAACATGAAAACGAACATACGTATGTTCATGCATGACTGAAGCATGTGCTGTGCGCCAGAAATTGACACAGCGTTGTCCACCGACTGTACTTCAGTTAAAAAACACACACAAAATATAGTTAAGGAACCAGCTTCGCGCTGGAAGCTCTGACAACCGCCCTCTGTGTTCAGAAAACCCACACAGATTCTGTCAAAGTCCCTTTTCTCTCTGTGTTCTGCTCCACCCAAAACATGCCAACCCCGGATTAAGTGTTAATTCCTAATTTACACTGAATTCTCGCTCACTGGTGCTCCTGGGTCCCCCACCCCCACTTGCCAATTCCTTTCATATCTTCGTTTTCAGAAAAGACAGTCAATTATAGCCAAAGGAAATAATCCCAAAATCCAAAGCCAGGTGTGAGTTATATTAAAACATTCAGAGTTTACAAAATTCAAATGAACCAAGGCTGCTGTCCCCTCTCCTGCCCAATTTCACTTTTTAAAAAAAAAAAAATAGAACGTTTTTATTTGGCGGTCAGTGAACTGTCACCGGACCCCTTCTCCATCCAGGATCAGCTGGTAACGTGCCCCGTCAGGCAGCAAACACGCATTCTGAAAACACAGCCGCACTCAGTCCATGACAATCTGAGACCAGGTCATACCGAGTGGACTTTGTGCCCAGTGGGGCCTTGCGGTTCTGCTCACCTTTATTTCCGAGCAGTTAAATAAATGCAGGCGTGTATTTCCGTGCCCACGTTCACCTGGCTGAGGGAACCGGCCCATCTCAAAACATCCTTCACATCCTGATCTCCGCGTGTAATGCCCGCAACTAAGCATTATCTCGTTTTGAACGTGCAAAGACCTCGTTGGTATCCAATCAGGAGCAAGGTGTAGGGAAGGTTGGCACAGGCTCCTTGGGAGACGCTCAGCTCCGGGCGGGGTCGGGGAGTGTTATAATTCAATATTTTGTATAAAAACGCACTACCTGCCTTCCCCCTCCCCATGCAAGCTTTCTGCAGCTTCACACACGAGTCCTGGGACTGAGGATGGATGACTCACTAGCCGAGAAGTAGGTATGCCTTTGGTTTTTGTAAGTATATCTGGGCGTCTTCCTGCCCCTGCAGGAGGCTTCTCTTGAGGGAAGAGCCTTGTCTGTCCGCAGGGCTGCGTGGGGGCTCGTCTGCCCGGCGCCCGCCCGCCTGCCTTCCGCTCACACGTGGACGGAGATCTCAGACTGGCCTTTCCGTTTCCTCGGACCCGGGCTCCTGGGAGGCTGCAGCGTTCCTGCTGGCGGTGACCGGTGCCGTCGGCTGCAGACATGCAGCCCCACGTGAGGCGTGGTCTTCTGAGAAGGCAGAGGTGAGTGTGTGTGTGTGTGTGTGTGTGCGTGTGCTGAGGGGGGTGTGTGTGCAGGGGCGGTGTCATGCACATGTGATGTCAAGTGTCCCCAGGGCTTCTCCGAATCCCTAAATGTGACACAGCAGGACGCACGGTCCCTTCCAGTAGCTCCTGGTGCCCTCGTCCCTCTTATCTCATCTTAGCTTCTTTTTTTTTAATTTAATTTTTTGTTGAAGTGTAGTTGATTTACAGTGTCAGTTTCAGGTGTACAGCAGAGCGATTCACTTTATGTATTTATTATATATTATTTGTATATCTGTGTCTTCTTTTTCAGATTCTTTTCGATGATAGGCCGTTACAAGACATTGACTATAGTTCCCCGTGCTCTACAGTAGGGCCTTGCTGTTTACCTATTTTATACACGGTATGTGTATCTGCGAATCCCAAACTCCTAATTTATCCCTCCCCCCCTTCCCCTTTGGTAACTATACTTTGCATTTTGTGTCTGTGAGTCTGTATCTGTTTTGCAAATAAGTTCATTTGTATCATGTCTTTTTCAGGGTCCACACATAGGTGATGTCATATGATATTTGTCTTTCTCTGTCTGACTGACGTCACGCAGTGTGACCACCTCCACGACCATCCATGTGGCTGCAAATGGCATGAATTCACTCTTTTTCATGGCTGAGTAGTATTCTTCTGTCATTTGGACTACACAGCCACGTGTTTGTTTACTTCCCTGCTGCCTGTTTCACCTCGGCAGATAAACGCCCATGCACTCAGGTGCAAGTTTTCCCACCCGTGTCCCAGACGCCGCTGCAACACCCAGTGAGGTAAAAACAGCTCTACGTGCACGCGCTCACAGACGGCGCAGCACAGCCACGCCACCTGACCCCCTCGCCGGCCGTCCCTGCCACGCAGCTCGCTCGGCCTCCTCCTGGACTCCACGTCTCTCAGTCTTCGCCTCATCTCTGTTTGGCTGGGAACAAAATCACCCTTTTGGAAACAAACAAGCCACTTCCAACTCCATCCGGAACGGGATTGTTAAAACCACAGGTGCCCCACGTCCCAGCCAGGCTCCCGGGGGAAAGGTCTGAACGCACCCTGATCCGGGTGGCCCCTGTGCACGTCCCGTAATCATGTTTTTTTAATGTAAAGGAGGACAATTTTTTCTGGCCTCCTGGAGCGCAGGAATCAGTGAGGAGTTGATAAAGCAGAATTCACGGCCGGCCGGGGCAGGGGCAGAGGCCGCGTTTACCCAACACACATGCCTCCCCGTGTCAGGGCGGCACTGAAGTGATTTATGGACCCACACCCCCGGAAATCATTTCAAGTGGATTAGATTCCGGGGACAATCCTTTCTAATATGACAAGTTGATGGGGGCTGACAGGTAACTAGGTTACTCACGATGGCAAGCAAGTTCAAGAAATTCTGATTAAATTAAAATATTAATGGCACCCCTGGGAGAAGTGGATTGAATCGCATTAGCTGCACACGGTAAGTACCAGGACCTGGATGCAAATACAGGCGTGGGGCGGGGGGGGGTGCGCATCGGGGGAAGTTACCTCCAGTCCCCTGGAACTCGGGGAGTGCAGTGCAATGAGAGCCGAGGTGCGGGGACCCTGCCTCTTCCTCCCAGGGTCTGGGGGATGAACCTGCCGTGCTCGTGCTCTGGAGGGAATTCTGCATCCAGGCTCAGCTCCTGCCCTCCTGCAACTACAGGGCTGACCCCCCACCCCCAACTCCCGGCTGCAGCCGCTCTTCTCTGCCCCCCTTTCCTGGCCGCCACCCTGGGGACCCCTGTGCCTCACCCGCTTAGAAGGAACATCTAACCCGGTATGGAAATTGGCCCCCACCGCATTGTAATGAGCACGCAGCCTTCCTGGGGAATCCTTGCCGCCACCTGTGCTCACTGCTTTTTTTGGTCCCCAGCCCCGCCCCCCTTCCTGCAGAAAAACACAGCAAGTTGGAATCCCGCGCCGGCCATGGTGAGATGGAATTCAGTGGTGCCGTGTGCCTGCTCACTCACTTCCAGGCGGTTAATGACACTGAACCCATTCATATCGGGTCCCCCTGACATGAGTTCTCAGCTCTAGGGATGGACTCGGCCCAGACGAGGTGCAAAATCTACGTTCGACCCCTCCTTCAGTTTCCAGGGGAAGCCAATTGGCATTGACTGTGCTTTTTTTTTTCTTTTTGGAAGAGACGTCTTCCCTTCCTTCGTGAACTGTTGGCTGCCCCTGGGCAGGAGGATGAGTCAGTCTGTGATTTGAGGTTGTCTTAGAAAGTCAGAAAGGAGGCACTGAAAACTCAGAAACTCTCCCCAAGCTTAAAAAAAAAAAAAAGACCGTTTTTGGAGGGGCAGCTGGGAGCCTTCTTGGGTTTACACGGGCCTTGGGGTCCTTGCCAGGTCAGTTTCCATCACCCACTCATCCCCGTGCTGGCAGAGGGCTGCAGCTCAGCTTTGGAAACAGCACGGAGACAAATAGTTTTTAAAACATCAGGTCCGTTTTCCTCAGCTCTGGGTGTTGGGGCGAACTCACGCAGGCGTGCAGAATCGTGGAATAGAGTTTCGAGCGCCGTGTTCGTGTGGAAGGGGGGCAGCCAGGCACATGGTGACAAGTCACCTTCTCACCAAGAAATGGCTCCCCAACCGAAGTTCCCCAGCCCTCGGTGCAGAAACCACTGTGGAGTTTGCAGCCACTCGGACTTGGGTGGACTCGGAAACTAAAGGCAGCATGGTGAGAATTCTCACTTCTGTGACCTGCTCCCCCAGCGCACCCTGGCTGCCCGGGAGGCTGGGCGGAGTCGTCGGCGTGGACCCGGGCCACATCCAGGAGGCTGCGTTCGCACGTCCCTGAGGCTGAGAGGACAGAGACTTCCAGGCAGCAGGCCGGCCCGCGGGGAGAGGGCCCCCCGGGCCAGGGACGGCCGGCATAGGAGTCGGTGCAGGGGGTCTGTGGTGCGGGGCAGGGAGGCAGAGCCTGCCGGAGACGAGAAACACACTCGGAAGCCACAGGACTCATCCTCCGTCAGCATGGGCGTGCTTTTAGGAAGAACTTTTCTTTTTAACACACAATCTTTTGATCAAATTCTTTCTTGACAATCATGTGTCACATGGATACGCAGAACGAACTAGTGGTGACCAGTGGGGCGAGGGGAGGTTCAGGACAGGGGAGGGGACTAAGAGTTACAAAGGACTGTGTATAAAATAAATTAGCTACAAGGATACATTGTACAATGTAGCCAAATTTGGAGCGGTGTTTTATAGTAACAATAAATGGAGTACAAAGTTGAAAAAAGGTTAGTCACTCTGTGCACCTGTAACTTATACGATGTTGCACATCAACGTTAAGAAGGAAGAGTCATTTCTACCCTAAATCAAAGACAGTACTTGTCATCAACCTGGAGACAAACGCACGTGTGTGTTATGCATTCCGCACGTTCACGTGAACACGCCGTCAGGGCTGAGGGCCGCCTCTCTGGGTCCCAGGGAGGGACCTACCCCTGGGGCGGGGCTCCCCTCTGCAGGAGCAGGGCGTCTTCCGTCCAGTTGGTGTCCCAGACAAGCCGGCAGCCGTTCCCACCTTGCAGGGCCAGCCTTAAAGTTCTGCACATCCACCTGGGTCCCCTGATCCCCGGTCAGCACGCCGTGCCTGCCCTGTCAGAGTCGGGAACACCCCGACACCCAGGGGTCCTCGCAGACCTGGGAAGCCTGAACCCCTGGGCACCTGCATTCATCTCAACGTTTCCTCCCCACACAGCACCCAAGCCACCACCACGCTCCTCATTCCAGCTGGGCCTGGAAGGACCTTCCTTTAGAGCTCTGCCCTCGCCGTCCCGAAATCTTCCATCACTTTTGAAGAAGGGTTCAGAGATAATTCAGGGACAGGTGCTCCTTTCCTGCGGCCGCCCCCAGGGACGTGGTCCCAATGCGGGCTGCCCTCCCTCCCTCCTCAGGGAAGGTTCAGGAACTGGGCCACCTCCCCCGAGTCAGCGCGAGCCCCCAGGGTCCTCACCCTGGAGGACCCGCCCCACCAGGCAGACCCTCCTTGGCTGAGGGCGCCATGAAGGGGTTGCTTGAAGGTTTCCTGGGCAGGGGAGGCAGGATGGGCATCGCGTGCGGTTTCTAATCCACTCCCTTTGGGAGCAAGCTTTCTGGTACCCAGGATCCCCGTGCAAGGAGACAGGACTGTCCCCAGAAGCTGATGGCAAGTTGCACACATGGGCGGAGACCCACACAAAAAAACTGAGTTCTTTTGAACCAGTGTTTTCCACAAGCTCATCTGAAGCCGGGGCTGGAGAGACACGCTATTTCCACCTGGGAACAAGCCCCAGCCCTTCTCTAAAACCTGCTGGTGCTAATGGAAATGATCATTGAGTGAATGTTGGCTTCAGCTCCCCGTGGTGTATTACAGCTACAATATGGAAATAAAGATATTACCATGTTATGAATGCTTATTGTTGAAATAGGAAAACGCAAAATATATGATGCGGGGGGAATTAGGATTTAAATTGCAAAATCAAGGAGATGCTTTAATAAGGTGGCAGAGATTCTGGGTTGGTTTTTGTGCGTTTTTTTTTTTTCTCACACCACCCCCCTTCTCATAATTTTCAATATAATCTAAATGAAGCTATAAAAAATCATTACCTTTAGCAATTTTTAAAATCATCTTTCATCTCCAGGAACTTAACTCACAGCCCACTGAAAATATTACAAGTAAATATTGTATTAAGAACACTGATATTTTCTTTAATCCAATTGGAGCATAGTGATACTCACGGCAAAATTACGGGAAATCAGAGACACGCCCTGGGGACCAGCGAGGGGCCCCTGGACAGGCCCGCGTCGGGGTGGGTGCAGCCCTGGCTTTAAGGAGCCCTTTTCCGTGGCTGATGAGTCCTGCCAGGTCCTCCCTGCAAGCACACAGCGGTGAGCTATGGTCCCCCGGGCAGAATTGATGGCTGGGCTTTTAATCCAGCTCTTTGCAACAGTTTCGGGGAAATTTGGAATCTTTCAGGAAGATACATGGTAGCATTTCAGATGCAAAAGCTATTTTTTAAGTCGTTCTGTGTGTCTGACCAGTAGGATTAAAAAAGAGTCCAGGCGTCTCGCCCCTGGCCACGGGCTCCGCCGCTCGTGGGTCCCAGGAAAGGTCTGGCCTTTCCCAGCAGACTGATGCTCAAACCCCAGGCCCCACCGCTGCCCCCACCCCCGCCTCCTTGGGCTGACTTCTTAATGGAGAAATAATTGCGAGCAGGGGCTCGGGGCTCAGGGCTCCGTGCAGGTAAGGAGTCGTCACAGCTTCGTCCTGCCCTTGGGGACACTCTCGTCCTGCCCGGGAAATAGGACCCAAAAGGAGAGCCGGCCACTCCAGTCAGTCGCTGTCCGACCGTCCCCTTCTCTGCCTTGGATGAAGCCGCAGGGCAGCCCCTCCTGCCGCTGCTGAGGCTCCGGGATGAGCGGTCAGGAAAAAAAAACAAGGGTCCGCCTGCTCGCGGTGACTTCACGGAGGCGAAAGGCAGGGCTCAGGCCGCAGCGGAAAACCTGCTTCGTTCCAGCACTTTAACTGAGAGACACTGATTTTCAGAAAGTCGCCCTTCCTGCACGTTTCCTGACAAACGCGACTGCAGTGCGAGCGGGAGGCTGCCGTGCTCAAGGAGCCTCCGGGGGCCCGTGTCCCGAGGCTGCAAGGAAACCCCCTCCTGCTTTGGCCTGTGTTCCCTGGATTAACTCGGGACCCCGCGAATCTAGTTCAAGGTCATCCCAAGGGCTGTGGACAGAATGTCGCTGTCAACGCCCCTCCCAGACTCCCAGGCTTCGCCCTCAGCGGGGTGGGGTCGGGAGGGGGTCTTTGAGGAGTCAGTAGGTTTCACTGAGGTGGGGCCCCTGTGGTGGGGTTGCTGTCCTTACAGGATGAGGAAGGACTGTAGCTCCAGCTCTGTCTTTCTCTCCACCAGGTGAGGACACAGTCAGAAACTGACGCCTTCAAACCAGGAAGAGAGTTAACAGGAGCTAACAAGTCTGGCACAAAATTGTGGGAACACTGAACACGGGTGAGCACTCAGGAAACTGGGTCCCTCACACCCTGCTGGGGGTTATGTGAGATGGAAACCACGGGGCAGCTTCTTAAAACTAAGTAAATATGCAACTACCATATGGAAAAAAAAAAAAGCGTTGACCCCAGAAGAATAAATAAGTAAGTAAAGACTTGTGTTCACACAGAAATTTGCACACAAATGTTTGCAGCAGCTTTATTCAAAATAGCCCCACACTTGAAACACCTCGGATGCTTTCCTGTGGATGCGTGGATAAACAAAATACAGTCCCTCCAAGCCGTGGAATATTACTCAGCAATGAAAATGAACCCACTACAGACCCACACAACCTGGATGAATTTTGAGAGACTCATGCTGAGTGAAACGGCCAAGTCCCAAAAGGTTGCATGCATGTGGTTCCCTGAATATATCTTTCTGTTTTAAAATGTTTAATTTTTTTTTTTAAAAACATTGAAGTACAGTCAGTTTACAATGTTGTGTTAATTTCTGGTGCACAGCACAGTGACTCGGTTATACATGGACACAAACAACTCATCCAACCCATAACCAAAAAATAAACAACCCAATCAGAAAGCAGGCAGACGACCCAGGCAAGCATTTGTCCAATGGAGACACACGCACATGGCCAGGAGGCTCCTGTGAAGACGCCCGATATCGGTCTTGAAATGACAAACTTACAGCCAACACCAGCTACGCGCATCCGTCAATGTAAAACTGGAAGGTTTATGTCTTCGGCTCTTTTCAGGATTACCAGTGACACCAAGAAATGCTCTTTGATAGGGAGACCCAAAAACTCATTCTCACAGATTCCATTTATGGTCCGTGAATTCAAGCATCGAGACATTGGCGGAGGACGAAGAAACAAGATGACTGTAAGGATATGCTTGCATTCAGGAGGACTCTGGTAGGGGGGTCCCACCTGTCTGAGCCGTTGACTTACACGTGGTCCTCGTGTGTCAGATGCAGGCCAGGTCAAGTCGACATGTTACCGGAGAATCTCAGGGTCGGGTCACGGCAGTCCTCACCCCGAACATGCCGCGGACTCGGCCAGCAAACCCCCTGGGCGCCGACCGGGTGATGCTGAAGACGCAGGAGCTGGGACCGAGCAGCTGCGAAGCTCGGCCGCCCTGAGACCACCCTGACCCCCAGCCCCTCTCCTCCCCGTGGAGGAAGCTCGTGGGTGCCCGGGAGGGGCTGAGGCTGGGGGACTTGCCTGGGAGGGTGGCCGCCAGGCCCAGCGCCCGGCATGCACGGCGGGGCAGCGGACTCAGTCCGCTCTGCCGCTGGAGTGGGGCCGACGTTGGCAGGACCCCTGATGGCGGTCGGGATATGTTAGGGTGGGTGGGCAGGTCTCAGCCCACCGGGGAGTGTAGACCCCCCCCCGACCACTCCGCCTTGTGACTTTCCCGTCATCTTCTCCTGCCCCCGTGTCCTTCGGAGTGTCCCCCAAAGGACCCAGCCCCCTACATCTTTCATTCCTCTGATTTCCCCGAAGGAAACCTCAGGGCAACCCGCCCTCCCTCTCCTGCCCCGTCGGCTCCGAGGCAAAGGTGACCGTGTAACAGAGGCTTCTCAGAGTTAAGTGATGGGCACTGGGCTCATCTGTGTGCCTTCCGACTGCCGGCTCCCCAGTGGCCTCACTGTCTCCACCATCCCCACTCCAGGGCTCGGGACCACAAGGCACGGCTGACCTCGTCACCTGGGTGTCACAAGGGCAAGTCCACATCTCTAGCCGTCCATCCCAGGCCTGGACGTTCTCCGAGAGGGAGGACCAGGGCGTCCCGTCCTGCTGCTGCCGGCTCACAGCTCAGCCCAGAGGTGGGGCTTGGATACGCACGGTGCAGGGCAGATGCACCCTCTGCTCCATGGCTTCTGGAGAGAACACAGGGGGTCCCAAAAGCAGTTAGCCCCTGAGTGCTGAGTAAACACACATCACCCCAAATGGGCAGGGTGAACCCACGTGTGAACGGATGAATCTGAAAACATCCATGGCTGCCCCTAGGCGCCAGATTTCTGTCCTCAGCTGCCAAGCAGACATCTCCCCTGCATGAACTACAATGAACCCCAAACCCAACCACATCCAGACAACACCAGCCCCACCCCGACAGTCGCTCCCGACTTCCCCATAGAAAGGGCTTTATCACCCAGAAGTCAAAGCACCCCCATCCAGCCTCCTCCTGTCCCTCCAAAGCCACCAGGAAGGGCTGTTGGATGCATTTCCAAGGCGTTTCTCACACCCATCCACCCTGCTCAGCTCTGGACCCCAACTTTGCTTCCAACCACTGTCCAGGTGCCCCTAGGAGCCCGCACCTGCCTGTCTGACCGCACACACTCTGTACGGAGTGGCCAGGACCACCCCGCCACCTTGTAGGGCAGACCGTGAACTCTCATGGCGTGGAACCATCTGGGGTCATCCACGGCACTTGGGACGGAACCTAGCTCCCAGCCGTCCTCAGCCAGGCCCACGACCCGCCACGTGGCAGCCACACCGGTCCTTCCAGGGGCGCAGCAGCACAGAGTGACCTCTGCCCCAGCCGAGTCTGGCCTGCAGTGCTCCTCCCTGCGTGTCGCCCTGATCTTATTATTCAAGACGTCCGTGAAGTGCCACCTCCTTCAAGGGCCTTCTGCAGCCACACCCGCCGAGAACCAGGCTCCCCACCACCACTGTTTCCTTCTTCCGAGAATCACCGTTTTATTGTTTTATTGCTTCAGAGTCTCCCCTGCATTGGAACTCTCGGGCCTGGGGGTCTGTCATGTCCCCTGATGCCTCCCCAGTTCAAAGAGGGCTTGGTGGGTATCCGATGCTCAGAGGTGTTTGCCGAATTAATGTGGATGTAAGAAAGAGGTCGGTGCTGTTTTTTGACCGAGCATGCAGGTGGAGGACACTATGCCCTCTGTATCCCATCCCCCATCTTCCTCCCTCCACTGCTCGAATCTTGTAGGGTTTGCAAGGGCCCCAGACACATACAACAGAGTTTTCTTTTGTTTTCCAGCCTCCCTCGCACATTGGGGGGGCCACTCTGTCAGGTGGGACTTTCAGACAAATTCTATAAAAGGGAGAAACTGCCCTAGATGGTTTCCCTCCTTCTTTTTTTTTTTTTTGGCCATGCTGTCCTTTTTTTTTTTTTTTCTTATTCATCCCACCTGGAATGTCGACTTGATGGCAGGAGCTACAGTAGCCACATTATGACAAGCCATCGGGGAATAGCAAAAAAGAAAAGAAAAAAAGAAAAGAAAAGAAAGAAATTGCAGAGAGATCTGCCAAAAGCCTTTGAGCCTCTGCACCAGCCCTGTGCAGCCTACGTTCAGGATTCTTGTTAGCTGAGAGAGAGACAGAGAGAGAGAGAGAAGCCCCTGGGAGCTTGGACATGCTGGTTACACAGGTTACCAGGTGCATATTCCCAGAACATTTGGGGTTGTAGGACCAAAGCTCCAGACACCAGTTCAGGCCACAAGAGGTTCCTTAAACCAATGCAGGAACGATGGCTAAATCACTGAGTGGAAAGAGGGAAGAAAAAAAGAAAAACCAGAAAACAGTAGAAGGATTGATGGAAAACACAGCCACCGTCTTCAAAATTAACATACACGCTCTTGGGGGTGGTTTAAATATTTAAAGACTCGTGTTTAATAACCATAAAAATATTTCAGAGAAACAGGAGGCTCGCCCAGAAGAAATCAAGAGGAAACAGACAGATGGTGTAGCCCTTGGCAGCAGGATAAACTTGCCGTTCCTAACTTCACCTGTCTAAAATATAGAATTACTTGGAAATGGGTGAGAACCCTAGCAGCCAGCAAGAAGGAAGATTTCTGAGTCGCAGAGATGGAAAAAAGATTAGCGGGAAAGGTGGGTGGACGGAGAGAGACGGTTGCAAACGCCATCCCACAAGGGGAGGTCAGGGTAAATGTTGGTGCATGCTCGAAATACTAAACCTTAAAAATAGCTTAAGCGTGCCTGGCTTTTGCATTTTGCATGATCTAATCGAAACTGAAGACCGGTAACCTCGCGTAATTTTTTAAGCATGGAAGGGACTCTGCTGGTATCATCGGCCAGGCTGAAACCGAACCGAAAGCTCCCAGCAACTCAGACTGTTTCTCTCTTCAGCTGCGTTTCACCTTCCAAACAGACTCTGAATACATTTCTTATTATTTTTTTAATTCTCCCTTTTTTCTTTCAACTTGTTTTTCATTCGACATAAGAAGGACATTCCAGGAGGAGAGGGGGAAAAAAAAATCTGCCGTTTTGCCTCTCTGGTACGTCTTTTCATCCAAAGCACTTCATTTTTCAACTTCTGAAATATACGTAGCAGATGAATATATTTCCTGTGTTACACGTCCCCCCGCGTTCACATTCTCACTCTTGGTTTCTGATTACCAAGAGCGTCCAAATCTTACTCTTTGGGAGCGAAAATAAAGTGCCTCCTTATGCCAGAGCTGTCAAGGTCCAAGGAGGGGGCGATATTAACTTTTCCTGATAAAACAAGGCAAGTCGTATGAAACCATGAGTCTTGAAAATTTAGAGGCTGGTAACCCTTTCTCTAATAAAAGTTTAGTTCGTTTTTTAAGCCCTAATGACGCTGTTTTGTTGCCAAGAATAGGGTCCAGAGTCTTATAAATCTGTGTTCCTCGGATTTGTGACTGAGATCCCCCCAAAGACCTCGGGTTTCTGCACCACCAGATCCGATTTCCAGACGCTACCTGAAACATGAGTTTCGTGTTCCTGCAACAGGGCTATTCTTCAGGCTGAAATTATAATTCTACCCTAAACCCCTTCTTTCAGTATTTTATGCGTTCCCATTATTTGCTGCACCGAATGTTAGTTTTAGCCCAAGAGGGATTTTCTGGGAAAGTTTCAGAAATCCATTCATCTATTTTTGAGCTGTCTGACCATGGGGAAATGAAGGGTTTATACACATTAAGACATTTTTCAGATGCCTTTTGGAGATCTTGGTTAGACTTGTATTTTAAAAATGCAGACATGCCGGGGAGAGAGAACCGAGTGACCAACCCATGCTTTTTCCGAAGGGGGTGGGGGGTCCGCCATAAATGGACTCTCCAGCCGCTTAAAGTTAGCGGGCTGCATAAACACGCTGCAGTAATCGTCCCACCAAGGCGCTCGCTCTCTCACCGGTAATGTTTACTAAACGTCTACCAAGTAGGAGGCATCAAGGGATAAGGCATTCTAGGGAAAAATATGTCGCTTACCCTCAAAACTCAACATGTAACACAAGTTAGACTAACCACAGCTTTGCAAAAATATCCATCGAAGGGCACGGCCCTCTTTCAACACACGTCGGCCAAGCGAGAAGGAAAGGGAGGAAATGTGGTTCCAGCTCCTTCTAAAGCTGCTTTTACGTATGACCCGTGTCTTAGCTGTAAACTAAAGCGTATTTCCAGGTAACGAGAGTGTATAAAAGGGTGTTTACGTGTATGACGTGTGTGTGTGTATATAAATGCATATATGTGCAAAAAAAGATATACATGTAAAGGACGCTGTGAACTCGTCTACAAAACAGAAACAGACTCGCAGACGAGGCAAACAATCCTATGGCTACCAGGGGAAAGGCGGTGGCAGGGGATACATTTGGGACTTTGAGATTTGCAAATGTTAGCCGCTACATCTAAAAATAGGGTTTTAAAAAGGTTTCTTCTGTACAGCACAAGGAACTATGTTCAATATCTTGTAATAACTTGTTATGAAAAAGAATATGAAAATGAATATATGTATGTATGTGCGTGACTGGCACAGTGTGCTGTGCACCAGAAACTGACACATTGTCATTGACGGGACTTCATTTAAAATATATATATATATATATGTGTGTATACATTTTCCATATATAAAAAATATATATGGTATCTATACAGATAATCTGTGTAAATAAATCTACATTAATAAATACAAAAATCAAAATAAAACAGGTATAAATTGATCGACACATATATATATAATGTATGTATATTAAACCGACATTTAGATATATAAAAATATATGAATCCATATAGAGGTATGTTTATACATAAAAAATATACATATATGTATACAAAAGATACATACATATCCGTATATGGAAGTCTATGTACATCTCCATAGATACGTCTCTATAAATAATTGGTATAATTAGTTGTAAAATCTAAATAAAATAGACGCAGATACACACACACATATATAATCAGCATATAATAGAAAAAGATAAATAAGATATATATCTATGTAAAGATACATGTATCTATACACGTAAACATGTATGTATGCAAAAGATACATATGTATACATATGTCCATAAATGTGTGTACATACAATTTGTATAAATAAACTTTGGTTAATAGGTTTAATATCTAAATAAAATAGATACACAAGTAGACATTTGTAAACTATAAATAGGTATATAATAAATGCACATAGATACAGAAATGTACAGGTGGACATAATACCTCAGTAGCAAAGATGCGCCGTCCTCGCCACTGCGCATGTGCACCAGCCTTGCTGCTACGCGCGTGCACCACCACACAGGCGAGGGACTCCTGTGACGCATTACCGCGTTGTCGTGAGATGCTATTAAACTGAGTATCAAGAATTCCACTCCTGGGCACATATCCAAAGAAAACAAACACAATGCATCGAAGAGAAACCTGCACCCCAATGTTCACAGCAGCATTATTTACAATTGCCAAGACACAGAAGCAAGCCAGTGTCCATTAAAAAAAAGTTAATTAATTAAAACATGTTTCCTTAATTTAAAAAAAAACAGGCAAACAAATAAAGGAAATGTGGTATATAGAAATATACACATATACGCACACACTGGAATACTACTCAGCCATAAAAAAGAATGAAATAATGCCATTTGCAGCCACAGGGATGGACCTGGAGACGATCATACTAAGTGAAGTAAGTCAGACGAAGTGTATTTTATCACTTATATGTGAGCTCTAAAAATAGAACAGACTAGCAAATATAACAAAAAGAAGCAGACTCGATAGGGAATAAACTGGGGAAGAAGGTGGGGAGGGCCAGGATAAGAGCAAGAGGGGGAAAGGGTGATTATGGGGCCATATGAAGTCACGTGTGTGAAACTTCTGAAACTTGCCAAGTGCTACAGAATGTAAAGAATCTTTCTTTCAGAGAAGCAAAGACGCCCCAGATGAAACTGTCCTCGGCCTTCCCGAGGAACGGCAGCCCAGTTCACTGTCTGGTGAGACAGAATCCACCGCGGGCAGGCACCCGGTCACGCTCGCCTTGGAAGGAGCCACGCTGTGCTGCAAATCAAAGCGCCAGTGGCTTTCCCCAGGACCACACACCAGTGGTGTCCTTTTAAGAGTTGCCTCCAGGCTCAGCGAGGCTCCTGATGTCAACACATCAGGATGCGGAAGACGAAAAGGTTTGGTGAACACGGCACCCCCACCACGTCCCCTGTGAACTCTGCTCAGGAACTCGCCAGCCACTCCCTCAAACAGCCCAGGTCTAAGGCTGAGGCGGTGGGAGTGACCATAATCGTGCAGGAGAGAGCGGTTCAAGGACACGCGGGCACACGAAAGGTGGGGCGGGTGGGGCGGGGGGCTCCCTGTCTGTCTGGACAAGGCGGGAGGGAGAGAGGCCTTTTGTAAGATCTCCTCTCCTGCCTCAACTCCTCTAGGAAAAAGAAACCAGGGTATTTCCCCCTACTTGGCTATCTTTTCTTAACTGCCCATGAAATGAACGAAGGGTCTCCCCTTGTTTCTCTAAATCGCCCCGAGTCATTGCTGTGGGAAATTATGCGACTGTCTTGTCTGCTTGGCCAATCCCACTTCAAAGAGCGTCTTGCCAAGTTCCAAAGTCGCCCTGCCTTTATGTTGGAAATGTAAGGCCCTTGCGACTTTCCTAGGTTAAATGCAGACTTTTTCTTTAGAGGGCTTGATTATTCCGGACTAAACTCCCAAACTGATCATAAGAAAAGAAAATCTGATCTTTCACAATGTCCGGCTTGCTTCCTTCCTTCCTTCCTTCCTTCCTTCCTTCCTTCCTTCCTTCCTTCCTTCCCTTCTTTCCTTCCCTTCCTTCCTTCCTTCCCTTCCCTTCCTTCCTTCCCTTCCTTCTTCCTTCCTTCCTTCCTTCCTTCCTTCCTTCCTTCCTTCCTTCCCTTCCCTTCCTTCCTTCCTTCCCTTCCTTCCTTCTTCCTTCCTTCCTCCCTTTCTCTCTTCCTTCCTTCCTTTGATCCTTCCTCCCTCCCTCCCTTCCTTTCTTTCTTTCCTTCTTTCCCTTTTATTTGACTGAAATTGGACTCTGAGGCTGTGCGTTTCTTGCATCATGACCGACTGTCCAGTTTCCTTCGGGGACAAATTCCATACGACGTGGAGCTTCAGACCAACGCAGGATTGCAACGTCATTCACTTCACGAGGACGCCGCCAGCTCTGCCCGGGACGGTGAAACTGTTCTTCCCACTAAAGACATCCCATGGTCCAAAAAGGTGCAAAGGAGCATTTTCAATTTTGTGGTGACTCATTTGGCTTCTCTGGAAGTGAACAGAGGACGCTGGCAGGTACAGCACCCCATGGACTTCTCCTGGGCTCCAAGGTTTAGAAGGCCCTCTGGGTCTTGGAGTTCAGCCTCCCCCCCCCCCCCCCCCCCGTGCTCGGAGAGTGTCTTCAGTGCTCTCAGGGTGGGAATCCCGGCTGTGCTTGCATACGTCCAGTGATGGATGACTCAGCCCCTTGCTAAGAAGCTGTTGCTCCCTGGGACAGCTCCAGTGTTGACCCGTTCCTTCTTCGTGTGGACCTGACGCTGGTCTCCTGGGTGCAGGATTCCTTATACCATGCGGTGTAAAAGGTTCTCCCACATGGCAAACTCTCAGATATTCACAGACAAACATCCCATCCTTGTCTCATTCTCCTTGACCGAGGGGTCTTTATCCTTCGGGCTGAATATCTCCAGGGCCCCCGCCATTCTCAAAATGCAGAAGATTCGAGAAGTGTGGCCATCATGGTCCCACCACCCTGCTCACCTCAGACCCCATCGGTACTCCTCACAACCACCACACGATGCACACACCCAGAAACACACAAATTCACACTCCCCTCTCTCACACACACACCGGGCCACTGTCACAACTCTCACGTGTGTACACACATGCACCTGAGACAGTCACGTGTCTTACACATACACATACACACATTAAATAATCCCCCGACAGGAATCATCAGCTCCCTTCATGCGTCCTATGGATGAAACCACATCTTCACCCTCCAGAGCAGGTGCACTTTTGCTAGGGAGTAAGCTGATGCAATTTAACACCAAGACGTCAAGAATTATATTAAATGTAAATTGGCTAAATGCGCCAATGAAAAACACAGAGATCGTCAAACCAGATTCAGATAAGACAATCATACGCTGCCTAAGGGAGATGCATCTAAACTATAAGAAAAGTGTAAAAGTAAAGAGGTGAAAAAAATATATATAGTCTGTCATCACTGCTCAACGATTCTGTATTTGCAAATTTGCATACTTGCTAAAATGTATGTGCAACCACAAAGTTGGTACCCACCAGGTTTTCCCACTGGTTTGCAGACATGTGAGGTGTGGTGGAAAGTTTGAGTCACCCATGTGCACAGGCTCAGCTGAGGGTGGACAGACAGTGCTCTGCCTTCTTGTCCCAGCTCTCAGACTGTAAGCAAGTGTCCTTTTCTTGGTCTGGTTAATGCCAGGCCTTTTTGCATTTGTGTGCTTTTTGCTGGTGATTTTGCTGTTTAAAATGGTGCTAAGGATAGTGATGAAGAGTTCTGTCTAGTGTCACTGAACACAAGACCATGCTGTGGCTTCTTGAGAAAATGCACGTGTTAGATGAGATTGGATCTGGCGTGAGTGATGGATCAACAGTATTTAAGAGGAGTAAACATTAAGGAGTCTTTCAAAAGAAGCCACATAAAATAAGGGTGCATTTTGAGTGGTTGATGAAATGTTATTACCAGAGGAGCAGGAAAACTTAATCTCGTATTTCCCCTGGAAGCAATGGGTCCATTTTCACTAATTTCATTGTTCATGAGGACTTCATAGAACATACCTACATGAATAATAATTGAGTGTGCTGTGCAGATACTAACAAAAAACCCTACTGAGCTTATGTTAGCATCAGAGTAGAACTTAATAAAAAATAGGCACTAACCATGAAGAGAGAAAACCTTTTCATGATAAAAGGGCCAATTCACCAGGAATTTAAAGCAGTTATAAACTTGTATGCATCTAATAACAAAGAGTGAAAACATATAAAGCAAAAATTGGTGGAAGTAAAATAAACAGCCTACAGTTTTAGTGGAACATTTTAATGTACTTTTTTAGTAGTAGGTAGAATAATTGTGTCAAAACCCAGTATGGCTTTAAGAATTTAATTTTGATCAAATCTTGTAGTCTGATTTTTGCCTGGTGAGTAGATTTAGAACTCTATAACTAATGACTGCAGAACATTTAGTCTTTTCAAGCACCCATGAAACACTTACAAGATTTAACCATATGTTGAGCCATTAAGCAAATGTCCACAAACATCAGAGATTAGAATCATGCTAGGTACGTTTTGCAGCTCTGGGCAATTAAGCTGGAAATAAATAACAAAAAGATACTTAGAAAATGCCATACATTTGAAAGTTAAGCACCGCACTTTCAAATAGCCCATGAGCCAGGGAGGAAAGCAAAACAAACTCTAGAAAGTATTTCCGTCTGAATGAATGGTAATAAAAATGGAACGTGTCAGAGTTTACGTACGGTGTAAGCAGATCTGTGTGGGGGAGATCACAGCTTCAAGTTCTTTTATAAAAAAGGAATAAGGCTGGAAATCAGTGAGCTAAGGACCCATCTTGAGAAGTTAGAACAGTAATTAAACTCAAGAAATAACAGAAAGTAATGGATTAAATAACGAACATAACAGAGAAAATCGACAGAATCAAGATTGGTTGTGTGGAAAGACTGATAAAAATTACATTCCCCTAGCAAGACTTATCAAGAAGAAAATAAAAGATAATAGACACTGAAAAGCAGTATTAGGGGGAAGAAAGGTGTGCCTGTAGATCATGTATTTAAAAAAAAAAAAGATTATAAAGAGCTTTATGCCAAAATTTAAACCTTAGATTAAATGGACAAGTTCTTAGAAATGAAAACATGAATTCAAGATGCTTACTGTATAATTTAAAATTTTGCCACAAGGAAATTGCCAGGTTCAGATATCCCTGTTGGTAAATTTAATGACTACTTAAGGAAGAAAAAAAATGCCAACTTTATGCAAAGTTTTCCAGCGTCTGCAGCAAGAGGAAATACTTCTCGAACTCATTTTTATGAGGCCAGACCTGAGCAGGGAATTATTAAAAAGCGAAATTACAGGTCAACTGCATTTACAGACAAAGATGAAAACTTTGATACAAAATAGGAGCAAACTAAATTTAAAAATACTTGTTAAAGAAAAAGGTCATGAAGGAATGACAAGGTGGCTTTATTTCTTTTCTTTTCTTTAGTTTTTTTAAGGTGGCTTTATTTCAGCGTCTCTAGGAACAGAAGAGAGAAGTAGTGCAGCCTTTTTGGGAATCACTTGCCCCTCAGTTCTGCCCATGACCGTTTTTAGGAAATAAACACTTTGCCTTCAACCCAAAGTAAAAAAGTTGGTGTCATCAGCCCCCTTTCCTTTGCCACTGAGTAGCTTGTTCTAGACATTAATGAAGGAAAAAGAATGTGAAAAGGAATATATGGATGTCCATGTACGACTGAAGCATCGTGCTGTGCACCAGAAACTGGCACAGCATTGTAAACTGACTCTACTTCAATTAAAAAATATATTTTAAAAAGAAAAAAGAGAATAAATAGATTCAAACAAAATTAATGAAGGGACGCTTTGAGATACCACGGATGGGGCGGTGCTGACTGTGTAGCTCGGGGACAGGTTTTGAGGATCTGTGCCATAGCACGAGCACTTCTTATCAGCCGTGCGCACGGGAACCCCACGCAGGATCTCCACATGCAGCGTGCACAATGTGCGTCTGCAAAGGCACAGCCAAGTCACCCTCCCAGAGCCCTGGGGAGGTGAGCTTGCTGCCTTGGGAAAACCACCGTCATCAAATAAGGGTTATTCAACGCCTCTCCGTGCACAGTCTGACGCGAGCGACCGGGGACAAATCCCAAAGTCTGAAGCGCCGTCTTCTTTCCGACGTGTTATTTAAAGCCTTGGGCTTCACCAGAGAGTTTGCAACGGGCTTGAATGCACGAGCAGCACCCAGCAGCCCCGATGACTTTCCCGGCGGACCCTTAAGCCAGGCACTGACAGCTGAGCCACCCCCATGCGTTTCTTCCGGATCCAAGACAATCTCTCTGCCCGCTGAAAATCCAACATGTATGGGAAAATGCGTCAGCAGAGCCGGGAGGTGAACGCGGGTGGAGAGGGGTCGCGGAGCGGATTGCAAGGTAATTCCAACAGAGGGAAGCGGCGGTGGCGGCCAGCGTGACGAGAAAGACGTTATGCTGAGTATCTGCACTGACGCGGCTTCCAGATTTTACCACTGCTTCCCTGCACCGGCCCTGAGACACCCACCTTTGCCGCCTCCGTGGTGACAGGTGTGCCTCCCTAAACTCTGTCTGACATTATTCAAGGGGGCTCCCAAACACACGTTTCTACCCTCGCCGGCTCTGTATTCCATAGACCCAAAGCACCAGGCTGAGAGGCAGCCGCTGAGAACGCAGAAGGTTCCGACGCAGGGCGCACCGCGCTCCACGCCAGCAAGCGCACGCTTCAGAGCGCCCTCGGTGGCGGCAGGCTTGGGAGCGCAGGGCGGCCCGCGCCTCCACGTCACCGTGTCACTCACAGCGTGTTTCCAGCCGCCTTGCAAAGCCACCGTGAGCCTTGCTGCTACTTTACATTTGCGGAAACGCGCTCGGGAAGGTTCAGGACTGTGTCCCAAATCCAACAGCTGGTCCCTGGGGACCCCGGGATGCAAAGCCCCATCTCTCTCAGCAAAGCCCACGGCTCTCTCCTCTGATGCGTCCCTCTTGTAGTAACCATCGCCCTCGACGGAGCTCTGCCTGGGCGCCGGGACAGCCCCCTGAGCTTCCCCCTCCTTTCCGACAAGGCCACACACAGACCGGGCGATGCTGCCTTCCCCGCGGATGCTCACAAACACGCCCACGGTCCGACGTCGAGTCACTTCAGCTTCCACAGGCCGCCCCGCGCCCAGGCGTGGCCGGCTCACTCGGCGTTACAGTGCGCTCCCCGCCCGGAGCGTCTACCCTCCTTCTGAGCGCTACGTCAGACCCTCGCTGCAGGGATTTGCGCGCAAGAGGACGCAGGCCAGTCGTGCCGCGCAGAAGGCGAAGCGCAGGCCAGGAGGAGCGCGCCTGAGCCGCGGGTGCGGGCTCACACACCGTCCCGAGCACCGTCTGCGCGCGCGCCCCCGTGGCGTGGTGTGCGGGCGCCGCGGGCCCCGGCTCCCAGACCTCCTCGGCCCTGACGGACCCTAGCGTCGGCTCCGGGCGGGGTCCTCATGGTTTTTAAGATATGTTTTTCTTTTCTTTTTTTTTTTTTAAATGGAAGTATAGTTGATGTACAATTTTGTACAAATTATAGGTGTACAATATAGGGATTCAGTTTTTCTCTTATTTTGAACAAAATTTTTACTAATCGAAATATAGTTGATTTACAATGTAGTGTTAGTCTCTGGCGACAACACAGTGATTCAGTTACACGTACGTATATTCTTTTCCACATTCTGTATCATTACAGGTCATTACAAGGTGTTGAATATAGTTCCCTGTGCTGCACAGTAGGACCTTGTTGACTTATTTATATAGAGGAATTATTAGCTGCAATTCTCAAACTTCTAAACTCACGATTCTTAAAGGTTATACTCCACGCACAATTATTACAAAATACGGGCTCCGTTCCCCGTGTTGTACAATGTATCCTGGCAGCTTATTTATTTTATACATAGTGCTTTGTACCTCTGACTCCCCTACCATCATTGTCCCTCCCCTCTCCCCACTGGTCACCACAAGCTTGTTCTCTGTATCTGTGAGTCTGCTTCTGTTTTGTTATATTCACTCGTTTGTTGTATCTTTTTAGATTCTACATATAAGTGACATCATACAGTACTTGTCTTTCTCTGTTTAATTTATTTCACTCAACGTAATACTCCCTCTGGGTCCATCCATGTTGCTGCAAATGGCATTGTTTCCTTTTTATGGGTGAGTAATATTCCATTATACAAATATATCACAACTTGGGTATCCAGTCATCTGTTAATGAACACTTAGGTTGCTTCGGGCCATATATTTTTAATTGGAAACTTCTTAATGAGGGGGTGCCTTTAAGCCCAGTTTGGAAACCACCAGGACAACCCAGTATCTTTGCCCATGAAGATCTTGGTCCAGAAAGTGACTGCACAGTATGACACCTCCCTGTGGCGGCATGTGAGACAGTCCTGAAGGCGTTGCTCTCACTCCCGAGTTGAAAGTCAGGTAAAGCAGATGAGCCTGTGAGGCCCCAGCAAATGCAAAACCACAAAATTGTGCCGGGAGCTCTTAAAGACGGGGTCGTTGTGTTAATATGGGCCACTGAGCATCGGAATCGTGTTAAAAATTATGATAAAACACACAAGACACAGACATGAGCATTTCAGCACAGAAAGCGCACCCTGCGTGTGCACTGAGCACGTTCACTGTGTGGTGTCACCACCGCCCTGCGTCTGGTTCCAGACTGCGATCAGCACCCACCCCCGCCCCAAACGGAACCTGCCCCCAGCCCTCCCCTCGTGCGTCTCCTTAGCCAGAATCTTGGCCGCGTGCCCTTTTCTGAGCAACGCCTAGAAGGAACAAAATCAGTTGTAATCCAACAGAATCATCGTACAGGGACCAAGCGAGGCTCTGAATGTAAGTTATTCTATAAAGCTCTTAGGAAGGAGCAGTGGGGGTAGGTCGGGGAGCCCCTGGAGGCATCCGCCCACCACCTGCCCTCATCCCGGCTTCGGCTCTCACAGCACCTGGCCGCCCCCCTTTGCACAGTCCCCTTCCTTCTCCTCCAGGCAGACCCCTTCATCACTCCTATGGGTGCTCCCTCCCCTGGCCGCCCACACCCCGGGGCTTCCTCCGGACTCCATGGAAGCCCTGCCTGAAGGCGCTTGCCCTCTCACCCTTTACCTGCCTGCTTCTGCCTCCCAGGACGGCCAGGGCCCCAGGTGCACAGTTGGGCTCTCCTCCTCGGTGCCTCCCACGGGGCCCAGGGCTGCTGCGGTTTGTGGAATGCACACGTGCACGGGAGGGGGCCCCATTCCAGTGTCTGAGACGGATTGTCTAACACCAAAAGTGGGACGCTCACCCTAGAAGAGGTGAGGACTCTGCCCAGCCCTGCACACGTGGGCCCGGGAGACCCAGGGGTCTCGCCTGGTCTACGTGGCGAGGGAGGACCAGTGTCTTCGGTAAGGAGGGAACAGAGTCACGCAGGCTTCTAGGGAGACAGGAGGGAGACAGGGACCTGAAACACGGCGCCCATAAGCCCAGCAGGGGCCCCACAGCTGCGCCCCTCTGTGGTCCCCCCGGGACTCATGCCCAGGAAGGAGCCGCAGGGTCCTGCTCTCCAGCACCTGCTTTTTCTTTTTTTTTTTTTTACCCTCAGGGAAGAGGGTAAAACTCGACAGTGAAACATTTGTCCTGCTCAAGACTGTCAACAGAAAGGGACTTTGTTAGCCGTGGCATGGAAGGAGTGACTTCGGACGCACATCAGGATGGGCAACACCCCGTCCACGTAACGGTCAGCACGGACACGCTCTTCCTGCGACGGCACTGGCCTGCACGCGCGTGGAGCACGGCTTCCCCCCGGCGACCCCCACGCGAAGCCCCGGATGACGGAGTCGCAGCCCAGCCGCCCGCAGCACGGCCCCGCTGAGCGCCCAGAGCCCCCCGGCCGCTTGGACAGCCCCGCCTGCCTCTCCTTGTGCGCAAACTCCAGGCAGCCCCGGGTCCCGCACGGGGCCGGTGACCACCGTGTCCGTGTGGGTGACCGTGCGCACGAGACTCTGTGTCCCAGACCTCCTCTTCCACGTCTCCCGGGACCCTCGCACGTGGGGGCCGAGTCTGCACTTAATCCCCCCTAATGTGACAAAGCCGCACTTCAAGGCGTGATTAACCTCCGTCTGCGTGTGGGGCTAGCAGACCGTCCTGGGCGCACGGAAGGTCTCACCCCGGCAGGCACGCCCGTACTTATTAATGCGCTCCTCCACGCGGGGGGAAGCAACGACAAAATTCTTTTTCCGACGGAACGCCAACGGCGGCCGTCCGCGCGCGTGGCTGCGGGTTGGAGAGGGCGCTAATTAAATGTCAGGGTTGACAGATTAAAATTATGAAATTTAAAATCGCCACCGAGTCCTTTGTCACTGTCAAATTAGAAGGCAGGGTGACAAGGCGCTGAATGGTGAGCGACGCGGCGGACTGAATGGGAATGCGGCCACTCAGCCACGCTGCCTGCATCTCCATCGGCCTGCAGCTCGGCTCAAAGCGGGTGACGGGTGGGGGCTCCCGCTTCACATTCAGATGGGGCGCCAGGCGGCCGCTGGCGGCCGCGACGCGTGCATACATGCACTCAGGTGCCAGGGACGTCGGGGACCCGGCGGAGGGTGATGCATGTGCGGGGGGTGTTAACTGCACCTGGGTGATTGATGCGTTTAGATCAGGAAGGGACAACACCCCCCCCACCTCTGCACTTAGAAAACAGGGGCATATTTCATTGATTTAAAGTAAAAATGTCCCACCCAGCCTCCCCTCCCTTGGCCGGCAACCCCAATCGTTAAACTGAGTATAAACATCCAGGTAAAAGTCTTGGGTGGAGATGGAAGAGGGCGAGCTGTGGTTGCACGTCATGGACACCCCACTATTTTGGGGAGCGACCTACTATGGAGATCAGAGGCAGAAGCATTGTGAGGGGCCGCACACCACAGAGTCCCCCTGCCTAGGGGACAGCTCAGCTTGACCCTCCAAACAGAGGTCCCAGGTGAGGGTACAGTGGTAGGCACAAGCTCTCCCACGCCCACCCTTCCTGGGTCCCCGGGCGTCTGCGCCGGTGACTTGAGGCCATTCGGCCAAGCATTCAGACCCCTCGTGAAGAATTCAGCAGCAGTGATGGATGAAATATGACACCTTTCAGAGACATGCTGTGCTGTTACACGTCTTAAGATGACTTTGGTCCGAGAAATGTCACCTGTGTCACAGCTTGACTCCTTTTCCTGGCTGAGTAATATTCCCCCGTGTGCATGGACCTCATTCTGCTCATCCATCCATCCGTGGATGGACACTTGGAAGGTTTCCATGTGGTGTGACTAGTGCGGCTATGGACACATGGACAAGCCTTTGCTTCAATCCTTGCTTCCAGTTCTCGAGGGTAAATCCCTGGGAGCGAAATTCTGAGTCACGTGGCAATTCCATGTTTACAACTTTCTGAGCAACCTCCACACTGATTCCCGCAGCAGCTGCACCCTTTTCTGTTCCCACCACCCCCCGTGTGTGAGGGTTCCGGTGCCTCCCACACCCTCCCCGACATTCCTTAATTCCATGAGTATTACTGTCATGACATCATCCTAGTGGTCGTGACGGGGTGTCTCACCGTGGCTTCTGGTTTTGCCTTTTGTTTGTTTTTAAATTGAAGTAGAGTCAGTTTACACCGTTGTGTGAAATTCTGGGGCACAGCATCACAGTTCCGTCACCCATGTACATACGTAGACCCGTTTTCACTGTGGCTTTGATTTGCATTTCCCTGGTGATGAGCTGAGCACCTTTTCATGGATCTCCTTCAGAGAAAGGTCTGTCCACATCCTTCGCTCACTGTTGGGGTTTTTTTTTTTTTTTTTTTAATTCAGTTGTTTGTCTTTTTGTGACGGAGTTTACAACAGACCTTTCATAAACTTAGCTGCTCAGCTTTTAAAGTAACAATCTTTGCTCATGGATGGCTTGTGTTTCTTCCGCCGTAGACTTTTGAGGGATGAAGTCCGAGGGCTGGATGCCTCCTTCGAGGTGTGTAGTCAAAGTCCCTCCTCTCAGGGCATCCAGCCTCAAAAGAGGGAAAAGGGACAAAAACAAAGTGTGGGACGCACATTGAAAACCACGACGTTCGCCGTGACAACTGTGTATCCCCTAAAATGACTCCATGATTAAAATCTACCGAAAGCCGGAGGTTAATAGCTATTCACATCCCACCTCAAGATTTCTCACTTTATCATGTTTCCTGTGATGTAAGTTAACATTCGCCAGCTTGAGAGGCAAGACGGGGTACCTTTCCAGGGGTCACAGTCTGGCATCCCACTGCTGCCGACCGAGAGGGCACCTGGACGAGGGGTGGATGGCAGAGCCAGCTGTGACGTCGGAGCGCCCGGTGAGGGAGCGCGCGGTCAGCTGGAAAAGCGTGGGTTGCAATTCGTGGTCTGAACAGAAAGCCTGTAAGACCTCCCTCTGGGGACCCCTTGGTGCATCAGCTCGGCGTTCAGGGCTCAGGCAAGCAAAGCGCCTGCGCGTTCTCCACCCGACCCCGGCCCCGCCGGCGGCGCCCCATCCCCGCCGCCTACTCCGCTCCTCCGGTCGGTCCCCAGGACTCGTCCGAGGTCCCCTTGGCTCTGAGGGCTGCTCGCAGCCTTCTCTTGAGACTTTTGCTCCCGCCGACACCAGGTCTCCCTCTGCGGCAGGGCAAAGACCAGAAGGTGGGTCCTGTGACCTGCCGCTCCCTGCAAAGCCGTGGAAAGCGGGGCAGGGACAGTCTCCTACACAAATCAACAATTCACAGGATGCGAGAGGACCGCTCAGCTACCCCGAGCAAAAGCGTTTCACCTACCAAACAGTTTCCACGGACTTTCATCTTTTCATCAAAGTCTCCTTTATTGAGCGACTCAGCGGAGAAGCGCTGTGAGCTGAGTGTTAATCCCGGCAGGTGCCTGGGACAGACCTGCTAAGGAGGGACCGTCTGAGCTGGTCCTTCACAGGCTTCACCGCTGCACACGGACATCTGAACGAACCCTCTCCCGGTCTGTCAGGATTAGGGATTTTTGTCCCAGAAGGATTGCTGAGGAAGGGTAAGTGTGACGTCCATTCTGTTGCAACCTGGAGGAATCCCACGGCCAGCCTCCCTCTCCTCAGAAGGACACCAGTCAATACTGGGTGGGAGCCCCCGCGATGGCCCCCCATTGATCACGTCTGCAAAGACCCACTTTCCAAACAAGGTCCTGCTCATGGGTCCCCAGAGTGGGGACCTCAACAAATCTTTATGGGGAACACCAGCCCACATGGACCCACAGAAACTTCAAGGCTCCCAGGGGGCGGAGGCTCCATCCAGAGCGTTAATGCACTGGTATTTTTAGGGATCATTTGCAATTCCAACGATGCCTCCAGTGAAGGGAGCCCAGATTCAAATGTCAGCTGTGTATCTTCACAGGAAGAGAGAGTTGTTTGTGTAAAGCTAAACGCTTGATAAGTCAACGTGCATCGTACGTGTTATCCTAAACGTATTTCTTTGTGCACATCTAGCATGCACGCGGTCCTGGGTTCGATCCCCAGCACCTCAGTTAAAAATTAATAAAGAATTAAATGAATAAACTTAATTACCTCCCCCCATAAACATAAAAAAAAAAACCTCAATGTATTTCTTTAGTTGATTTTGAGGCTTTTTTAAAATCAGCATGAGTGAGGTGATTGATTTAGGAAATTGTATTAAAATAGGTGCGAAGAATGTCATCTAAGATTTGCTTGTTATTTTTTCTGCACGTCATTACAATGATTGATAATTTAGGATGCAAGATTAAACCTGAGACCCCCTATAAATCACAGGGGCTCCCTCAAGCCGGGCTGCGTCAGGCTGTCAGAAGCACCGCCCCGCGTGGCTGTGAATGCTCCGGAAGCGGGAGGCGGCGGTGGGAAGGCAGAATCTGAGCGGTAGGCCTGGGGGAGGCGGGAGGTCCCTGTCACTAGCGATGGGCCATCACGGTGTCCTCACAACACTGGTGAATCCAAGAAGACAAGCCCAGACGTGCACCATGACAAGACCCTTGGTCCCCCACAGTCCCCACCACAGGCCCAGAAGGAGGATTTTAATCCAGATCCAAGTGCGTCCTCACATCTCCAAGGAAGAAGAGAGCCCCAGGGCACCTCACCACATGCGTCTGGAAAAAGTGTCTTGCCTTGGAATCACCAGTCTTCGCATCCCGAAGTCCGTCCAACGTGTACCTTCCTGGTAAGGCCGAGGAAACAGCCCCGCTGACCTCCAACCACCGTCCATGCTTCATGGCCCTTGGCTCCTCCAAAGATGAGGGCCGACCTGGGAACAAGGCACAAGTGCACAGTGTGACTTTCACGGGAGGCGCCTCCCCTGTGCAGAAGGCAGGTGTGTCTCCAGCGGCGGGCACCCTTCCCCGGGAGGGAGGACCAGATGGGCGAGCTCTGCTCTCCAGGGAGTCAAGACCCAGCCAGGAGAGGTGGAGGAGGCGACAAGGAACGGGGCAGGAGGGACATCCCCAGCCCCTCGGCCATCACCCCAGGCACCTGCAGACGCAGCCGGGTGTGGGAGCCACCCAGCGACCCCTCTGCCTACGTCTCACTGGCAGCCCCCAAGGAGAACTTCATGCTGGGTCGTCGGAGATAATAAAACAGTGACAGTCAGCCTTGCACGCGCAAGGGCATTTCCAAACAAAACCGGTGTGAAATTAGTTTGAATTAGCACTGCCTCCCTGCTTTGCATCCTCCCAGTCGAGATGGAGGAGGAAGTCCCCTTCCTATGGGAAAAGCTGGAAAGGCAGATGAATCACGCCTTGCAAGTGTGGAAACTGAGGCTCAGAGCATCCACCCTGTGTCTTTAAATCTGAGTTCAGTGGGCCATGAGCCTACAGCTCAGGCCTCAGT
Organism: Camelus dromedarius; assembly: GCF_036321535.1. Taxonomy (NCBI): domain Eukaryota; kingdom Metazoa; phylum Chordata; class Mammalia; order Artiodactyla; family Camelidae; genus Camelus; species Camelus dromedarius. The sequence goes on from NC_087473.1 coordinate 20,177,255, forward strand.
CAGTCTGAAACCAGAGATGTCTGTAACAGAAGTGACAACTTCTGGTGGAAAGTGGAGACCAGTGAGTGGGTGGGGCATTTATTTTAGAGAAAGGACGTGTGATTTGGCCAGATACCTTCAAAGAGAATCAATGCTAAGGAGTCTTGCAAACTTTTTGAATTGTCACAATTCCAGATCCGTAATACATACCTCAGTCTTTCCTTCACTGGTGATCCTTTCTTGATTTTGGACATTGAGCCTGGGGAGCTGCAGCAAAAACATAAACTCATGTGGGCCCCCCCCCAAAATGCTCCCTGCAGGATAGCAGGCGATGTGGCTGGTGTGGCAGACAGCAGCCAGGGCTCATCAGGCTAGTGGATGAAGACTAGTTTGCAGGCCCCCATGCACTTCACATACCAGTTTACTCATATTCACTGGAATCCCTATACTCTCTGTGGGCAGCTGAGTAATAGCCCTTAGAGATACCGAGGTCCTAATACTCTGAACTCATAAATTGTGGTCAAAGGATGTCTTGCAGATGTGATGACATTAAGGATGCTGAGCTGGAGGATTATCCTGGACAGTCCAGGTAGACCCATGCAACACAAAGGTCGTTGTACGAGGGAGACAGAAGGAAGAGATGCGAGGACAGAAGCAGAGACTGAACTAACGTGGGGCCACAAGCCCAGGAGTGCAGGCGGCCTCTAGAAACTGGAAAAGACAAGAAAACAGATGTTCCCTGGGGAACTCCAGGAGGCACCAGCCCTGCCGACACCTTGGCTTGAGTCTGGTGAGACTGATGTGGGCGTTCTGGTCTTGGGCACTGGCACACAATAAATCCACAGTAAACCTGCATGGTTTCCCTCTGCCACACGGGGGTGACTTGTTACAGCCACCGTAGGACGCTCATACGCTCCCACGTGTGTCGCTGAGCGGGGAGCCCTCCTCCGCGGGGGCTACACCGTGCACAGCGGACATCCCTGGATATCGCGCTGTTACCTGCATGGTGAGAGTCACTCCTGTCCCACAAACCCAGTGCTCTTCCGCAGCCCCGGGACTCCCACTCCACCTGGAGAAACGCCACCCTCCCAGCTGGTGGTACAAGTCAATAAACCACAGGTAACTCTATTCCGCCACCGCCCCCTCCCTCCCGGCCCTAAGCCACGCCGACCCTTTGTTTGCCGTCGCCTGCACGGTTCAGAGCCCCCGAAAAAGCTAGGTCTCAGTTTATTAGAGGAGGGTCAGCTTCCGAAGCATCCTGCAATAAAGAAATTAGCAAACCAGAAGCTGCAATTCCGCAGAAACCCTCAAAAACGAAGGCGATTTAAAGTGACAAGATCCAATTAAATTTAATTACCCAAGCTGTATTTTCATTTCAACTGACACTTTTTATTAAGGAGCTGCATGCACTAAAGCCAGCAACGCAGGCCAAATTGCATCCCGGTAACACAGTTATCTTATGCAAAATTCCGAGGATCTAATTTTCTGAAACGAAATTAGACACAGGGGGTTTGTAAAAGGTTTCCTTTGTTTGGGGCTCCAGAACCCAGCGTTCCGCACACTCTCCCTGCAATATTACCTTTATCCCAAGAAGCCGCTGTGCCCCCCAACTCTGAAATAAAACTTATTCAGAGAGAGCAGGACAGACAACATGACTGGTTTCCACTTGTGTCGAATTCCGACGCACCACCGAACACCGCCGACGACAGAAAGAACCCATCTCCCGCCCTCTCCTCCCTGAGCGCCCTTTTCCTTGCTCTGGAGCTGGAGAACGCAACACAGAGCTCAGCAAAGCAACACGTTTGAAAGCAGTGTTTCTACACAAAGTTTCCACGCTGTTCCTTGTCGGATGGGGTGCAGACACACTGGTTAATTAAAATGGCCTTTTAAGCATGAGGTGATGCCCAGCTGTGCAATTTAAGTCAGTTTACATCACTGGGTAGGGGGTGATTTCAAAGCATGGAAAGAGGGGTCTTTGAGGAAACCCGTGTCATTGGCTCCTTGTGGCTCATTGTAAATTCCTGGTGGATGGTCCCCACAGGTCCATCTGTTCCTCACAGCTTACCTGTTGTCCGGGAGACAGTGAGAAAACGCCAGGAGATGGTTCCTACCTCCTCCACGCAGGCTCTGCGGAGGGATGGGGACAGGAGGACCACGTCGAGCCACGTGTGGGTGGTGGGTGAGGCTCATCGTTCAGCACACAGAACATCTCTGTAATGATGACTCATAAGGACCACATGCAGCAGGGCGGGGCGCCCTGGTATGCCCATGTGAGACCTTTCTGCATTTAGAAATACCCCTGGCAGGAGTGTCCTGGGGTGTCCACATCAGATGACCACAAACAAGGAACCCAAAACATCACAGATCCACCCTCCCCCGTCCTGGAGACCGGACGTCTGAGGTCAAGGTGTCCCAGGGCTGCGCTCCCTCCCAAAGCTCCAGGGGAGGGTCCCTCCTGCCTCTTCCAGCTTCTGGGGGCCCCAGGCATCCATCCCTTGGCTGGTGGCCGCCTCCCTCCCGTCTCTGCCTCCGTCTCCACGTGGCGTCTCCTCTGTGTCTGTGTGTCTCCTCTTCTGTCCCTTCTGAGGTCACTGTCCTGGGATGCAGGGCCACCTCCTCCAGTAAATGAAACGCCAGGAGCCCAGGAGGCCGCTCGACACTGGTGCAGGGGAAGGAATAAAACGGCACAAAAGAAAACACGCTTTTCCGAGCTTCATGACGTGGTAGAAATTTTGACTTATTCCATCCCAGCGACTGCCTCCGGGATGTTTTCTCTCTCCTTTGGCTGGAGGTGGCCACGAGAAGGTGGTGGGGGGCATGACACACACCCCCACCTCATCCTGGGGTGACCAGCAGCCTCCTCTGGACACACCGGAACATCCCCTTTTGTCCCTCAGCTTCCTCACTCCGCACCCGCTTTGGACATTCGGCCATTCGGTCACCTGTTCCCGCCCCCAGTCGTGGTCACCACCTCCTGGTAGACAACTCGGGGAAGGTCGTGGATGAAACAGACCCACGTAGATACGTTATCATCTGGTCATCTTGGAGGTGTCACAGTCAGAGATCCAGCTGCAGGTCCCTCAACAAGTGAAACACAGAATTTCTCTATGATCGGGCAATTCCACACCTATGTAGACACCCCAAAAGAATTGAAATCAGAGACTCAAGTGAAATGTGTACACCATGTTCACAGCAGCAGTATTCACAAGAGCCCACAGAACAAAACAGCTCAATGTCCATCCACAGATGGACGGATGAGCAGAATGGGGGCCATGCACACAGGGGAATATTACTCAGCCAGGAAAAGGATTGAAGCTCTGACACAGGTGACAGCGTGAATGGACCCTGAACACAGGATGCTCCATGAGAGAAGCAGACACAGAAGGAGACACAGGGTGTGATTCCATTTACAGAAAACGCCGAGAACAGACACAGAAAGCAGATTCCTGGTTGCTGGGGGGAGGGGAAACAGAGAGTGACTCTTCACGGGCATGGGGTGTCCTTTCTGGGTGATGAAAATATTCCGGAACCAGATAGAGGTGGTAGTTGTACAACATGGTGAATATATTCAATGCCCGTGAACTTTCCACTTTAAAGTGGTTATTTTTATGTTGCATGATTTTCATGTCAATAAATTATTGTAAAACTATACTGGAAAAAAAAAGTGCATGCGGATAAAGTTCTTCCCCTTCAGTTGAAAAAGGAAAAAAAAAAAACCTCGCCGTAAGGAGAGAGGTTTGGGTCCTGAAAATATGTGGAATTCCTGAGGAAGATGTTAAGAAATGGGGCTGTTCAGGAAGCACAGACGTTGAGCCTGCTCGTGGACGCACACGCAGGCGGCCCTCCATGATAATCTCGTCCCCCACACCCGGGACGATCTTTCTGGATCATCTAAGCACTTATTCTAATAACTCATCCGGTCTCCATCTCATACCCAGGACTTACTGATTTTCTGACTCAGTAAAGCCCTCAGCTCTGTGACAATGCCTAACTCTCCGATTTTCCCCCCACGAAATTTTTAAAAAGCAAACTCACTGTTGCCCTTAGACATTTAGAGCATTACCTAGTTTAACTCCCATAGTGCATGAAAAAGCAACTCTTTCCAAGGGTACGCGTTTTCTTTCCAGTGTCTCGCCAGTGCGCCCGCTACCCCGTCACACACGGCAGGCTGAGTGGTTTCTGAAATTCTCCAGGGACCTCCCACGCATCCTGGCCAGAGTTCACAGGCTTCACCCTAGAACACAAGCTGTCCTCTTGGCGCAGAAGCTTCCCTTCCTCCGAGTTTCTCTGCAAACGCAGAAGGGGAAGCTTGTAGGCATATCTGACTTTCTCTAGATCCGTTGAGCTGCCATTTGCAATTCTGTCTTCTTTGATCCATCTTGTGTGTGCCTTTGTTCCCTGGGGTTTGCAGGAAGCAACTTCATCTCAAATCGCTGCCTACAAATCCACACAAGACATTTCCTGACCACTGGCCTCTTAACCCTTCCGTCTTCAAACTGAAGGTCCTCCATTCTTCTCAAGCAGCATCATGAGTTCACCAGAAACTCCATCACCAGTTGTTGGCCCGGAATTGGGGGCATTCAAAACCGACTTAATGGGGGAAATGCATGTCCTACGACCTCCACGAGCCCAAATTGGATGCAACATCCCCCGGCTTCTCACACTTGCCACCAGCCACCATCTTCTCCCCGCCTCCTGGTGAATTTGCAGAGCCAAGAACAGGGCAACTGTCTGCAATTGTTGGAAAATGGAAAAAAATGAAGGGAGTCTTCACTCACAGAAGCAAGTGATGCAGGATCCAGCGTGCACTTGGAAGTTCCAACCCCACGCAGAGAATTGCACCAACGAGGTTGAATGACAGAGCCCCAGACAGCTCTGCATGGGGGCACACAGGGTGCACCCTTTGGAGCGAGGTCCTGGCCTCACCCCACAGGGGAGTGTTGCCCATTTGCTGAAAGGCTGCCTTTTCCCCGTGTGGCTGGATCTGACGCTGGCCACGTCAGTCAGGAGATTTTGAGTAATTGAAACACTGGTGTATTTTTTAAACGTTAATTGTAGTAAAATCGACATCATATAAAATGTACCATTTTAACCATTTTTGTTATGATGTCTTTGAGACATCTGTTTTTAGAGCAATTGTAAGTTTACCATAAAATTAAAAGGGGAGGTTACAGAGACTTCCCGTACAGCTCCTGCCCCCACACGTGCACAGCCTCCCCCACTGTTGACAGCCCCCACCAGAATGGGGCATTTTCTTTAACAAGGATGGACCTACGTGGACATGTCATCACCTAGTGTCTAGTTCAGTGGTCGTGAGGACATTCATGTGCAACCATCCCCGCCGTCATCTCCAGAACCATTTCATCTTCCCAAACTGAGACTCTGTTCTCATGAAGCACTAGCCCCCAGCCCTCCCCTCGACCCTGGACCCACCCTCCTACTTCCTGTCTCTTGGACTTGACTCCTCCAGGGACCTCCTGTGAGTGGAATCACACAGGATTTGTCCTTTTGTGTCTGGCTATTTCCCTGAGCACCATGGCCTCAAACTCCAACCTTGCGGTAGCCTGTGTCAGAATATCCTTTCTATTTAAGGTTGAATTATGCCCCACTGTATGTGTGGACCACATTCTGTTCATCCATCCATCCACCCATTCATCCATCCATCAGAGAACCCCTGGCTCACTTCTACCCCTTGGCTGTTGTAAATGACGCTGCTGTGAACGTGGATGTGCAAATACCTCTTTGAGGACCTGCTTTCAGTGATTTTAGAATTAGAGCCAGGAGTGGAATGGCCAGGTCATCTAGCAGTACTGTTTTTAACTTTTTGAGGAGCCACCTTACTGTTTCCCACATCAGCTGCACCATTTTACATTCCCACCAGCAGTGCCCAAGGGCTCCAATTCCTCCACAGTCTGACACCATATTTTTAAGACGGTGGGTGAAAAGAGAGAGAGAGAGAAAGAAAGAGAGATGGCATGAGGAAGGAAGGAAGGAAGGAGGGAAGGAGGAAAAGAAGGAAGGAAGGAAAAGAAAGGAAGGAAGGGAGGACGGAAGGAAGGAAGGAAGAAAGAGAGAGAAAGAAAGGAAGGAAGGAGAAAGGGAGGGAGGGAGGAAGAATGGAAGAAAGGAAGAAAGACGGAGAGAAAGAAAAGGGCACCAGAAATTGAACAGATGGCGTTTGGTGCCTTAAAGCTTCCCTTTGGGTCTTGAAGTCTCTCATCACCTGTGTGGACTAAAACCTAGGGTCCAGACGTAGCTGCTCTCTGGAACCAGGGCTCCCCTATGTTGGCACTTCGAGCTCACGGCAGATGCCAACCAGCAGTCATGACGGTGAAGTTGACCGACCCCTGTTGGTGTTGGCTCACGTCATCCCCCTCCGACGGTCTTCACCCATGTCATCCGTTCGGACCTCACTGCAACCCTGTGAGGGAGGAATGCTGCGATCTAACAGGGCAGCCCCTGGGCCCCAGCTCGGCATCACACCGCTGGTCAGCGTCCCATCCAGGGCAGTGGTCCCTCTCCATCGTGGCAGCCTTCCGTGGGCACCATCTCCTCCACTCAATTCCTGCCTGTAGCTCTGCCCACGTGAAGAAATGCTTTCTTCTCCCATCTTGTACTGTTTCCACATGGTGTCTGGTGAGTCTACGTCAGTTGTACCGAGCACTTCCACCTGCTCCCTGGGCCGGCTTCTTCCCCACGTGGCCGCATGCTCCCCACCTCTGCACGGATGGCCGTCCTCATCCACCAGCTTCTGGTGAGGGTTGACTGACAGCGACGAGGCAGAAAGCAGAAACCAGAGGTAGGAGGGGAGGGGCCTGGGTATTTATCCTTCCACCTCCCTTCTGGCGGCGTCACCCCACCTTGGCTCCTGCCAGGTGCCCCACACCAAGCTGTCTGCACTCCAGTAACCCTCTGTACCCGTTGGTCCTCCCCTGCCTGGGGTGGTGACTGCCCCCCACTGTTCACAGCCCCCGGAGAGCTGCACCAGCCCCGGTCCTTTCCTCAAACTCTGTAACTCGACCTTTTGTCTGGTGGGCGCCATGGGGAACAGAGCAAGTTGAGAAGATTCAGGGCTGGATATGCCGTCCCGGGGCCGTCTTGGAAGGGCCTTGAACGTTGTTGAGCTCAGGGGCAGGAGAGCCCACCCCCACCCTTGCTTCTTCCCTGGATGAAGGGAGGCTATAAAGACCCCTAAAGAGTCCACGGTCAGTGTCTTCTCTCGACAAGCCTGGAATCGGCTTGCTCTCAACTCCCAGGTCTAACATGAAGAGTGAGGTACACAGCTGGTGTTCTGTAAGTGCTTGAAACCGACCGGAGCCCAGACGTGCGCCCCCTCGCTCTCCTCCCTCAGCGTCTGTGGACTTTGGGCCTTCTCTGTGGCAGCTGGGCCGTCAGATGTCACCAGGTCGGACTATCCCATCCAATTGGGAGACCACCATGGAGTCACACCTTCTGGAATGTTCCTCCCCGGCCCTCGGAGGTAAGGATCACCCTGGCCTCCGTCTCAGGGCTGCTGAGAGCATCTCTTGCAAGGGCCACTCACCTCCTGGCAGGGACGTTCTCAGGATGCAAAACACCTTCAAATCGGGTCTGACTGGGAATGTCTGTTACCACACGTGGGGGCTCTGCCTCCCCGGCGGAAAATTAAAACCAGTTCCAGTCTTGCTCTGGGTGCCACGGCTCCCATCCGCTTGCTGACAGGGTCCGTCTCTGACCCGCACAAGTAAGGTTTAGACGCACCCCGCTCCAGAACCGGGAACCGCACGGCGGGTTGGGTCAGACACAGCAAACCCACGTACCTCCGCGGGGAGGTGATGACGGTAGGGTTAAAAAATGTTGGTCCCCACTCTCTCGGGGCCCTCTCGAAACACACAATATCATTTTATTGATGATTTCTGAATTTCCATTTTAATAAAATAAATGGAGGTACCTGGGGATAATAGCGCTGTTCAATATTTATGAAGTGGCTTTTTAGAATAAATTCAGAAATTCGGTATTAATCATTACAACCATTACACTCCAAGAGCCCGTAAATAACCATCGGAAGCACCATTTATTTTTTGAAAACCCATAATGAGAAGCAGCTGAGGACCCAATTTCATTTTTTGAGGAACCCGTCCTCCTGGATTGGATTTATGGGGATTCTTCAGAGATGTTCTCCGCTCCACTCTGTGCCCAAAAATGTAAGTGTGGCCGTAACAGCTTCCCCCCCAGCACGTTTATGTAATAAGCACTTTTTTATTTAAGGCGAGAAAAGCACTTCACTTCCCCGAGCCCCGTGGAGACGCAGAACGTTTGTCTTGCAGGACTGGCAGCCACGCACGGGGGACCGGTGCTCAGACCCCAAACGGGAGAGGAAACAGGTCTGATCGGGAAGAACTAATAATCATGCTGTGGGGCCAGAGGAGCAAAGGCCGGCAGACACCCCGTGTAGAAGCAATGATTAGCTTATTCTAGCCAAACACATTCGGGATGCCATTTGCAAAAGCTTTTATGCAGAAAGTTCACATTGGGCGGGGGGCTGGTTCTCATGGTTTTCTGCTCACAGCAGGTGCTGTCCACGGGCAGGTCATCCTAACCGAAAGGCGGCCCGAAGGAGGTGCCAGCCAGGCTGCGGCTTCCTGCCCAGAGTCCCAGCTCCACTGCTTACTGGCCTTCGTCCACTCCATCCTGGTGCATCAACCTTCCAGGGCGGCCACAACTGATGACGCCAAACCAGGTGGCTTACGACAACAGACATCCATCCTCCCTGGTCCTGGAGACGTCCAAGGTCAAGGTGTCCCAGGGCCGCGCTCCCTCCCGAGGCTCCAGGGGAGGGTCCCTCCTGCCTCTTCCAGCTTCTGGGGGCTCCAAGCGTCCGTCCCTGGGCTGGTGGCTGCCTCCCTCCCATCTCTGCCTCCGTCTCCACGTGGCTGCTTCTCTGTATCTGTGTCTCTCCTCTTCTGTCTCTTCTGAGGACACTGTCCTTGGATGCAGGGCCACCTCCTCCAGGAGGACCTCCTCTCAGACCCTTCACATCATCACATCTGCAGAGACCCTGTTTCCAAATAAAGTCCCGTTCCCAGGTCCCACGTGGACGTCAGTGTTTGCAAGACAGCTTTCAACGCAAACGACCATGACTTTTAGGTCCTCGGCACCGGAGGCACCTACAGCTCAGCCAGTCTCCTGATCAGGAGACTTCCATTGCAGTGACATTAAACCACGCGGAGGGGAGAGCACGGGCTAGTTGATGTAAAACCTTAATATACATCTAAAATGTGCAGTTCATTAAGCCCGGATTTAAATTTTATTTTAAAAAATTTACTGCCTATGTTCAGGCACTTGCAGCGAATATCCAATATTACACTGAATTTGTCTTTAAAAGCATAATAATTTAGGAAAGAGCGAATCCAGTAAGTGGCAAACTGACTGCCGTGTTTCTGCTTTAATTTCATGATTCTGGGAAAACGGGGAGAAGTGGGTTGGGTGGTGCCCCCCCCCCAGACAAAGGTACATTCTCCCAGAACCTCAGGACGGGAATTTACTTAGAGACAGGGTCTCTGCAGATGGGATGAAGTGAAGGACCTGAGAGGAGGTCCTCCTGGAGGAGGTGGCCCTGCATGCAAGGACAGTGTCCTCAGAAGAGACAGAAGAGGAGAGACACAGACACAGAGGAGACGCCACGTGGAGACGGAGGCAGAGAGGGGAGAGAGGCGGCCACCAGCCCGGGGATGGACTCCTGGAGCCCCCAGAAGCTGGAAGAGGCAGGGAGGACCCTCCCCTGGAGCCTTGGGAGGGAGCGTGACCTGCCCACCCCCTAATCTCAGACGTTCTCCAGAACTGGTGGAGGATGAACATTTGTTGTTTTAAGAACCCCATTTCTAGCCATTTTTTAAAGCAGCCCCAGGAGGCCGCGGCAACAGCCATGCCTCACCAGAGCTGCTCTTTGCTCTCACCCGGAGATGGCTGTCAGGAAGGGTCAGCTCCAGAGGCCAGACTCTCAGGCAGGTCAGCAGAGACAGAGGCAGATGTCAACAGCCAGGCCATCACCCGCTGTCCCTGGTGGGTGACCAGCCTCAGAATGGGACAGTCTGACCCACTGCCCAGCTCTGAGGCTCTCTACCCCTCATGGACACTCCTGCCACTTCGAGCTGCCTCCCACCTGGGAATCTATGGCCAGTGGATGGCTAGACCCACCCCAGGGGTCTTGGAGGGCAGGAGAAGCCCCCAGGCTGGGTCTGAGACCTGGCTGAGGAGTTTGCATGAGCTGAGTGCATGCAGCTCCTTCCAGACAAGTGAGTGGTTAGAAGTCCTCTCACTCCCGGGAGGGCCCAGCCCACAGCACAGTAGCTGGTCAGCAAACTGAAGGCACCCACCACCCCAAACCTCCTCCTTCCATGAGGTGGTCAGGGAGGCAGAATCACGAGACCCAGAGAGTCCACATCCTAATTTCCAGAACCTGTGACCAGGGGACCTTGCTTGGCTCAGGGGAATTGGAAGGTGTGAATAGGATTAAGGTGACTCATTGTCTGATTGGGAGACGGGAACTAGATTGTTGGGAGTTCTCCGTAGAAGTACAACCAATCGGATAGAGAGAGAGAGAGAGCTAGAAGAGATGGATTATTGGGGAGGGGGGCTGACACAATCATGGAGGCCAAGAAGCCCCTACAATGTCCCATCTGCAGGCTGGAGATCCAGGAAAGCTTCGGTGCCATTTGAGTCCAGGGACCTTCAACTGATTAGATGAGGCTCACCCACCCTGGGGTGGACTGTTTGAATCAGTCCACTTATTCAGAGGCTCATCTCACCCAGAAACAGCCTCCCAGACACACCCAGAAATAATTCTTCTCGGCTTCCTGGGCTTCCCTCAGCCCAGTCAAGTTGACGCACAAAATGAACCAGCACAGGGAGGTTACCTTGGATTTATCCAGGTGGGCCTCATGTAACCACAAAGGTCTTTAAGCACAGAAGAAGGAGGAGCTAGAGTCACAGTCAGAGAGATGCTGCATGAAAACAATCCGACTCTCGCAGACCATGAGTTTTTAAATCCAACACGGACAGCAGAATCAATAAAAGAGAAAAAAATTGGCAAGTTGAGCTTTATCAGCATTAAAAACATTTGTACTCCGAAAGATGTGATGCAAATGAATAGACAATAGTTGTGAATGACATGGCTACGCAAGGATGCCTCTAGAATATGTTTTTAAAAACTCTTAAAACTCCATGGTTAAAAATAACATAGAATTGGATAGAAACAGTGTCTAGACGCACCGCCAAAGATGTACAAATACACACAGTATCGTTGTCAATAAGGAAATGCACGTTTTAAAACCACAAGGCGATGTCGTGACACAGCTGTTCGAAGGGGTAAAATCCAAGATGCAGACACCACCACCGAGCGCTGGCGAGGATGCGGCGTGAAATCCTCCTTTGCCCAAAGACACGCGAAGGGGAGCAGGCCATTTGGAAGACAGTTTGGCCGTTTCTTATCAAGTTAAAAACAGACTTGCTGTATAACCCATGCACCCAACTCCCAGGTAGTGGAAGCTTCCACGGAGTCCAAGAGAATCAGAAGCATCTATTCACACAAAAAGCTGGGCATGAATGTTTGTGGCAGGTCTCGCTGTAAGAGTCAAAACCAGGAGGCAACAGAGATGTCCCTCCAGGGAGGAACAGATGAACAAACCATGGCTCATCCAGAGAATGGTACCCAGAGAAAGACGAGGAATGAGTGCTTCGCCCATGCAATAACGTGGATCACAGTTACGTGCATTTTTCTAATTGACAGAAGATTCGAATGGCTGCACAATTCCAGAACATTCTGGTAGAGGCAAAGCCAGGGATACGGGGGACAGGTGAGTGGTTTCCGGCTGTTGGGAAGGGTTCCCTGCAAAGGTAATCTTTGCGCAAGGAACCTTCACAGCGATGGGATTGCCCTGCATGTACTAGGGTGGTGGATACATGACTTTACAGGTGTATCTGTCAGAATCCATCACAAGGAGTGAATTCTAAGGGATGCAAATTTTTAACAATTCAGCTAAGATGTCAGGGGATCCTGCGATAGAATCCAGACTGTGACAAGTGAATCTCACTGTTGCAGATACAAGACATAACCTCAGTGGAGGGAGTAAAAAGAGAGGACCTGACCTGTGTGGCTGGGGGAAATGGTATTTTGACCAGAACCCGTAAGGCTAAAGGAAAAAAAGGAAAGTATACTGAAACAGTGTTCTCTAGCGAGTAAACTGGCCCCTTACGAGGGTAGAGGCTGACCAAACGGAAACTGTTCATACACCAGAGCTGAACAAACAGGAGAAGAAATGATAGATTAAAAGGCAAACATTCTAGACCATACCAGTCGCAGAGGTCGCAATGCAAGCCCATGTCAAACAGAGCAGGTGTAGAATATTTTCATCATCGTGGGGTGTTCTAGTGGACAGTGCTGCTCTAGGTGCTTCCCTGGCGTCATCAAGGAGCTAGACGTGGGTCAAACCTTGTTGCCCTGTGTCAGGGTTCACCAGAGAAACAGAACTAATACAATAAACAAAGGATAGAGGCAGACAGACAGATAGATAGATAGATAGATAGACAGACAGACAGACAGACTGATGAATTTGAACAGATAGGTGGATGGATGAAAAGATGGATGGATGGATGGTGGTTGGGTGATATAATAGGAAGCTGATAGGTGGCAGATATAATAGATGATAGATATACAAGTGATGGATGGATGCATGGATCGATAGAGCAATGATAGGTTACTTATTACAAGGGGCAGCCAGTTAGAAGGCCTTCACCTGATTAGACGAGGCCCACCCACGTGAAGGAGGGTCATTTGCTCCGCTCAGTCTTATCCATTTAAACATTAAATTCGTCCTAAACCATGCTCACAGGACGCCCAGAATAATGTCTGACCAAATATCTGGGCCCACCATGGAGAGGGTGGAGGATGCTTGGGTTTGGGGGGATCCAAAAGACAATTTTGCAAATGGGATGGGAATGGAACCATGATGGATAACTTGACTGGCGAGGAAGTGGGTTACCAGACAACCACATCCCCTCTGATTGGAGGAGACACTTATCCATCACAGGAGTTCCTGGGGCGTATCATGGGAAGTGGGTTACCAGGCAACCACATCCCCTCTGATTAGAGGAGACACTTGTCCATCACAGGAGTTCCTGGGGCATATCATGGGAAGCGGGTTACCAGGCAACTGCATCCCTGCTGATTGGAGGAGACACTTGTCAATCACAGGCGTGGGTAGGACTCAAGGTACCATGATTTTGTCCTCTTGGGGGAACTGAGGCCATGGATGGGAGACACAGGGAAGAAGAGATGACTTTCAGTACCAGAATTTCCATCTCCCCGTGAGTCTCAGAATGGGCAGAAGCAAGATGCTCACGGGCAGTAGATGGACACGGTCCTCCCAGGAGTCAGAACACAGATGTCTCACCTTCACTGAAGATGGTAAGGAGACTCTCCAGAGATTCCCAGTGGAGAAAGATGGGTTAAACAGGAATATCCACTTCCTAGGGTTGTGGTAACAAAGAACCACAAACTGACGAGCTTAAAACAGCAGACATCCACCCTCCCCGAGTCCTGGAGACCAGATGTCTGAGGTCAAGGTGCCCCAGGGCCGCACTCCCTCTGGAGGCCCCAGGGGAGGGTCCCTCCTGCCTCTTCCAGCTTCTGGGGGCTCCAGGCGTCCATCCCTGGGCTGGTGGCCGCCTCCCTCCCGTCTCTGCCTCCGTCTCCACGTGGCGTCTCCTCTGTGTCTGTGTCTCTCCTCTTCTGTCTCTTCTGAGGACACTGTCCTTGGAAGCAGGGCCACCTCCTCCAGGAGGACCATCTCTCAGGTCCTTCACTTAATTTTTCCAGGGGAGGGGGGAGGGGGGACACAACCCAGCCCACTCCTCCCATATGCAGGGCTCTGGGTCTTCCCTCATCCCACCCCATTTCCCTGACGTCCTCTCCCCATGTTCAGGAGCTGTGCTTGCCTGGTGCATCCTGGGGGCCACGGGACAAGATGGGGAGGCACCTGCCTGGCCCCAGCCCTTCAGGACTACCCTGTTAGCAACTCCTCCATCCTGTTAGCGACTCCTCCCGGATCACATTAGCGGTGGCGGCAGCCCCTGCAAATGTGATGAGAGACTCATATTTGCAATATGCACACGGCTAATCAGATTTTGCAAATTATATTACTCGTCGGAGGAACAGGTTTTCCGGTGATAAAGCCAATAAGCACTGCATATGGTGCCTGGAGGGGCAAAATCACATCCTGCTGTGTCTCACGGTCACGCTGGGCCCAGGGCGCTGACCCACGCCGGACACTTACCCGGGAGTGACTGCAGGCGTCTCTGTGCACAGGGGTCGGTCACATGTAGGGGGAGAAGCAGGAGGGTCTCAGCTGCCTTTAAAAAAAGAGAAGACTTCAGGTTAACCCTGTGGGGATTCTGCTGGTGGGTGGGGCCCTGTTTGAGCTGGGACAGTCTGCAGTGAAGAATTCAGCCTTACCCACAGCCAGGCTGGCCTTTGCCCTAGGCTCCTGGGAGGTCACCTCTAAGCCCTTGGAATGCTCTGCCCTGTAGAAATGTTGACCCAGGGGCTTCGGCCATGCAGTGGTGGTGTGATTTAGTGGGGGTGTGGGCCTGGGGTCTCATGGAATCAGTTGATGTCTGGGGCAACCGGAGACTGACTCAGCCATGTGGACGGGCAACCAGGCTGAAGTGACGGGCCTGCGTGAAGACCCCACACACCCAGCCTCGGGGTCTTCCCTGTGGTCTTAGCCAGCGAGAGCTGTCACCCATCAGTTCCAGGGGATGACACGGTAGCAACTCCACAGCGAGAGGCCACCTGGACCATCCAAGCTCGGACCCCCTCCTGGACTGTCCCCGTGCCCCTCTCCCCTTGGCTGCGTTTTTTCTGTATCCGTTCATGTCAACGCACCACAACCATGAGTGTAAGGACTTCCAGTGAATTCTGTGAGCCTTTCTAGTAAATTTTCAAACCGGAGAGTGGGTTTGGGGACCCAGGCTTCGCAGCTGGTGTCAGAAACAGGGAGTCTGGTGCGGACTGCCCTTACGTTGGTGGTCAGCCCCCCTCCTCCCCCTCACCAACCGAGGGCATCCTGGCCACCATCCAACAGCCAAGCTTCCAAACATGGCCTGAGGGCACCTTGGGGATGGGTTCACAAGCCCCAGCCGAGGAGGTCCCAATTCTTTGTCACTGTGTCTGGCACAGTGAGAGGGAGGGAAGAGATGTGCCTGGTGTGGCTGAGAGCTGCCCAGACCCTGTTCCTGGCGGGACCTGGTGGATCTCAGTGCACCGTCTTCAGAGGGGGAGTGATGATAATCTTGAAGTTGCGGGAAGTTGAGGATTCCACGGGATCACCCACTTCTGTAAAGTGCCGGCACTCACAGCGACCATGGGACATGGACTTTCGCTTCTTTTTCCAGAAGAAGGACCTCCACTCGGTGTCCCGAGAACCAGACGCACTGAGGCGTGGAGGTGACACGCCATCCTCCTTGGGTCTGGTGGCTGGGAGCAGGTTCTGTAAGACTGAAAATGCAGGCAGAATCAAGCTGCAAGGTTGTTCGCTTAGCGGGAGGGCATCTGTCCTGCCCCAGGCTCTGCCCTGCGTGTCCAGGACCTCACGTGCTGTCAGCGTAAACCAGACACAGACGCGCAAGCAGGAAAGGCCTCGGAGGATACCGGGTGCTGCAGGTGGAAGGTTTCTGAGTAGCTTCTTAGGGTGGAGGAAATCCCCCTGGAGACATGACAGGTAAGCTGAGACCCGGGTGGCCGCCCGGAAGGAGCAGGGAGCCTTTGGGAGGGTGAGGAAGAGGGCGAGACCAGGGAGGGATGCGGGAACCGGCAGGGCTGTTCCAGAGCCGGGGGACACCTGTGGGGCACGAGCGCGCGTGAGGAGGTGGGAGACCTGGTCAGGTGAGAGGAGTCCGTACCCACGCCAGGGGTTTCTGTTTTATTGCTGATGGATGGATGGACAGCACAGAAACCTGGGGGGACGCGGGGCAGGCAGGAAGTGACCTGCTCTGACGTCATCACGTGTAAAGCTTTGCCGGCCCTATTGTGCTGGACCCCAGCAGGTGTGTGTGTGTATGCAGGTGTGTGCTTTGTGTACATGTGTTCGTGTAAAAGCTTTTGGTGTCTATATAGTGTATGTTCACATGTGGGTGCACATGTGTGTGCAGTGTACGTGTGTGCCTATGTGTACATATACGCGGGTATGCATGTGTGCATGTGTGTGCACGTATGTGCAAGGCTGTGGGTGCTTGTGTGAGTGTGTGATGCACATATATGTGTGTTTGTCCAGGCCTGTGGGTGCACGTGTAAGTGTGTAAATGTGTGTGGCTGCGCATTTAAAACCCTCCCGTGACTCTTCCCCGTCCGGCGAACCCCTTGGCATGTGGAGCACCTGGGGCAGGCGGTCAGGGGTCAGCCTCCCAGACTCTCCCCGGAGCACCGTCCCCGTTTGCTCCCAGGACTGAAACCCCTACAGAAGGCGGGGAATTTCCCAGCAGTGAAAAATCACAGCGAGGGGGAAGGGGCACCGTCCTGCCTCCTCCTTTGTCACTCTGGGAAGGGGTCAAGGTCTGTGTCACTGACTTAACAGAATCTTCTGCATATTTTAGGACAGACCTCCGAAAAGGGCAGTGGGAGCGCACACGCAGCGCCTCCCTCCCCCAAGGAACTCAACAGGCCGCGTCCAGGAAACAGCCCCAGGACGAAGAGGCAAGGTCAGGTGACCGGGCACACCTGCTTCTCCGTTCAAACGTACAAAGAGCCTTAAATATGCAAATCTCAGGGGATGGAGGGGCCCGTGCAGTCGGAGGCCTCGAGGCTCCGAACCGCCCTCCCCTCCGGTCTGCAGACCCCGGGGCGGGGGCGGGCGGGGCAGCCACGCGCGCCCGCACCTGCCGGGCGTGGGGGGGGACCCAGCCTCTCCCTGCGGCCCCTCCGGAGCCCACCGCGCCGCCTGCACCCCGGGGAGTCCCCTCCCTAACCGGCTGCGGCGGTCCACGTTCGACCTTTGCCACTTTGGCTGCAAAGAAGCGCATTTTCAAAACTTCATCCTCAGGCCGTCAGGGAAAATGAGCGGCCTTATTCTTCATCCGCTGCCTACGAGCTGCCTTCCTGGGGGCCCAGGTCGGGTTTCCTGAATCCTGTCCTTGCGCGGGGCTGCTCGGGACCCGACCCGCACCGGCGAGCCCCCTTTGCGCGCCCGGCCCCGGAGTGCAGACCCCCCGGACCCGCGGCCGCGCGGGCGGGCAGGTGGGCGGCTGCGGGGCGAGCCCGGGGCGCAGACCCCGCCCCCCCACCCGGGGTCCCCTCCGAAAGCTGCCCGCGTCCAATTAATTCCCGCGTCATCCCCAAATTCAATTAGATGGGGACCCCGCGTGAGGAGGAGAGCGGCGACGGCCCATCTTGACAAATTGCTGTGCGTAGCGGCGCGTATCCAGCTGCGGCGCTGAGTCTTGTTAATCTTTCCACTAATTCTCAATTACCGCAAAATGAAGCCATAAATCACGCGGACAGCGGATCGATGCAAACGCGGTTTTCCGGGTGATTGGCAGCTTCCCCAAAGGTTTTCTGTAAGTTGGTTTAAGGTTACGGGTTCTCCGCGGGGAGGGGAGGGGGAGGGGCGCGCGGGGAGGGGGAGGGGGCGGCGGTCCTCCCCGGGACCCCGCCCACCCCCGGCCTTGGGGGGCCCGGCGGAGGGACAGTGCCAATTTCAGCCCATCAGACAGCCGATCCGTCTCCCCTTCATACCTGCTGTAGCAAATGAGAAACAAATTAAATTTCACTCGACTCTCTCCACAGAAACCATTTAAATTTTTCATGGAAACTAAATTGTCCCCAGACAAATAGCCCCCGATTCTATGAAAATATACTGCAGCGCTGGGGACAGAAATAAATTTGTGTCACTCCGGATATGCCTTTCTCTGTAATGTCATTCACCGCGGCCGATAAATGAGGCGCCCGCGGAACACAATGGAGATCGGGGCCTGGGGAAGGGGGGTGGGGGTCCCCCCCCGTGTGTCCCCCTCCGCCACGGCGGGGGCAACCTCATCGCGTCCCTGTTATTAATTTGCGGTCCCCGTATTACATTCATGAGGCCGAGATTGAAATGTAAATGAGACAGGCTCTCACACACACACACACACTGACACGCCACACACACACAGGCCCGCCGGAGCCCAGGCCCAGCCCACCGCGTCAGAGACTCAGAGGAACAGGACAGTGGTCACCGCTGGAGAGACGGGCGCCTCAGCATGTGTGGGGGGCCGGGGCGGGGAAGAGGACGGTGCATAAAGCCCGTGGCCCTGGACGGGATGACACGGGGTGCGGGGGGAGGCAGGTGTCAGCATGCTACCTGTTGTCCCAGAGCAAGCGCCGTCCTGGTGTGCCTCCCTCCCTGGACCAGCCCCATGGATGCTGCCGTGTATTTAATGTCAGCGCCATTGTTTTGTGGGCCTTTTTTCTCTCATCTCCGTTCCCAGAGCCCCCCACTCCCCTGTTTGGAGGGGCAGTGGCGACAGATGGAGACACCAGGGACTTCCCGCCCTCCCGGAGGTCTCCTGGAGAAGTCGGGCACAATCTCGCCCGTTTCCTCCAGCCCCCAGGGGCCGCAACAGCTCACTAACGACCTTCTGTTTTAATTCAGCAGCTCAGCCGAGTGCCCCAGAGCGAACACAGATGCACAGGGGTCCAGCCTGATGACTGACTGCCTGTCAGCTCCACCCCATGGCAGGAGGGACCCTGGTGAGGGCTCCCCGAGCCCAGCAGAGCCAGGGACTCAGGGAGGTAGATGTCTCCTTCTGAGGTCACGTCCGGCCGTGGCCACAAAGCACGGCCTCCTGTTCTAGGGTCTCTGGGCTGGGAATGCTGTAGATTTGGGGAATACAGCAGCCACCAGCGGCCTTTGGAGTCCAGAGGCCAGGTGCTAACCCACAGGCTCGCCGTCTCGGTGGGGAGGTGGGCAGGGAGTCTGCCTCAGATGCCCTGACCCTGCTTCCATCCTGATGTGAAGACCTTCCCGGTGTCCACGTGGGAATCTGGCCTCCCCTGTCCCTCCACCGTGGGGACCCACTGCTCTGTGTGGTCCTTACTTGGCTCAGAGAGCTCACAAAGACCCTCCCCACCGGCGGAGCCTGAGGGGTCCCCCAGCAGCCGCCATACACCCTAGGCACTGTTCCTCGTGCCGGGTTCTCAGAACCGCCCTGCCGGCAAAGGTCTCTTCTATCCACAGTTGAGAAACTCCGTCATGAGGCCGTCGAGTCCAAGGCCTGGGTTACTCGGTGGCCACGGGCAGGACAGGAGTCTAACCCGGTCTGTCCGTGGTGGCCTCACCTCACCGCCGAGTGGAGATCAGTTGAACGTTCCTGACACCCGGGTTCAGTGGATAAGACACCGATTGGGAGATGTGAGGACGGCGGCAGCCGTACAAACCCCCGGCCTCGCGAGCACACAGACACACGGACACACGGACACATGGACACACAGATGAGGTAGCGGGCAGACGTGAGCAGCACTGAACTCAGCATTTGGCCCCTGGGCTTTTATGGATCAATTAGTTCCAAACTACAGAGGGACTGAGAAGGGTTCCATTCATCACACTCTTAGAAAAAACAACAAAACTATTTTTTAGAGCCATTTGAGGTTCACGGCAAAACTGAGAAGGTACAGGGATTTCCCACACGCCTCCTGCCCCCACAGGTGCACGGCCTCCCCCACTGTCAACACCTGCACCAGACAGTGCGTTACCATCCGTGAATCTACACGAATGTGTCCTCCTCACCCCAAGTCCACAGTTGCCATTAGGGGTCCCTCTGGGTGTTGTCCGTTCTGTGGGTTTGGACGAATGTATAAAGGCCAGTGCCCATCATTCTAGGACCACCAGAGCGGTGCCACTGCCCTAAAAACCCTCTGCCCGACCTACGCGCCCCTCTCTCCTCCCCGCCCCACCAGCAGCCACCGATCTCTCTCCTGCCTCTGTAGTTTCGCCGTTTCTAGGCTGCCGCAGAGCTGGGCTCGCACAGTCTGCAGCCTTTCCAGACTGGCTTCTTTCACTTAGTCGTGGGCACTTAAGGTTCCTCCATGCCTTTCTGTGGCTTCATAGCTCATTTCAGTGCTGAATAATAGTCCATTGCCTGGATGGACCCCAGTTCATTTATCCACCCAACTGCTGAAGGACCTCTCGGTTGCTTCCATGACTTAACGAGTGCAAATAAAGCTGCCATCAGCAACTGAGTGCAGGATTTCGTGTGGACACATCCTCAGCTCTTCTGGGTAAATATCGAGGAGCGTGGTGGCTGGGTGGTTATCGCCCTCGTTTTTAAGACAAACAATCAGACAAGAGTGAGGTCAGGGTTACGGAGGGATTCAAATGATGGAATGAAATGTTCATCCCAAAAGTAGGAAATCAGGGTGAGACGTCTTCAGCCCCACGAGAGTTTAGGACCCTGGGTTATTCATCCAAAGACATAATAAAGGCTTCGGAAGGGAGGCAAGTTGGGAACCCCGAGATGGTCAGCATTCCTGGGGTTTCCTGCTTCTGCTGGACACAGCCTGGGAGACGCCCAGACCCAGCTTAGCCAGGTCTGGGCTCTCCCACAATCCTGGGGGACTTCCTGTCTCCCATCCAGATTTTGCCCATTTCACCCTCAGCTGACAGGAGACATCTACCAACCACCAATCCGCCTTCATCTAGTTCACTTTTTCAGCGTTCATGCCGCGCACCTTTAAACATTCACGAGATGTCTAGGTTTTCCTGGAACGTCTCCATTTTCCCTGGCGTTCCTGGCTTTGATGAGCACGGACAATTAAAATTGTGATGCACCCTCCAAAAGCCAACCTTAAACATCGCGATAATGACTCGGCAATTCTGTGCCCACACAGAGACCCAAAGAGCTGAAAACTGGGAGTCCAATGTAGGTTCATGGCAGTGTCATTGACAAAAGCCATAAAGGTGGAACAAGTCAGATGCCCACGGATGGATGGATGGATGGGTGGTGGACAGATAGATAGATAGATAGACAGATACATAGACAGATAGACGGATGGATGGATAGATAGGTAGGCAGACAGACAGATAGACACAATAGAATGGATAGGTGGATGAATAGATAGATAGATAGATAGGTAGATAGATAGATAGATTAGATGGATGGGTGGGTGGATGGATGCATAGATAGACAGATAGATAGATACATATAGACAGATAGATATTTTGCCACTTTTGGTAAACCCTGTGACCTCCATTCCCCAGTGCCCCATCCGGGTCCAGAGAGTCGCTGAGACATCCCAGAAAAAGAGGAAAGCTGGGATCACTGGGGAAGAAGCGTCCTGTGAGGTCCGTGACGGGCAGGTTGGAGAAAGGGCTCCTGGCTTCCCCATCCCAGGGGACCCCCATCCTTCACCCCACTTCATGCTTCAGTGTGGGATGCCCTACGCTAACCCCATGGCTTCTAGATAACCACTCTGTGTTCCTGGGGTGAAGAGGGTGTCTTCGCGATAGAACTCGGTGAGCCAGTCCAACCAACTGACAAAAGCCCCTCAGTCACTCCCGCCCCCCCCACCCCATTGTCTCCACTTTCTGTGTCTCCAAATATCTTTTTAATTGCGTATCAAATGGATAGTTATTGTGTCGTAAAATCTTCAGAGCCGCTCCCGGGTTCCATCCAGGCGCTCGGACCCACTTTTTAGAGGATGATCTATCACAGTGGATTATGCTAATGGGCTTGTTAATAGCTCCTCCGGCTTCACGCCTAAGAGCATTAAAACCCCCTCCCCCGTCCCTCGGATGGACCGGGAACGTCTTTACGCCGCAGAGAGCCCGCCACCGTCACGACAAGGCCGGTAAATAATGGCAGACGCTCCCGAGACTAAAGAAAGACTCTGTTAAATTATTTACGCATTAATCACGCCGAGGACGGCCGTGCGGGCCGACATATCTGCAGCTCATTGCTAATTGTTTTATGGTCTTGTGATGGATCACCGGTCCGGGAGCTGAACCAGCCCGTGCCTCTCCTCAGCCTGTGATCGGTCCCTCCCAAAGCCCGTGTTCTTAGCTGGGTGGCGTGGGACGGACCACGCAGGTCTGGCAAAGAGGGAGACGTGGGGCATCCTTCTGTGCCCACCTCTGCGTCCAGACTCAGCTCCGTTTCCGCCCAGGGCCCCGCAGTGACAAGGAGGCTGCCCTCTCAGTGAGACGCCATACGTTTGCGGCTCTGGCTTCTTCCCAGGGGATAGGCTGCTTAGCTGGTCTCCTGTCCATCCCTGTGGGGAGGGAGGGGTCCCCGCCCTAGGTCATAGGGATGATGTGACGCAGGACGCCCCACACTGGACAGAGCGGCGGGTGACCGTCTGTCAGTCACACATGCGCAAAGCCCCAGGGAAGGGCACCAGTGGCCACAGAGGGCCCCACCTGAGAACAGAGCGACCCCCCAGGGACTTAGGGAGGCAGGGTTTCTGGCCCCAGCAGCTGTGGTGGTCCCTGGATCCCGTGAGTGGATTCTGTCCACTTGCTGGGAAAATCCCCTGAGCTGGCAGAAAACTGAAACCTGTTACTTTGGGGAACGCAGGCACTGTGTCTGGCCCCCAAGACAAGATGGGGGTGCTTGGCTGGAAGCCCCCACCCAGGGCAGTTGAGTGGGGAGGGGACCTCGCAGGTAGACCACGGGGACCCTGCCGGTTTCGCCCGGACATCAAGGCAGCTCGTAATACTGGGGCCACGTTCTAGGTCTCCCCCCGACCCACAGCTCACTGCAAGGTGCAAGGACGGGTCTCAGAGCACACTGTGGCCGGGAGACGCACCAGGCTCCATCTTCCCACCGCCTGGAGCTCAGCGGGGCCATGAGCCATGTGCATTGTGACCCTCCCAGGAAGTAGGTGGTGCCTCCACAGGGGGAGATGGAAGAGGTTTGATGGTGAGGCTGCTTGCAAAGATGCAGGCAGAGCTCAGGAAGATGGGGAGGTCGTAGGGAACCCCAGGAGGGGAGCACAGGGGACGCTTCCATCTCAGGCTGGAAGTGGGAGTTGGTGGGTGGGTGCCCAGGGGCTGGACAGAGAGCGATCTGGAGTTGGCCCCTGAGAGGATGCCCCCGGTCACTCCCCAGACTGCAGGCAGCTCCTCCCTCCCTGATGCCTTCTCTGAGGCTCCCTAGTGGCCAAAGCCAGTCCCACCCGGGGACGCAGGAGCCCCTGCAATGCTCTGCACATAGGTCAGCCCCAGCCACAGAGCAGGACAGAGAAGATGGCAGGGGTCCGGAGGGGTCCCCAGAGGTGAACAGCACGTGGACTCCAAGTACCTGGTCTTGTTCTTTCTTTATTATTTGGTGGATTGACTGCGTGCAGGGCAAACAGCATTGCCATGATGCACAGATGAGGAAACACGGCCAACTGGGTGAACAAAAAGCGCCATGGGAGGGATGTTCAGGGCAGAGAAGCCATTCTGCAGGGAGCCACCCTGTGTGCTGGATACGTGGTGTTCTCCGTTTGTGCAAACCCATAGGCTGGGCACCGTCAGGAGTGAACCCTGAGGGAAATGACGGGCTTTCGTTGATAATATTTCATCCATGTTGGCTGGTCACGTGTGGCCAAGGCAGGACACTAATGCAACATGTCGGTACCACGGGAAACCAGGGGAAAGGGGGCTCTGTATTGTCTGCTCAGTTTTTCCATAAACCCAGCACTGCTGTAAGCAACACAGTCTGATCAATACAATGATACAGAAACAGTCATGGTAGCCCCTCTTGGGGTGCCCAGGATCTGCTGAGGAGGTGGTAAAGAAAAGGCTGAAATGTGGCCGCAGACCTGCTGAGTGGACGCGGGCAAAGTTCAGGGAAACAGTGAGGAAGAAGCAAGCTGCCCCAGGGGACGGGCGGGCGGCCCCCGCCGGAGCCGTCCAGGGGAGGCCGCGTGCCTGCCCTCAGGAGCGGGCGACCAGCAGGTCTCGGACGGGAGGTGACAGCCAGCCCGCATCCAGCAACAGAGCCCCCTGGGGGCACCATCTTGACTCTGTCTTGGATCTGCAGAGCCTCCCCTCTCTCCGCGGGTCCCCACGCCGGCCATGGAAGGCGCTTCCCGCTGAGAAGCCTGGCGGAGGGCCCCGGCCGGCCGGGATCAAGGCCTCGCGCACCCCCGCAGCATGGCCGGAGCAGCGCGCGCCAAATGAGAAAAGCAGCTCAGACGAGAGGAGGCGTTCTCCGGAGATCACAGCGTCTTCCCCATCATTAGAATAAAACCGCGGTGCTCACCTTCAAAGCGCCGTGCCGGCACGGACTGATCAATTAAACATGCTCTTATCTTTTCTGATTGGAGTCCTGCTATGCGGGTCAGGAAGGCAGGACCACGCTCGCCCGGAACGAGGAGTCTTAAAAGGCAAGGCAGACGTGCACATATTCTGAATTTCACCGGGGCGGGAGCGGTGTCAGCCGAGTAATGTCTGTTATCAAAAAAGATTCTGTGTGAGGGTGCCGGGCGGTGGTGGCCGTTTTGTTGCCTTGGTTTGGCTTGTCTTTCCGGATGAATGAGGATGGAAGAGCGCATCCTTGCAAAGCAAAACTTGGTTGAGTGCGTGAGCAGACGCTCAGCCCTCTCAGTCTGAAGCAAGACTTTTCTCTGCTCTTCCGTGACTTGCTGATGGATGTCAGTGTCTAAATATCTTCGTAATATAAATATTCTCTGTTATACTCTCAAAGGCATGTGAGGGCACCCTAGCTGGGAGGGCCAGAAGGAAACCTAGAACACGTCCACGTTAGAACAAGCTTCTCCATGGAGGTTTAACACTCAGCTGGAAGAGGTAACCAGTCACAGATGTCCATCCCAATGAGTTGCCACAAAGTAAGCGTGCCTGCCTTTGGAAACAGGACCAGGACACCTGCTCCCTCTTGCTCTCTCTTCTCCCCCGAGGTAACCCCACTCCCCACTTCCAACACTGCAGATTGCCTCTGGCTGATTTTGAACTTTATGAAGTTGGAACCTTGCAATCAGCCTGCAGTCTTTTGCATCTGGCTTCCACTGTTATCCAGGCACCGTGTGAGACTTATCCATGCACTAGATTGTTCATGGCCGTGTAATATTCCATCGTGGGAACACACCAGGATTTATTTATCCATTCTACCATTGACGGTGGAGTTGGCTCCCATGTGGGGCTGCTACAAATTATAGAGCTATGAACATCCCTGCACGTGTTTCAGCTGCACCAGCATGTGCCTTTGTGCTGTGTACACCCCTAGGAGCAGAATTGCCAGGGCACAAGCCCCACATACACACAACTCGAGTAGGTAACACACCCACGGGGTCCCCAAACAGTCAAACCAACCTACGCTTTTTCCAGCTGCCCTGGAGAGCTCCAACACACGCTACTGCCTGTGTTTTTTAATTTAGACTTTCCGGTGGGCGTCTGGTGACTTTGCCCTGTGGTTCTAGCCTGTCTCTCTTTGTTTACCACCAATGCCTTCATTAAAAAGAGACGGTGTCAGACGATTTCTCCATTTCATAGGGAAATCTAATTTTCCTAAGTCGCTGACGTCTCACGGCACCCGACAGACCACCACTTAACTGCATTTGTGTTTTCTTCCCTCTGTGTTATGCGTCCTGCAGTTACTCATTCTCACAGCCAGCAACCTGTATGCAAGGCCCACCACGGACCGTCCGAGCGAAACCGTGAGCCAGAGAAGCAATGGCAGGGCCTGCGTGCTGCTAGGCGCACGGAGATCAAAAAGGTGGTTGGTCTTGTCCAACCCACCTTTTTCCCAAATACCCCTTTCCTCCTCAGCTGCAGGAGACTCTGTCTGCTGAGCTGGAGGCAGGCAGAACCGAAAACACCGCGGTTGCACTAGTCCGCGGGCATGCCGTTCCCGTAGGGGGGACCAGGACGGGAGAGACGTCTGGGCAGGACGGGCAGCTGTCTTCCCCTTAGGAAGGTCAGCTCTCATCACGGGGGCTGTGATGGGCTAAACGGTGTGCCCCGCAGCCAAAGATGCATTCAAGTCCTGACCCCTAGGATCTGGGAATGTGACCGTCTTTGGAAATAAGGTCTTTGCAGATGTGGCCAGCTGAGGAACATGGGAGGAGGTTGTCCTGGATCTGGGTGGCCCTGAATCCAAGGTGCCATTATAAGAAGAAGAGGACCTACAAAAACACATACAAGGAAGAAGTCCGTGTGACAGGGACCAAGGGCTACACAGGATGGCAGCCCCCAGAAGCCGGGACAGAGGTGGGAGCAGACCCTCCCGCAGAGCCTGCAGGAGAACCCACGCTGCCCACAGCTTGATTTCAGACTTCTGGTCTCCAGAGCAACGAGAAGACACATTCCTTTCCTCTAAGCCCCCAGTGTATGGTCATTTGCTGTGTGCGGCTGCCCCAGGACACTCCTGCGGAGGCCTTGGGTCTGGGTGGGCCAGTCTGGTGACAGGACAGCATCCCCCGTGGGCCGGGTCCCAGCCGGTCACTTGCTCCCCCGGCAGGCTGCTGGGAGAAGCAGGGACACCGCCCAGGAGGTTGTCAGGAGCTACTCAAGGTAGATCAGGCAGCGGGAAGGATGGACACGGCGTCTGCGCTCATTGCGGCTGGGCGACGGCGCTGCGATGTCTCCAGGAGCGCCCTCCAGAGCAGGCCCCTGCCTCTCATCTCTCCCACATTATGAATAAAAACATGAAATTAGTTTTATGTCAGAAGAACAACCCCTAAGACACTTGTAACTTATAATTATGATTTCTAAGCTGTTTCCCTTGTCAGTATCAAGAAATTCACAGCCCGAGACTTCCTGAGGTTTATGGGCTCAGACACTCTGCGCTCGCTGTGGAAAATTAACCATGAGTCTCTCATCTACATGCTGATTTATTAACTACGGGGAGAAGCCGCAGCGAGGAAAATGGACTCCCGGCCAGGGGAGCCCACGGTCACATCCAGCGGCTGCCCCCAGAGAGCCCACGCGGGCATCCTCTCCAAGGACCATGCCCACCCTTCAGCCAGGTGCATCTCAAGCTTCTGGAGGTGAACGTCACCCCAGACACGGAACATGTAGACAGGTGGGCGGAGCCACACCCTCAGAGAAGCCACGCCGGCCACGCATGAGATCTCGGCGTGTGTGCCCTGAAGTCATTGAATCTGTTTGTCTGAAAACAGAGGTGCAGTCAGGTTCTGTCCTGGGTGCTGGTGGCACAGGTGTGCTTGTAACAGTCCCTGGAGATGAGGGGCTGTGATGTGCTCTCTGGACATAGCAGACACCACCTTTGGGATTACTTGCTTTTCCTGCCCTTCGGGGTTGCTTGCTAATTGGGCGCTCAGCACTCTGTGGGCTGCCAGGTGCCACCAGCCTGCTGTTTATAATTACAGCACTGCACATGCTGGGATCCGCCATCCAGCATCCTCTCCTAACCTCAGCGGGTGAAAATCATGGCGGGCGGATATTCCTGACGGGCAGGGCAATCCTACGAGACCGATAATCACAACTGTCCTTCTCTCACCTCGTCTTTAGTGACTCATGGATGAACTGCTGAATGCATTGACATTTTCTGGAATGCCATCTGCTGAAAGCTCAAATCTGGGGACCAAAGCATCTACTCACTCATGCATTCAAGTCTTCAGTGAAGACCCAAGACGCGCCTGGTCCTACGAGCCCAGATTGGAATAGAAACTTCCGTCTGACCATTAAAGACCTTACAGTGTTGGCAGGAAAACAAAATATCGCACAACCTGCACTTTAGGGCTGAAAGGAGTCGGAATGTCCCTGGGTCAGTTGCTTCCCCAGCTGTGGGCTCACAAAGACTGTATTTCCAGTCCTGTCGACTGTCCTGGGAGGCAGCCATCCCCGTCTTCACCTTATGATTGAGAAGAGCAAACATGTGCAGTTGACCTGCCCAGAGGGTTGAGCTGGTGAGTCACAGAACCACAGCATAAACTCACCCGTGAGACGTGAGCTGACCCCATCGGAACCGCCATACTGGGAATGGGTAAAACCAAGACAGGACGCCGAGGGTCCCAGTCCCACCACCCAACACTCCAAGGACCTTCAACTCTGGTTTGCAAAGCCAAGGGACAGGCTACCCCAGGAACAGACAATAGAGGGAGGGCATTCGGGGCTGCAGGGTGGCAGTCCCATTTCCCCTCGTGGAACCCCTCCTGGAACCCCCACATGTACAGCAAAACCCTGAGATCCTGTTTCCACTCCGAGTTCATTGTATTTTATCCACAAAACACGGGACTTACCCTTGAGTGTTGCTGCACAACTTCGACATAGTTACAACGGTAAGTTTTATGTTATGTATGATGTTGTATCACAATCAAAGACAGATAAGTAGATAGATAGATAGATAGACAGATAGTTGGGTAGGTGAGTAGATGGATGGATGGATAGATAGATAGATTAGATAGATATGGATGGATAGAGAGACAGATGGCTGAGTAGACACATGGATGAGTGAGTGGAGGGAGAGATATGATGGATGGATGGATGGACGGATGGATGGATGGACGGATGGACAGATGGATGGATGGATGGATGGACGGATGGATGGACGGATAGACTTCATACATACAGAAGATAAATAGACAGATACCAGTGGGAATTCCCTACTGTCCACTGTGTCAATTCTTCATCAAAGTTGTTCCTGGGAGGGGTAGAGCTGGAGGTCCTGTGTGTCCAGATCCTGAGGACAAAAAGGCCTGGTTAGGATTGCCATATGTAAGCATATATACCAAGTAAAAATACAGGACACCCAGCTAAAATTTGAATTTCAGGCAAATAATTACTTTTTAGTGTGAGCATGTCCTCCTTGCAGTATCTGGGTACTTGCAGTGCACTTAAAAAAAAAAATAAGTAAAGCTCTACTATTCACCTGAAATTCAACTCTGATTGCACATCCCACTTTGAATCTGGCGACCGTAATGCTCAGCTTTCGCACACCGCGCACTTTGTCAGTGGCTCCTCCTGTTCCGAGTACATCCAGGGGAAACAGCCGGCCGAGTCGCCCCTGACCCAGCCCCGTGGCCCCGGGGAACATGCACTCCAAAGGCCACTACGTGCCCGCACGCACACACCTGGGCAGGTGGCGCAGGGGAACCTGACTGTCCCGTCCGACAGCTGGTGACATCTCAGCAGTGGTGAAAATGCATCCAAAAGACCCTTGGGAATGTCTCCGTGGCTCATTCTGTTTTGTAAAGAGAGCTGCCCAGACAACCTCAGCGGCAGACGGGGTCCCGCCAAGCCAGCCCCACACAGCTCAGTGACGTGTGTTAAGATGAACCCTCGTGTCACAGGGTGCCGCTGGGGGACAGTGGTTGGGAGCAGGCAGTGATGGATGGTGCGGTCCTCCGGGGGATGTGGGCACATGAAATGAGGCATCCTCTTTGCTCGGGGAGTGCCCCCCACTGCCCCATCGCAGGCGGGACCCGTCTCTCTAGGCGGGGCTCTCCTCCCCGCCTCCCCCAGCCAAGAGCTGGTTCTGAATACCTGGTAGTTAAGATGAAAATAAAAACAAGAGCCCCCTCGAATGGGCTCCATTCACACATTCTTTCTGGATCGATCCCCAGTGGGTCAAATTGCAGGGTCTCCAAAGAGGATCCCGGGGTCCAGCCAGCAGTAACGTTCTGGGCTCCGGGGATTGTGCCTGGCGTGAAATTTTAAAGGCAGGCGTGGTGAGCAGTAGCAGGGGTTCCCTCTAATCTTTCCTTGGGTCTTCCTGGCCTGAGAGCGTCCCTCCCCTAAGAAAGCCCTGTGACAATCTCAGTGACCATTGAGGGTATGCGTTTAAGGCACAATTGCAGATGTAGGCGTGGCCTGGGGTGGCCATAACCACAGACATCTGGAGACCAGACGTCTGAGGTCAAGGTGTCCCAGGGCCGCGCTCCCTCCTGAGGCTCCAGGGGAGGGTCCCTTCTGCCTCTTCCAGCTTCTGGGGGCCCCAGGTGTCCATCCCTGGGCTGGTGGCCGCCTCCCTCCCGTCTCTGCCTCCGTCTCCACGTGGCGTCTCCTCTGTGTCTGTGTCTCTCCTCTTCTGTCTCTTCTGAGGACACTGTCCTTGGATGCAGGGCCATCTCCTCCAGGAGGACCTCCTCTCAGACCCTTCATGTCATCACGTCTGCAGAGACCCTGGGTCCAAATAAGGTCCCTTTCCCAGATTTTGGGGGTCAGGACGTGGACACATTTGGGGGGGGACCCCATTCCGCCTTCTACGGTGTACATCCTTTAATTTTCTGAACACAAAACTGAATCCACTGGACACACTCCCTGGCCTCAGGCCCTTCACCTGAGGCAGCATCTTTGTAACTTTCCACCAGAATCTGAGTCATTGGGAAAACATTAAAAACACGGTCTCCATCCCAGCCTGGATGGAAACATTCACTTTAGGACTAAAGGGAGCTGACGTATTTTTTACGGACTTCCCCTGCTCAGTGATGGCCAAAAGTTGCGGGGAAAGGTAAAAAAAGCAAAGGGGAAATCTGAACGTCCTTCCTCCGGCACGTGTGCGCATACACATGGCCTGGCACGTGTTGTGCACCCTTGCACACACAGGGCTGCCCGCAGAGGGAAGGGAGGACCCGTGGGCAGCCGTTGTTCCCTCCTCCCCCAGACCCCGTCGGCTGGGGAATCAACACCAGGCATCACCCGCTTCTCCCAACAAGACAGGGTCAAACGCTGGGTCCTTCTCTGCCATAAATATAATTTCCACCGGGCTGGCGTGCTCCCAGCCTGTCTAATGAACGCCTCCCTGACACATGTTTTCACAACAGCGAGCATCAGAACGTCCCCCTCTGTAATGGGCTGCCTAATTCAATCTCCGCGCAGACCGCGGCGTGGACGCCAGCCCTGACAGATCTCTCCGTCACTCTCCACACAGGGCAGCCCTGCCCTCCTCCATCCACGTGGTCCCCCTTCCTTCCACACAGGTTGCCTCTCCCGGCATCTCCCCGGTGCGCCGTTTCGGATAATTCTTCCCACCTCTCTGTCCCTCCCTCCCCATCTTTATTCCTGCCCCCTCTTCCCCAGAAGCAGATGTTTTGCGGTTTTTGTTGAGTTTTTTTTTTTTTAAGTTTCAGAAACCAGCATTCACCAGGCTGTGTCTCCTTATTCACATTAATGAAACATTTCGTACATCATTTATTAAAACGATTTCCAGGCCTCCTCCAAAGACCACAGATGGGGGTGGGGAGGGCGGGCAGGGCCGACGGCCAGCCCTCGCCGACGTCTGACCATCGACTGGAGCTGCGTCCTGACAGCCTGTCCCCAGGCGCACACATCCACCCTCACGTCCCGGGCTGGAAATCCCGTACACCCCACACAGCCCGGGAGAGGCGCTTCCCGGGGGCCGATTACAGCTGTCAGTTCCACCTGCTGTCATACTTTAGGGTGCCACGGGTGGTTTTTAAGTAGATGGGAACTGGATGAAGAGGTCGTCCAGGAGGGCTGAGTCGGGGCAGAGGCTGTAATTAAACAATGCAGAGGACCTGGCTGCGTCGGAACCAGGGTTCACCGCTGGCAAGCGACGAGGCTTCAGATGGACCGGGAGAGCTCTGAGACGTGGTGTTTATTAATTTTTCTGGCATGTTTTTGCGTCATTAAAACAAGCAAAGAAAGGAGAGCATCTTTGCTCGACCATGAGGCACCTCACACACCACACCGATCTCATCGCAGCATCCTGGTTTCCTGATGTATGCTCAGCGCCCTTTGGGTTGAGCCTGGACCCCCCAACGCTCTGCCGTGATCACGTGCCTCAGGGTCTTTCCCTAAAAGTCGGTCTGCTGAAGGCTGTGCGGACCCACCCTGCTCTCTCCTGCGCCCACTCTGGCTACCCAGAAACCGCTGAGCCCCTCTACATCTGCCCACTTCCCCGCTGCCCTCGATGGTGTTGCTATCCCACCAACAACCAGTCCGCAGGGTTGAAGTGAGCAGCGCCACGTCAAGGGCCGTTTACAGCACCCCTAAAAGCAGGGGATGGGAACAAGACACCCCCATCCACCCATGTTTCTCCATGTCTGCCCGGGCTCCACCTCTCCCTGTGGATTCAAGGTGTTTCAGGCCCTTCATTTCTGCCCCGACTGTGACTCTACTTAGACATCACCCTGTGCAACCCAAATCCTGCTCAGAGATGCAGAGACGCTGGAAACCCTTGGAGTTCATTCATCCCTGCCCCTTCCTGGAGCTCCTAATTCTATATAATCTATCTATCTATCTATCTATCTATCTATCTATCTATCTATCTATCTACCTATCTATCTATCTATTTACCTACCTGTCTATCTGTCTATATGTCTGTCTATCTATCTACCTATCTATCTTTCCATCCATCCATCTATCTATATGTCTGTCTGGCTATTATCTATATATCTGTCTGTCTATCTGTCTATCTATCTATCTATCATCTATCATCTGTCTAATAATCTATCTATCTATATCCATCTATACTGTTGGCTTTGTTTCTCTGGACAGCACTGGCTGGTACAGGGTGTTTGCTATCTGGGAGCCCTGTGTGGAGATGGAGACAGTGGCCCTGCCTAGGAGACATCTGCCTGGGGACCAGGAAGGCAGGACACACACGTGTCTTCTCTCCCTGGGAGTCTTCAGCCCCGTGATTTCCCCCATCCTGGTGTGAAACACCGCCCAGCCCTGCCCCCACCGCGAGGTGGAGGGCCTCCCTTCCCTCTTGACCTGAGCCCACTGAACCCTCACCTCCTGCCCTCTTAGGACGTCTAAGGTGCACGAGGTGCCTTCTGACTAGTGAGCCACCACACTGCAGACACACAGACATCTCATCTCACTCCATCTTCCGGAACGACTTCTCTTTCATTTGCCTCTCTCTTTTTCTGGCTATTTTCAGACTTATAATGAGTCAAAAAAAAAACCTTCTAATGGCGTTTGTTTATCCTCAAATGTGATCCAAAAACCTAAAACAGCTGGTGTACCACCAGGCTCATCAAAGGGAAGATATTCACGTCAGGGTTGTGCATTTTCCTTTTAATGATTTGATAACAATTTATGGATCAAGATTCAAAAGAATGACAACAATACAAACCTATTACAGGATTCTCCTTAATGATAGAAAAATTGCTTCATAAATATTGAAATATGTACTTGTCTGCTAATGCCCTGATTTCCTATACTTGGACACTCTGAACACAATTATTTGGTGATTAATCTATTTTTTAAAGTTTCTGTTCATTAGTCTTTTGATGAAAGTTTATCTAAGCAAAGATCATACAGAGTTGGTGCAAGAGAAATATGTGATACGGGTCATCCCGCAAACACAGAAAGACAAGGGAAACACTTCATAAAGTTGGCTTGCTAAGATGGTGTCCTTCTGGGGCAGGTGCGACATGAGGCTTTCCTCCTCTTTGGCCGTCTTGATCAACAGTCCACAGGAGTCAGTGAAGCTGAGTCGATCCTAAAGTTACCTCATTTTGTTCTTTCATTCTGTACAGACTTAAGAAGAGCATCATGGATTGAACAGTGGTCCCTCGGAAGACATGCTGGCCACAGCCCAGAGAACCTGTCGGTGTGATCACATGGAAATAGGGTCTTTGCAGGTGTAACTGAGGGGAGGACCTGCGAGGAGGTCCTCCTGGAGGAGGGTGGCCCTACATCCAATGAGGAGTGTGTTCACAAGGGACAGAAGAGGAGAGACACAGGCAGAAGTGGAGGCAACATGAAGACGGAGGCAAAGCCGTCCTGGATGGACGACCCCTCACCGCCTCCATTCTTCACAGCAGGGGGAGGACACTGCATTGAGGTCACTGTCCTGTGCAGTCCTGGATGGATGACCCCTCACCTCCTCCATTCTTCACAGCAGGGAGGCGGGTGTATTGAGGTCAGAACCCTATACTGAGTCAGGATTCGGATGGAGGTCCTGCGTGGGGTCACAGGGTGGTACTGGGGGCAGCGGCCCATCTGGACGGAGGGAACGGGGGCAGGGCCGCCTCGGGTGGCGTCCCTCCGCAGTCTGAGCTGGGGAGCCTGCTGCCGTGAGCTGCCCTCCGCGGTTCATCCTGCAGGGTCAGGTGCTGAGCAGAGCGGAAGTGCTTCCTCACACCCTGAGTGAGCCTGGACCCCAGAGGGTGGAGCTTCCTGACTGACCAGGGCCGCACCCCCTCCTCACGCAGACAAGGGAGTCCCCACACTCTGTGTCCACAGTCTTGTCTCTCAGGGACTGGTTCGCACGTGTCCACGTTCACCGAAGTCCAGCAAGGAATGCCAAAGACCCTCTCCTGTCCCCCGGGGACGGGGTGGGGGCCCACAGTTTTCCTCTCCTAGTGGACAAGCGACGCAGGGTCTCCCCTCCCTCAGCCCCTGGTCCCCGAGCCTTTGGGGACGATGAGCAGGGCAACGGGGTTTACTAGTGTATTCTGGTCATCATGCAGCCCGGGGCGCCTGTCGGAGCATGGCCCTGTCCTCCCAGGCCTTGCCGTCCGAGGATGGTCAGTGTCCCCTCCCAGGACAACCGGGACGCCCGTCGGGACGGAGCCGGCCGCCCTGTCCTGCTGTTTCTCCCGGCTGCGCAGGCTGCCCCCTTGGAGGAAGCCGCCCGTCTCTACGCGGGCAGGACGGGTGAGGTGCGTTCCGGCCCTGAGCCGACCCTGGGGGTCCGCTCGGACCCGCTGGCCGGCCCCCGCCCAGCGCGAAGGCCGCGTGACCACCGCCGGTAACGGGACGGGGCCCGCTCAGCAGCGTGGAGCAGAGACGTCGCGGCTCTCGCCCGGTCCCCAGGCAGCTTTACGAGGGGCCTAATTCCAGGGGACGTGTCCGTGCGCCGGGACCCCCGCCGGCCGGCGCGCGGTTATTTACTACGTGCGAGGAGCTCGCGGGGCCTCCCCCCGCGTGAACATCGTTAAGGGCCGGGTGGGGGGCTGGGCTCCCCCCCCTCCCCGACCCCCACCCCCTTGCAGGGCCGCGACATTAACTCCACGCCGCCGCCGCCCGGAGACAGCCCCCAGTCGCCCTGGAAACAGGCCGCTCATTGATTCCGAAGCAGGCTCTCCTCCGCGGGTAACAATGATAACCTTTTAGAAGCTTTGGGAAACAAATCTGACACCCCATTAAACGGCAAATGATTTTCTCCCCCTCTCCACACAAGAAAAAGAAACTTTCAGGACGTAGAAGGCTATTCATTAATAATGGGGCTTTTTTAAAAAAAAATTATAGGAAACGCTGACATGAAAGAAAAGCCGTAAACTGTATCAGACAAGGTGTGCGCAGCGTTGTGGCTTAATTGTCAGGCTGGGGACGGTCTCGTTTTTATGAGCTGCACAAAAGGTATTTTATGGAATGCCACGGCGTAATGTGACTTTTAAAGGAATTGAGAAGAAAACAAAGATGTTTTCTGGGGTTCTTAATGCTGCAAAAAAAATTAATAAATAAAATGCTGTATCCACTGTGAGTGTCACGGCCGTGCAGAGGAATGTCCTTGCTGCCAAGAACCCTTTTTAAATTCTTTTAATTGAAGGACAGTCAGCTACAATGTGGCAATAGCCGCTGCGAGCATCACGGCCGTGCAAAGGGGCGTCCTTCCTGCGGAGAACTCTCAGACCTACAGACACACCCCCATACGTCCGCTCGCTCATCTGCTGCGAAACTGTGGTGAGGTTTTTAAAAACAGAAAGGAGGGCGTATTTCAGCCTCCACAAGCGGAAAACACCCAGAAAAGGGGGACGAGAGAAAAAGTGGACACGGACTCCTGGGCTCCTGGGTTTGTGCGCGTCACCTGCTCGGGGGCGAGGGTTTTCCGGGATGAGCGGGATGCTCATTAAACATCAATGCGCTGAAACGGCGAAGTCGAAACGGGAGCCTGGCATCTGTGAGTCCCGTGAAACGCCCGGCACGCCTGCACGGGCCCTGAATCCTGATGCGGAGGCTTTGAGATGGGCAAAATATCAGGAGAGACCTTTCTCCCGAGAAGATCTACCCGTGGCCGAGAAGCACCTGAAAAGATGTTCGGCATCGCTTGTTGTGGGGGAAACGCATATCAGAACCACGGGGAGACGCACTTTGCACCCAGAGAGGTGGGTGTAATTTTTTAACGGCAAACTACAGGACTTAGTGAAGCTACAGAAAAACTGGAATCCGTGAAGGGATGGAACATGGGGTGACCTCTATGGGAAACAGTTTGGCGGTTCCACAAAACATTAACCTTAGACCAACCATGTGACACAGAAATTCCACTCCTAGGTGTGAAGACTAAAGCACAGAAAATAGGAACTCAAGCCAGAAGGAGGAAACTGCCTAAATGGTCATCAAGAGATGGATGGATCGACAGAATGTGTCCATGGATACAATGGAATATTACGCAGCCGTGAAAAGGAAGGGAGCTCTGACACAGCCTTCATTCGTGTTGAAATTTGAGGACATTATGCTCAGTGTAAGAAGACAGACACGAAAGAACAAACTCTGTATGATTCTGTTTATTTGAATTATCTAAAATAAGCAAGTCTACAGAGACAGAAAGCAGGCAGAGTCACCAGGGACTGAGGGAGAAGGGGAATGGGGAGTGAGTGCTGAACAGATGTAAGATGTCTCACTGAGTTGCTGAAAAAGCTTTAGAAATAGAAAGCACAACCTTGTCAACTGATGACTGCTACTAACCATACGCTTAAAAATGGCTAAATTTTTTAGCCAATATTGGCTAAAATGCCAGTATTTACAGTCTATGTAGCTCACCAGCCCTTAGAAAAGAAATTGAAATAAAAAAAGAGTCCACGTCAGTGATGTGTCCTCAAAAAAGCAGCATGCATGATCTGTGGTGAAATGAAATGTTCCCCGAAAATCTGGGAGCTGGACTTGCAGGGACCTGGGTTCAGTAGTTTGGAGGCTGCACTCAATAGGCCAAGAGAGGCTTGTCCCCTGTGGTCACTGAAGGGTACAGCTGGCCTGTCAGCCTCCAGGAGGGCCCTGAGCCCCCAGCCCAGAGCTCCAAGCCTGCCCAGACAGCGATCACAGGAGGTCCCTGGGGAAGACCCGCCCACCCTTCCCCATGCCTCTGTCCTGCAAAGGAGGTGCTGAAGTACTGCCAGCTCAGGTTTCCAAGCAACAGAGAGAGAAAACTGCTGTCCTGTCCCTTGTGTTTGGGGACGTTCTCAAAGCCCCACAGGGAAAGGGTCCGCTTCTCACCAACTAATAAAGCACGAGCTGTTTAGTCATTGGGAAGTGTTCATGAAACACCATTTGGACCAGGAGTGGGCAAGCTTGCTGGGTGACCAGCAGACAGGCCATATTTTCTACCATACAGGGTCTGTTTCAAACACTCAGCCCTTGGGCTGCAGCAGGAAAGCATCAACACATGGGCATGGCTGTGTGCCAATAAAACTTTATTGACAATAACAACGAGGGGGCTGCATTGTCAGTGGGAGCTAAGTGCTATGGTCTGCTGACCCCTGACTTAGAGACCGTGTTTACAGCACCCACAGGGCATACATCGCATACACCCACCTCTGCATCTTCCCCAGTCTCTGCCTCTGAACCCACCCCCACCCCCTCCATATCTGCTTCAACTCTGAATTCCCCCAGCCCTTAGCATCCAGTCCCATGTCTGCTCAGGGTAGGATTGCAACTAATGTTTATCAGTTTAAAAGAATTCATGCCTATTTCCTCTGAAACAAATAAATGCCTTTTTTTCCCCTTTCCTGGTTCACAAAGACCTCATTTTTCTAAACAACCTAAATCTGGGAGTTATATATTATCTTTATGACATATACAATCACATTGTGTTCTGTCTCGGTGTTCTGTGCTAAAAATACCGCAGCTGACCCTATTTTATGATGAAACCCAGTAATGATAAATAATGACGTATTCCTGGGAGGTGGGCGGGGGGACCCTAAATGAGCCTGGTTAATTTTAGATGCTAACGACCGAACATAAAAAGTCACCATAAACTTGGCAGTGGTGGCCTACGCCGTACAGGCTAAAGGCTCAGGAGTGATGATCGTCAAAATGCTTCCCTCTTAATCTTTGTATCTCCACTCAGCTTTGCCATGAGCCTACTGCTGCTGTAAAAAATAAAATCAATTTTAAAAAAGAATGGCTCCCTCTCACGATGCCGATGAGAAGACTGTTCTAACAGGGGCGTCTCCGGGATACACATTTTCTCCGCAAAGCAAACTCACGAGAAGAGGTTCCCCCACCTAAGCGGGCGTTTGTGCCCAGGACACGGCAAGACACCCCAGTGTGTGCCCGTAACCTCAGCTCAATATCTTTCCAATGATAGACTTAAAAAAAAAAAAAAAAGATGCTCCGTTTTCCGTAATCATTCCCCGATGAGGGGGACACAGTCCTCACCCAGGGCTGGCGGGAATGTTTGCAAACAGATACTCTTAGAAAGGGTTTGGCAGTTTCTTAAAAAAAAAAAAAAAAAAAAAAGGAAAACAAAAAAACTAAACATGAAATTGTCAACTACACGCTTGAATGTTTATCCCAGAGAAAGGAAGACAGGGTCATACAAAACTGTAGACACAAACAGGAATAGCATTTTTATCCGTAGTGAGAAAAACGGGAAACAGCCCAGATGTCCTTCTGCGGCTGCGTGAAGGACGAGATGCCCCTCCCCACTACAGGATGCTCACTGCTCAGCCCTAAAAAGGGCCAACTGTTCAGACCTGCAACGACCCACACGAGTCTCTGGGGAATAAGATGCACGAGAAACTCCAATCCCCAAAGGTTATCCACCGTCCATCAGTGGTACATTCTGCAGACAGGAAGAACGTGGGAGGGGTTGGAGGGGTAATGAGGGCACGTGAGGGGCAGGTTGCGGGCGTCGATAGTGAAAGATAAACAGCAGGGATCTTTGTGATGGACCCTCCTGCATTTGACCTCCTGATGTCAGCATCCCTGATGGATATAATCCTGTAGGTCTCGAAAGATGGTACCCTTGGAAGGAAGGGAGGGAGGGAGGGAGGAGGGAGGAGGAAGGAAGGAAAGAAGGAAGGAAAGAAGGAAGGAAGGAAGGAAGGAAGGAAGGAAGGAAGGA
Organism: Camelus dromedarius; assembly: GCF_036321535.1. NCBI lineage: Eukaryota > Metazoa > Chordata > Mammalia > Artiodactyla > Camelidae > Camelus > Camelus dromedarius. The sequence continues at coordinate 20,216,186 of NC_087473.1, forward strand.
AGGAAGGATGGAAAGAAGGAAGGATGGAAGGAAGGAAGGAAGGAAGGAGGACATCTTCTGGGAATATTCACACACCTTTTGGACATTTTCAACATGGGGAAACATGGTGCTCGTTGTCCAAGTGGAGGGGCTGTAGGAAATGCTTCCATTTGGGGAGTCTGTGTGTTCTTCAGTTGGATGGTTTTATGTTTTTCTTCTTTTGTTTCCACAGATCTATTTTTACTTCAGTCTGGATCCTTTTCATCTGAAGGCTGTCACCATCCTGGGATTCTCCAGAATTCCCTCCAGGAAGAAGAACTCTTGAAACTCTGTCATCAGTCACTTTCTCAGACGTCACCCGGAGACCTGGGCGCAGGCAGACATGCTCCTGTGCTCAGATACAAACCAGACAGGTGTCCACATGCCACCACTGTCGTCATCAGGAATATTGCCCTCTCTGTGCCGAGGCTCAAGCTGGATGCCTCCTGGGGAGCCCATCACCCCGCCCCCACTGACACCAGGGCTCCTGGCATCTGCATTTCGGGACTCTCTCCTTGGGCACAGCCTCCTGTGGCAGAAGCTGACCTGGCCTGATCCCTCCTTGTCCTGGACTGACCAGTGGGTGGACTAGGAGCTGTGACGGCCACTAGACTCACTCCCTTGGCCTCCCAAACTGCATCAGTGACAAGTGACAGAAAGGGACCAAACGTCTGAGATCGAAGTGTGAGCAGGACCACGCTCCCTTCAGAAGCTCCAGGGGAGGGTCCCTCCTGCCTCTTCCAGCTTCTGGGGGCTCCAGGCGTCCATCCCTGGGCTGGTGGCCGCCTCCCTCCCGTCTCTGCCTCCGTCTCCACGTGGCGTCTCCTCTGTGTCTGCGTCTCTCCTCTTCTGTCTCTTCTGAGGACACTGTCCTTGGATGTAGGGCCACCTCCTCCAGGAGGCCCTCCTCTCAGGTCCTTCACATCATCACATCTGCAGAGACCCTGTTTCCAGATATGGCCCCATTCTGAGGTCCTGGGTGGACATGCATTTTTGAGGGGCTGCTACTCAACCCATGACACCCACCATCTTCCCCTCAAGTCTTGCAGGACCAGAATTTTCCATGGTTTTCCCTTTTGGCTGCAGAACGCCAGTGTCTTTTTTTTTTTTTTATCTTGCTTTCAGCCAGACGGGCTGCCTGGTTGAAAACGAGAAAGCACAATGGCTGCCTTCCCTGCCCCTGAGAATGGACCACGCAGACCATGAGCAAAGATCTTACAGCAACATCTTTCCCCCGATCCCGGACCCCACACACCTGGGTGGCTCACCTGTCGGCGCCTTTGCCCCCTACCTGGAGCACTTTCCCCTAGTCCTGGCTGCTTCATCCTCATCCTGAAGGAGGTGAGCTCAGGGATGGCCCTTGGGACTGACCGGTCCTCCAAGGTTTGCCTCACTGTCCTGAGATCTGTGTTTCAAAAAATGGTATGGAAATTACATTTTTATACATAAAAAAAAAAAACCCTTCTAAACCTATGCATAGGAAAAAAAAAGCAAAAAAAAACCCAAAGACTAAATGAAATTGTGCTCCAGATGTGAGCACTCACCTCCAGGTGACTAGAAGGTGAAAATCATTTTCTCCCTCTCATTCCCCATTTGCCAAATTTTCCTTAAATAATAATAGACTCTTTTTTGAATCCAATATTTTTAATGCCTCTGTTTTTGTTTTTTTTTTAAGCTTCCATTTAAAATGCCCTGGTAACTGTAAGTTTGTTTACCATGTCTGTTTCTGTTTTGTGGAGAAGTTCATTTGCATCATTTTTTTTTTTTTAGATTCCACAAGATAAAAATAAACAAAAATTTAAAAATAAGATAAAATGCTCAAGTAGCCCTTGATGGAGAAGGAAATCCCTTGGAGAATTCCTCTGTAAAAACAAGGCACGTTCTCTTACTCCCCTGATTTTTAAATACCACGATTCACTTCCTCTGAGAAAGCAGCTCCCCCATCCAGGTAAGGAAAGCAGATACTCAAGTCATTCATTTTTGTTTTAACTGTGCTCTCCCTGCGACGGGGATGTTGCACCGTCAGATCTTTGCTGCCCGATGGGTTGAGACATAGAGATTTGAGAGAGAGGTCAAGGTGCATTGTGTGAAATGGGCTCACACGATGATGGAGGCAGAGAAGTCCCACCATTTGTCATCTGTAAATTGGAGAACCAGCAGACCCGGTGGTGTAAGTTCCAAGCTGATGGCAGGACTAGATGAGATGAGATGTCCCAGTGCAAGCAGAGAGGCAGATGGATAAAAGAGGGATGGGCAAATTCCTCCTTCCTGTGACTCTTGGACTATTCAAGCCTTCAACTGATTACACGAGGCCCACCCACCCTAAGGAGGGCAATCTGCTTTTTCTTTTTTTTCAGTTTTGTTTTTTATTGAAGTGGAGTTGATTTACAATGTTAGTTTCAAGTGGACAGCGAAGTGATTCAGTTATTCATATATACCTATATATTCTTTTTCATATTTTTTTCTTTATAGGCTATTACAGGTATTGAATATAGTTCCCTGTGCTGTACAGTAGGCCTTTGTTGTTTATCTATTTTATATATGGTGGTGTATATCTGTTAATCCCAAACTCCTAATTTATCGCTTCCCCCCTTTCCTCTTTGGTGACCCTGAGTTTGTTTTTTATGTCCGTGAGGACCATCTGCTTTAGTTGGTCCATCTGTTCAAAAACACCATCCCTGACACACCCAGAGTCATGTTTCATCTAGGCACCCGTGTCCAGACAGAATTCACCCAAGGACTGTTCTCTCTGTCCCTCCTGCTCTGCCTCAAGAACCGGGGGTCTCTGATTTGATTTCTTTCCAACACTGATTGGGATCGGGTCCAGGGCATTTCACTTCACAGACAGCACTTGGATGCACCTCAAGATCTAGCATCCTCAGGGATCCCCTGAGGGTGTGTCTTGAGTCTCTTCTGCATACGGTTCTGTGCCTCCCATGCCCATGTCTGGGGTCTTTAACCATCTTTCCATCGATGTACCTCACCAGGCTCCAGGCTCAGGGACTTGCCTTGTCGAGGATGAACACGGAAACAGCTTTATGATGGGTCTTTGCTACTTGGCAGGGGGCGGGTGGGGGGGAGGTGGGATGGAGAAAACGCTAAATTAAACCCACAGGGTCTGCTTCCTTTTTCTTTATTACTGTGCACCCAATAGACTCTTTATTTTGCAAAATATATCGATTGCACACCGACTCCCAGATAATGGCCTTCTCTAGTCTGTTACAGGGATTAAATTATTAGCGATCGATGGAACCCCTTGTAGGGTTGCAGAGTGTGTGATGCGTGCAGAGATGTGCAAAGCCCCCTCCCGCTCCGTGCCCCCTCCCCCGCCCCAGAACTGCATCTATTTGTTTCAAAGCAGCAAACGTCCTATTTTTTTCAAGCAAGAGGGGAGAGGGAAGCTGGCAGACAGAGCAGCCCTGGGGAGCGTGCTCAGAAGGGAGGCGGGCTCCCATGGCAACAGAAAGATGGATTTTCTCAAGCCCATCGTGGGGGAATCCCCTGTATTTCTTCTCTTCATTTCTGTGCCTCTGCAACGTTCCGTAGGTGAACACTGAGCCCAGCAGGGACAGCCCTTTGGCCAAAAGCCCCAGGAATAAATACAGACTTCACAGATGCTCACCAACATGGACCCAGGACAGCACGTGTCAGAGGCAGGCTGCATCCTCTCCCTGCACGCAGTGGGGTCTGCGCACTGGGGCTGCCTCAGGGGAGGGGTCTTCCCGGGTTCTGGGAGGTGGCGGAGAAGAAGCTGAAGCAGAATTGGCCAGGCTGTTCCCCGAGCGTCCTCCACACTCCGGGCCCCAAGAAGGCTGGTTGCGGAGCGTCTCGGGGAGGAGGCAGATGCAGACTGTGACCCACAGAATATGTGAGCTAGGGCTGTGGGGAGCCCTGAGGGAGCTGGCTGGGTGAGGAGTGAGCTCTCCGTGCCCCTGGGAACACTGGAGGTGAGAACCATCACAAGGTGGGTGTCCATGGGGACAGAAACGGCACAAGGAGACCCTGGTGGGGGGGGGGGGAGTTCCGGGTGCTCCAGGACCACAGGGCATGGTACGCACGCACAAGAGTGAGTGGGGAGAGGTCGCAGGCATCAGGGACCCCCAGGGCCTGGGGGACACGGCCAGGTCTCTGATTCAGCCAGGGTGCCATAGGGGGACAACTGGACGTATTGCGAAGGTCCTGGAATGGGGCGCAGGACCAGGACAGCAGACCCACACAGAGGCCCCATCACGAGGCGGGGTGATGGGGCAGTGCTGTGTTCAGAGGATGCGAGACCCTCACCGAGAGCCGGGAGGCCAGAAGTACCTGCTGAGCTGAGAGGACACTGCCCGCTGAGACCTGCTTTGTCTCCAGCCCAAAATCAGGTGGGGAGAATCCCCTCGTGTGCCCATCCCTTCCCGGAGCCGTGCCAGCCGCTGCACTGGTGAAGTCAGAGCAGGAGGCCAGCTTGCACCCCTGCTCTGATCGGTAGTGGCGTGTCTGGTTTGCCCTGCCTCGCCTGCTTTCCTCAGCCGTGTGTCAGGCGTGGCACCACGCCCCGCCAGAGACAAGTATTCAATTAAACAAAATGTCTGACACACCTCCAGGAACGTCGCAGGTGCCCCGGGACCTTCCCCTTGTGGCTCAGGCATCCGCACACCGCCCGGGCCTCCCAGAGAGGTGCCTCCCTGCCCCGTGAACCTGCAGAGGCCAACCTCCCGGGTAACTGTCTCTCCCGTGTGGACGCTGGCTCAGCCACTTGAAGGGGAAGCCATAGACAGATGCCAAACTGTCATTAAGACGTTTGCACCCAGAGTGAGCAAACCAGAGGGACCAAAGAGGATGTCCCCTGCAGGGACCCCCGCCAGGCCTCCAGGAGTGTCCCCGCCAGGCCGGGGCCGCGCAGCCACGTGTCCGTCACAGCCCCGACGCGGGTCTCGGGGTGCCAGCGCCTCTTTGTCACTTATCCTGCATGCGTTCTCTCACCTCCCACGTGGGCCGCTGCCCGTCTGTCTTTAATGGATCTAATTATCAGCAAATGCACTTTGCAGTCAGCCCCACACAACACAGGTCTGCTCTTCCATCGTGCCAGCCAGCTGTTCGGGAAGGTGCAGCCCCAGACCCTCTCCCTGCACATGTGCCCGCAGATGAAAGTAACTTTGTGCTCAACTGTCTATAAGTAATTAGGCTGCGATGTAAAGGGGTCTTTATGGATCCGCTCGGAATGAGGTATACGGAGTAATTATGAGCAATCGCCTCCCTTAGTAAGATACACCTTATGCATTTTACATGAGCCCCCGTTATTAGCATTGCCTGACTATCAAAGCTCCCCAGATCCACCGTCTTCCTTTTCATGTAGCGGGCTGAAATTCCCCAGAAATATAATAATTTGAAAACAGGGGCAATGGTGATCAGCTTCAGCTGTAATTTGTTTCATTTCCCTCCTTCTTTGTCTCTCGCCCGGTGGAGACACTGGCCCGTGGGGCCCCGCCGTCCACACACAGACAAGTGTTCCTCCCTCCCCGTGAGGTGGGTATCGACATGCAAGCGGGGTCTTGCCGCCATCACTCATGTCAGACACACACACTGGTTTCCTTCATCTTACTAATTAGGAGGTCAGGAGAAGGCATCTCTGTTTTGCTAAATAAGTCAGACGGACTCCTGGGTGGAGGAGCCCCGTGGTTTTGAAAGACGGCTCAGGGTTACCCCCCAGCCAGACGCTTCCTTACATCTGCTCTGTGCAGACCTTCCGGGGTCGGGGTGAGGGCTGACGCCGGGGTCTCCAGACAGCCTGCCCCAGGTGGGCTGCACTGCGCCATCCAAGCACTGTGCAGAATCCAGGACTCTGTGTCGGACGAGTTTTAGAAGGGGCTGCTTGCTTGAATCCGGGGTAAAAGCGTCACCCCTCACGTGACACGTACTTTAGGAGACCTAAGAGGACGTCGATGATGGGACAGTATGTTCAGCATGCTGGGGATGTTTTATCGCTCTGGGCTTTTCATGGCCACACAGCCTCCTCCAACAGATGGGTCAGGCGTCAGCATCCTTGAATGTTCTCAAGATGCACGCAGGTTTCCTTCTCCTGAGCGGCCAGGGAGAGGTGGTCAGAGACGCTGGGGTATGAGAGGTGGTGAGAAAATGTAAGACCAACTCAATGTCCATCAACAGGTGAATGGGGTCTATGCACAATGGGGAATATTACTCAGCCAGGAAAAGGAGTGAAGCTCTGACACATGCTGCAGTGTGGCTGGATCTTGAACGCAGGATGCTCCATGAGAGAAGCCGACACAGAAGGACACACAGGGTGTGATTCCAGTTACAGGAAATGCCCAGAACAGGCAAATCCACAGACAGAAAGTGGGCAAGTGGGGCCAGGGGCTGGGGGAGGGGGAGGGGAGTGACTGCACATGGGGACGGGGTCTCCTATGGGGAGATGATGAAAATGTCCTGGAACCAGACAGAGGTGGTGGCTGTAAAACACAGTGAATGTGCTCAAGTCTTCTGAACTGTTACTTTGAAATGGCTAATTTCTCATTGTGAGAATGTCATCTCCACTTTTTAAAAGGGAGGGGGAAGCTATATATATGCAGCTTGTGTGAGGCTCAGTTCACGCTACAGAATCGGAGCATCGTGAGACAGAGGAGGACGAAACACAGCATGCATGCGATTCAGAGGTCCTGGTCTGCTTTAGCCATGCAACTCAGAGGCATTTGGTCACTTTTTCCCATGAAGAAAACTCTGTGTACATCTTTGCTTAGAAACAAAATGATCCAATTTATAACAAGGGACATAAATAAATTATCTCCCACACTGGAACCCCCCTAACACACACATGACCTCAGACTGGGTGGGTCCTTTCCGATCCCAGGTGTTTGCCGTCCACCTCAAGTCAACCACCTCCTCCCTCCCTGCAAGGAGGCTCCCTGCTCCAGTTTAGCAAGAGCACTGCCATGTGCTCACAGTGACACGACATCATGCATGTGCAATACCGTCTCCCTCCACTTGGAGAAAGTGCCCGGCGTGGCTCCCAGCCCAAGCACCCCATGCATATTCCATTAGAAATCAATTAATCCACGTCTGCTCAGAGACACTCCAATCATCTGAGGTTACACACGGTGCCTGATGGATTTATAACCTCCATGTAAGTAGTCCCCAGGAGCCCCCGTAATGTGTAAACAGCATAAAAAATGACCCTTTATTGCTGCAAGCTTCAGTTGCCACCTTAATTTAATAAATGGGACCATGATGGGGGAACACGCACCCATCATGGGGCGAGTTATCCACACACACCCACCTCCCCAATGCTCCTGCATTGAAGGGAGAGTCCAGAACGATCCACTTTTATTAAATGCACGTTCCATTCTGAATCCTGCAAATCTACACGTTTCTTCCCCCACCCTGCCCTGCAGAAGCAATATAGATTAATGTTTAGGGCAACCATTGCCTCTGTATTCAACTGTAGAGAAAGGTCACATCCGATTACGGTGAGGGCTGTGTCCCCACTGGAAGCTGGCTTTACCATAAACAAAACCCCACCTGCCAGTCAGGGAACCACCACTCATGACCCAGCTCTGCCTACTGGTTGGATGTGGCTCGGACTTGCCCCTGTTAGAGAGGAAAGGAGTGATAAATATTGTGGAGCATGTGCCTCCCCACGAAGGTCCCCAAATCAGTGTCCGGCACAGTAACTAATTCTGCTTAGAATGACCTCCATCTCTCCACGCTGGCCCTGGGGCTCTGCCCGGCCCAGAACCTGCCTGCCCTTGGCTCCACCCACCTCTCCTGTCTCAACCCAAACATGCCTTCTTAGGAAGTGCACCCCGACACACACCACCCCCATCACTCTCCCTATTTGAGTCTCTTCAGAACTCTCAAGAGAGCGCCCGGAGTTGCCTCATGAACGCACTAGGTTACATTTTCGTTATCTTTCTCCCCGACTTGAATGCATGCTTTCTCCCTCAGGCAAATTTTTAATCGTGGTAAAATAACATGCTATACCCTTTACCGTCATCACCATTTGCAAGTGCACCGTCTAATGGCATGAAGTCCATTCACTTAGTTGTACAACCATCCCCACCATCCATTTCCAGACCTTTGTCATCTTCCCAAACTGTGACTCGGTCCCCATGAAATGGAGCCCCCAGCCCCTCCCCCTGCACTTGGTGCCCACCAGCCTACTTTCTGTCTCTATGGAGCTGATGAGTTTAGGACCTCATAGGAGTGGAATCCTGCAGGATTTGTCCATCAGTGTCTGCTTCTCTCACTGAGAATTGTGTCCTCAAGGTCCATCCACATTGTAGCAGGTGTCAGGATTTTCTTCCTTTTCATGGCTGAGTAATATTCCTCCGGTTGAGTGTATCCCTTCCTGCGTGAGCTGTAGAGAATGACCCGTACACATCTGCTCACAGAATTCCTGCGCTCTTCACTTTCATTATTTATCGGAATATCCACCCAATAACCCTACGTGGTGGAAGGATTAAACCTTTTTTGAAGATGGAGAAACTGAGACCCGGAGAGGTAAGTAGCCCACCCACGTTCTCACAGAGGGGAGGTGGTGCATCTGGGATTCACACCGAGAGCTGACTGTTTCTCAGCCGGAGCGACGATGCTGTGTGGACCATAAAGGCAGCACCAGTTCAGATGATGCGTCCTTGTGCAAAAGACCCCACAGAGCTCCCTCGCCCCTTCCTCCATGTGAGGACACAGTGAGGAGGCACCACCTAGGAACCAGGAGGCAGGTCCCCACCAGACACTAAATCTGCCCCCGCCGGGATCTTGGGCCTCCAACATCCAGGACTGTGAGAAATAAGTATTTGTGGTTTAAGCCCCCTCCCCGCCCCCGTCTCTGGTACTTCTGCGTGAGCAGCCTGAACGAACAAAGACATTCACCAAGAGGATTTTCTACTTAACATTTATGTAACCGGAGGGGAAAAAAAGTGTCCCCGAGCATTCTGTTTAAACAAAGCGTTACCCTCTTGCCAATTCCTGCTGGCTTCCCGTAAAGACAGCTCCCAAATGCTGTATCACCCATATGTAAAGCCAACTTAAATTAATTTCATTCCTTGAACTTCCTAGGAATCTGGCAGCACGGTTTGGGTTTATAGACAGAGCGTGGAGGGGAAGCGGAAACTGAGGTCAGAAATCTCTGGCCGATGACAAACTCCGTAAGGTTCTCGGGGTCCACTCAGAAAGGCGCACCGCAGAACAGGTGTAGCTTCTTCCAAGGATAGAAGTGTCAAAAGAGGGGAAGAAGAGTGTTCTAAATAACTATTGTGCACACACACAATGCACAGCACGAAACTGCACGTACACGTCCCAGACGGAATAGCTTAGAGAGAGGACACGGCTCTGGTAGGGCTGTGTTATAATCCAATGGCTCATTTTGCAAACAGCCGTCTGCGGACGGCCACAAGATTTACTAAAAGTGGATTTTCCACGTGTCTGTGTGCTTTTTAAAGCGCACCCGTGAAGTCACGGCCCCGTCCTTCTGAGCTGGAGGCAAGCGAGTCATCTGCCCACAGGGAATTTCTGGTTCTGCCGGAGAGTTTTGGTGAGGAGGTTCTGCCGGGGCTCTGATGTGCAGGCTCGCGATGCAAGGTCCTTCCAAGCCCGGTCCTTCCAACCGTCTGTGTTTCTAACTGCGAGTTTCTGTGGAAACAAATGCAACCGCGGGGAGCTCGGGGCCAGCCGTTTAGACTAGCTCGTCAGCTTGGTTTGTCCGTAAAACACACTGCTTTGGTTTTCAGCAAGAGGCAGAAACAAAGCCTTTGTGAAATAAAACGTTGGTGAAGCCGCTGCAGGCACCGAAGCAGGGGTGCGGGTAGCCAGCGTCCCACTGAACGCCGTGCACCGCTGCCCCCCACGTCGGTCTGCCTGGCTCCTTGGCCTCGCTCCAAGGTGATTTTCAAAACCAGAAGATCCAGCAGAAACCCTGAGCTGGTGCCGTCAGCATTTCTCCGAGGACACGGACCCACCATGTCTCGGGACAGGGCTCCGAGTGGGTTTGCCACGGGGCAGAGTCACCCCAGGGGTCAGGGAGGCGCGTTTTCTCTGGGGGGTTAGCGGGTGACACACGGCCGCCATCTCACATAGATAATTTGATTTATTTCCCCCCAAATGTGTGCTGTTCACACTGGGCCCTTCTTGGGTCCCTCCGGAGGGTCCCCATCCCTAATTCTGCACGGAGACACGTGCCTGCTCATCCCCGGTTCTGCACAGACCCTGCCAGACTCAGCTCCCGGGCCTCCTGTGGAGACAGGCTGGTGCAGAGCACCCTCCCCCTGCCTCATGCCGTCGTGCTGGCCCCAAGCCCAGCCCCGCTTCCCGCCTCGTGTGGACCCCCGGGGTAGAAGTGAGTGAGGGGCCACCTGGGCGGTCTCCCAGGACCAAACTCAGTCCAGGCGGGGCCGCGTCCCCACCAGTCACACCCAGGGGCCTGGCCTCGGGATCACAGCCCGTTCCAGGAGGCACACCCCACTCCCACACATCCTTCCCCTCCACGCCCTCTGACGTGCGTGTGAGTGCCAACTTCGCCCGCCACACACTCCGCGAGAGGGAGGAAGGTGCCTCAGGCCCCCAGGGCGGACTCGGCCCGTCCGGGACCCTCCCCAGGGCTGACTCTGCTCCGTGGTGTGATGTCTTTCCCACTCCGCCTCGTCACCAGGTTCGCCGAGCATCCATGGAAAGACTGCAGACCCGGACAAAGCAGCTGCCCACGAGGCCAAAGAGGGGCGGGCACGTGGTGTGTCCCACCCATGATCCCGACGGTGCCAGCAGCGTCTGTGACTTCACTGCCTTCTGGGAGGGAGGGAGGGAGGGGAGAGAGAGAAATGGATGACAGATACATAAGTAGACACGTAGATAGATAGAGGATAAAGTAGATAGATGGATGGATGGATAGATTAGATGGACAGATACATGGATGGATGGATGGATGGATAGATAGATGGATAGGATGGATGGATCGATAGATAGATAGATGATGGGTAGATAGATAGATGGATGGATGGACAGATTAGATGGACAGATACATGGATGGATGGATGGATGGATGGGTGGAGGGGCGGTCAGATAGATGATAGATAAGGAAGGAAAGGATGGAGGGGGGAGGGAGGAATGGGAGAGAGATGAGAGACAGATGATAGAGAAATGGGCAGATACACAGATAAGTGGCAGGACAGATGGATGGATATGATGGATGGGTGGATAGATACATAGATATTAATATAGATGGATAAATGGATGGATGGATGGAGAGAAATGATAGAAACAGATAAACAGATGAGAGAAGGAAGGGAGGGAGGGAGGAAGTGCTTGCTGGTCCAGTGCTGGGAGGGGTTCTTGCTGGGTCCGGGGCCATTGATGCATCTTCAGAGGACAAGATGCACTTTGTAAATGCCTTATGGAAATGAGTCGTTGGCCCGCAAGACGTAAATCTTAATATCGAAATGATTTACCCCGACGCTACTCCTATTAGTGCTCTGTAAATTAGGGCCATAAATGCCATTTGCGTTGCCATTAGCGGAGGACAATCCAGCCCCGCTCCCCTCCCCTCTGTCCTCCCCCTCCCGGCGCCCTTCACCGGCGCTGCCCGCCAGCCCTCCGCCTGCGCGCTGATCCAGCGGTGTGTGCCCAGCCCGTGGCTCTGCTCCTCCTGGTCTAGAGGGGAGAAAACAGCTTCACTGTGGTTCAACTTGAAACACATGTTCTGCAGAATCTCCAGCCATCTGTTGAATATCCTTAGCAGGGAGTTCTCTGCAAATGAACGCTGACCGCCAGCATCTTAGATCTGGCTGGATTTGCATCTTGAGAATCAGGGAAGGTGTGTGCCTGGTGAGAGAGGGAACCAGAGAAGGAAGAGGAAGGCTCGGTGTGGATGGGAGCTTCTGGAGGAGTCGTGACGTCGCTGGAGAGAGCGGCCGGGGCTGTGGGGCAGGGAACACGTCCTTTCTTTACTGTTTCTGCATGTCTCCTCCGAGACGCCCCAAGCTGCTCATTCAGCCCTGGGTCCCCGCCCCCCACACACACAGAGAGAAAGAGCAGACGGGAACAGCGCTCCTGCAGCCTCACAAGGACCAGGCCTGGTCCTCCTTTCCTGGTGCCCCAACACCCGCCGTGCACGGGCACCACGAACCAGCTGAACTGCCCCGTCTGGTCTCCGGCATTCCTGCTTCCAGGTCATTCACCCACGGTTTCCGCTTTGGGAAGCTCTTCATGTTGGGGTGAGAGTTAGCGTCTTTGTCGTAGCCCGTACTATTGAGGTTGAACGTCTGTGCCCCCCCACCCCAGGCCAGATTCGTATGTGGAAACTTAACCCCCAACAGGATGGGGTCAGAAGTGGGGTTTCAAGGTGATGAGGTCATGAGGGTGGAGCCCCCACGAATGGATTAGTGTCTTTATAACAGACCCCAGAGGCTCCGTCACCCCTTCCTCCAAGTGAGGACACAGTGAGAAGGTGGCCATCTATGAACCAGGAAGAAGGCCCTCACGCCCGCCGGGACACTGAATCCGCTCCGCCGGGATCTCGGACGTCCAGCCTCCAGAACACTGGAGACTAAATGTCTGTTGTTGATGAATCCCGGGTCAAACATAACTTACCACGACAGCCCACACAGGGTAAGATGTCCATCCCTTCATCAGGGGGTCCGCTGGGTTATCTCATGACTCCCACTGGATTCTGAAGCCATCCGCCGTCTGCCCTTTACTTGGAGAGCTGAGTTCCCTCTCTGACCTCTTCTCATGCGTCCCTAAGCTGCTTACAGGCCGTCCCCCGACGTCTGACCACATCAGTCACTCTCGCCCCTCTGACGTCTGCAGCTGTGATCAGCCCCCTCTGTTGACCCCTCGGCGCCCCTGAATACTGGGCTGGCTGCTCACACCTCTTCCTGAGACACGTCGTCACGCGAGAAAGCCACTGTGTGCACTTCTCACCTCTCTGTGGCTCGTGTGGTGACACACCTGTTTCTCGTGCCACCTCACGCCTGTGCTTCCTTTGGTCGGCATGCTTGACATACCAGTAATTCTTTGTTTGTAATTCTTTGTAATTCCCTTGTTCTCAAACACTTACTGTTAACAATTTTCTTTTCCTCTGTTGCTGGTCGAAACATCCACGTGGACCCTAATTAGTGTGCAGAACAGAGGCTGTGCCCGAACTGGCTTTGGGATTCCCACCTGGCCAAGGCCATCTGTCTTGCGCCCGTCCACTCCATCCCCTGCCTTCAGTTCAGAGTCTAGGGACCGAGCAGGCTGTGACCTCACACTTTCCTCTTGCCTGATGGGCGCCGGAACGTTCCCTCCTTCAAAACAAAATGAGATCAAACGCCGAAAGACTCTGCTTGCCATTCCAGGCAACTTTCCTTTACTGTTTGCTTGTTTGAAAGCCAATGGCAACGTCTCTTGTGCAGCTGAAAATAGTCTTATTGCTCTGTGTCAAAAACATGTTGAAAATTAGGTGTTATGTTCACGATTCCATTCTTCAAAAGGGGTCCTTTAATTCTACGTCGTCAAACTGAGGCGCAAAGCCCCATAAAAAGACTGGCAGGACCCCAGGCAGGGCCACTACTGTCCTGCCGTCACCATCCCGCTCCCTGGCCCAGAGGCTCTAGCTCACTTTTTGCCTCTGAAACGGCTAACTTACCCCTAAAATTCTATTGGTTCCCTGAGCTCACTTCTGATTGGTTATTTCCTTCACTCCTGATTGGTTACTACTCTCAGTTCTGATTGGTCCACTTCCCTAACTTCTGATTGGTCCATTTGTAGTACTTCATTTGCATGAAGCTCACTCCTGATTGGTTATTTCTCTCACTCCTGATTGGCCTATTTCTACAAAGCTTGTTCATGGTTGGTCAACTTCTGGTGAACTTTATTTGCATATGATGTTGCAAAGTGTAAACTGGCAGCCTACAAAGGCCTGTGTAAACCTACAGACGGGGTCCAGAGCTTGGACTGTTGACTTCTCTGGGCCAGCTGGCATGATAAACCTGAGTTCTCCAACTCTGAGTGCTGCTTGGTCTCTCGCCAGGTTCCAGGTTGCTGTTACAACTGAGCTGTAACACATCTTTCTGCAACAAAACGAAAACACTCCATCCCTTTTTTCCTGAGCTCGAGGGCGGGTCCTGGTTGAGTTGGTGATGCTGGGCATCCCCTAGGGTCACCTCTGACGCAGCTCCACCACTCCTCCCACACATGGATTTACAAAATCGCAGGGAACAGCCCCTCTCTCCGAATCCTGTTTCTTCTCTATTTTGTCCACGAGGTCCCCATCTTTCCCTTGACTTCTCTTAGTTCCTAGGATGGGTCCTTCATCCAGCACCCTCTGCCATGGGCCTAGAACTTGGGGGGCTTGGAGTTAGTTGACGGCGGGGAGAGGAGGCAAGAAGTGTCCTCTCCTCCTGTAATTTCAGGTTAGAAAGGGTGCCCGAGGGGTCAGGCATTCCATGAGCTTGGAGACCAGGTTGCAAACACCAGGCTGCCCCTTGGTGACTTTGGTGGGTCTCTGAGGACACACACAGGACCTCCAAGGTGGTGGTTTCCCTTCATTTGTCAGCGTCCCTTCAGAAGGCAGAGTTGTCAGAGGAGGAAGCTTGTTAATTGAAGACAAATAGAACCCTGTATCTCTTCCTCTCCAAGGAGCAGAGAGCGTCTTTTTTTTTTTTTTAAATAAAGAATTATACAAAACAAGAAATGAAATTAGCAATGATTTTCCGATGAAATGAGCAAATCCTTTGAGGCAAAGGAGATTTAAAGGAGGATTGAGACATCCATCCTGCCCCTGAAGCCCACACGGTTTGGCTGGAATGTGTCGACTCTGTGAGATGCGGAAACAGCCAGCTTCACGGGATGGCAGCGAACCCACAAAGGCTTGTCCTTGTCCCCAGAGTCTGACTTCCACAACACCTGTGAAAGTCTTGGTTGACGCAGGACTTAGGGGTCCAAGCAACAGAGACAATGGGGTTTCAGAGTGATGGTCTACAGGTCAGCTTTTTCTAAAAAATTGAGGTGAAATTCACATAACATAAAAGTAACCATTCACCATTTTCAAGTGGACAGTTCAGTGGCATTTAGTTTATTCACCATATGGTGCACCACACTGTCTCTTTAGTTCCAAGACGTTTTCATTCTCCCAAAGGGGACCGCAGACCCACTCACAGGCCCTTTCTGTTCCACTCCTGGGTATATACCCTGAACAATTGAGAACAGGTGTTTAAACAGATGGTTGGATATTCAGTAGCTCTATTCACTGCAGCCAAAGAGAAGAAAGAATACAAGTGTCCGTGGATGGATGAACAAAATGTGGTTCATCCATGTGGTGGAATATTACTCAGCCATAAAAAAGGATGCTGCTCTCCACAGGCTGCTGGGTGGATCTACCCGGTTGAGATTTTTCTCAAAGGTGTTCTCTGCCCTTGGGTCTCGATGAACAGAAGCTACCACCATCCTGGATGATACTCACCCACGTTCTTGTGTGAGGAAGCATGAACAGCCTCCTTGACTTGGGGGTGGGCAGAACCACAAGGATGCAAGGACCACACAGACAGAAGACACAACATATCCACAAGCACAACCAGACACACACACACACACACACAACGTCTGTGCTGTTCTCGGGGCTGAAGGGGAGAGGAGCCCTCTCTGTAGGAGGACCAACATGAGTCTTGCCCATGAAGACAAATCTGAAGCTTTCACCGTCAGACAAGTTTACAGTGGAAACCAAACACCCACCCACAGCCATTGCGAGTTCAGAAAACACAACACATGACTTGTGGAAACACATCGCATCCAAACAGCTGTGGTCGGTCCTGAGCCAGCCCCCACCCACCACCACGGGCACCCATAACGTCCCAAGGGGACCGAGTCTGGTGGGTGGTGTTGTCATCCAAAAAGGGAACACATTCTACACTCAATTTCCTGAAAAAATAGCTTAAACTGACAATAAAAACATGCTTGCAGGCGGGAAGGCCCAATGGGTATCCGTGGGTGTTGGGGAGAAGCCTCGTCTCGCGTTCTCTTTGGTTCTAAACGCCAAGACGAGAGAGCTTGGGGAGGGGAGGCTGGGAGCAGGGGAACCTGGTCTCTCTTCCCCTGCGTTTCAGGCTTCACGTCCCATTATCTGCAATCCCAGCGGATACTTCCAGGCAGAAGACACTCCCGGCTGCAGCACGAGCCTGTAAACCAGCACGAGGACCTGAAGTTTGAGGACCAACCCGCCTTCGTTTATACGCGCGTGGCTGGCACGTAGGGGTGATGGGGAGGCGGGAGGCGGGAGGCAGCTGCGTGGTCTCCATCCGCTCACATCCTCGGAGGAAGTTGTAAACCAAGTTCAGTCTCACTCCCCAACACCTGACATATTCTGATTATGAAACATTGGCCGTTTGGCAGGATTTATTGTAAATAATTCCTCCTGTAATATTCACGGCTCCGTAACTCACAGCCCCGGGGCCAGCGAGCTGCTTGGAAGCGACGTGACACCAGCGATCACTTCTCGGGATTTACCACAGATGCCCTGTGTTCGGAATGCACGGCCGCACAGAACAGGCCGCACCGCATCTGTCAACCACCCCCCTCCCCCAATCGTTTTTTTTTTTTTTCCACATTTTCCGTTCCTATCGCCTTCTGGGCTTTTGAGTAAATGCGTGGGCCAGCTTCTGGGCTAACACGTTGACAAGCAAAGTGATCGTGGAGGCTCCGGGGGAAATAGGAACCAAGGAGGCTGTGGGGCCAAGGGAACGGGCACCATGGTGGTCGTGGACATGATAGGCCGTCCCCCAGCCCTGGAAGGACGAGTCCGTGGGTCAGTCTGGACTTGCGGTGTGGGGGGGGGGCGGGGGCAGGGGAGGGCGTGGTGCAGGGCTTTGAGCAGAGGCAGGCTCTGGAAGAGACCGGAATGGCTGTCTTTCTCCATCTCCACAGTCAGAGAGTAATTCCCTGCTCTGCCCCGCCCGACCCCCCAGCTCTGTGCTGGCCCTGCCAGCCCGTGGCTGTCCCTGAGCACACTCACGTGTGTCCCTGCATCTGGGTCTCTCCTTGATTTTGGGGCTTAACCAAGGAAGCGCCCAGATTGTCCACCAAAAGAAGGGTCTTCCCCCGCCCCCTCCCCACAACTAGCTCTCCATCCAGGGAAGCCACGGAACCGCGGGGCCGCAGCGCCCGCCCCCACGCACAGGGGTGTCGTGGGCTGAGCCGTGTCCTCCCCTTGAAAAGAGGTGCTGACGTCCCGACCCCGGGCACCACAGAGAGTGACCTCACGTGGGAATCGGCTGTGTGCATCCCAGCTCTGTGTTTTCTCTAGTTCCTTCTTTTCCTGTTGAGCTGTAGCTGATGGACAATATGATATAAATTGCAGGTGAGCAACACAGGGACTCACAAGTGAAAAAGGTTATAATCCATTTACAGTTATTATAAAATCCTGGCTGCATTCCATGTGCTGTACAGTGTGTCCTTGCAGCTCATGTATGTTATACACAGTAGCTTGTCCCTCTCCATCCCCTCCCCACCGCCACTGGGCACCCCTGGTCTGCTCTCTGCGTCTGTGAGTCTGCTTCTGTGTTGCTACATTCACCAGTTTGTTTCATTTTTTAGATTCCACGTAGAAGTGGTAACATATGGAATTTGTCTTTCTCTGTCTGACTGACTTCACCCAGTATGATCATCTCCAGGCCCATCCATGTTTCTGCAAATGGTACAAATTTCCTTTTCTGTATTTTTGATGCCTTGACACCCTGGGGTCTCCCTGACCCTAGAAGGACCAGCAGGGCCAGAGAATTCACAAACAAAAGCAAACAACTCACACCTTTCAGGTGCAAATAAATCCGTGCACGGCCCACACTCCACTGCGTCTTCTAAGGGGCCCTCACCCCCGCCCCCATCACCCCAGGGCAGGAACCAGACAGCCTGGGGCAGCCCCTGCACCCCAGATCCCATACGCTCCACGCGCTCCGTTCTGTGCACAGAGCCCCCGCTCCACACACCGGTTTCCTCCCTTGCCCCGGCCCCACGACCGTTTCCCGCATGAGGAACCCTCCACAGAGAGGCCGTGGAGGCTGCTGGTCCAAATCCTTCACTCATGAGTAAAATCACGTGGTCTCATCAGTCAAGAGAAAGGCGTTGGCAGCTGTCAACGTGGCCCCTCTCAGCACCGCATCGGGGCTCCTACAGCCAAGGGGGAGCCTGTGCACACATTCATTAATTCTCAGGTTCATTCTTTCACCGATGGGAAGTTCTGGTGCATCTGACACGCTGAGACACAGCAGGGAACCCAGGACGCTAAGCCCACCGTGACCTGTGAGGGTTTCCAATCCAGCGGCCCCCACGCGTTTCTTCGGAGTGAGCAAGCCCCACCTGGCAGGAGGTCGGGGCTGTTAGTATCTTGGAACCACAGCCAGCCCCACTGTCAAGTTCAGTTTCAAAACTTCGTTGTCCTTACAGGAGAGCAACTCCAGACAGAATTGGCAGCTGCGCCAAGATTTGCTCCCAGAGGCAGGTGTCAAAGAAGCCACTATGTATAAAAATGGATTTAAACAAATTTCTTCTGTGTAGCACAGGGAACTATGTTCAATATCTTGTAATAACCTTTAATGAAGAAGAATATGAAAATGAATATATGTATGTATGTGCATGACTGGGACAGTGTGCACCAGAGATTGACACACTGTAACTGATTGTACTGTGTTTAAAAAAAAAAATCACTGGCAAAACAAGAGGGGAAAAGCCATTTCTCCACCGATCTGCTGAGAGACCTTGGGTCAGAAGATCCAGGTTTGCACTCCCTTCAAACACAAAAATAGGGTTTGTGATCATTGGAGAAATATCTTAAAAGGAGGCTCAGAAACCACCCAAAGCAGTTCTCGGTGCCTCTCCGCAGCCCCGAGGGAGCTGTCTGTGGCGACGAGTGTCTGCTCCACGCCGTCATTCGGGAACCCAGACCGCCTGCTCCGGCCCCGGTGCCGCGCGTCTTGTCCTGTCTTCCGCGGCATTCCAGCGTTCCAGCTGGCGACCGGGGCCCAGCACTGAGGGGACCCTGCCTTAAAGCCCGATATGGACGGGGCCATAGTCACGTCCACCCCCGTTTTACCACCAAGAATACAGCCACAGGACGAAACTCAGCCCCACGTGGGCTGCAACACAGAGCTTCATCTTGTGCTCAGAGGGAAAAAAAGGGGGGGGATGGATTTTCGTGGACAACCATTAGCTCTGTAACAGGGCTGAATAATCGGTCACTAAAAGACCATTTTCAAAAAAAAAAAGCATCTGATTTTTATCACGCCCACTCTGCTTCCAAAATGGCAATAAATACCAAATTGCACTTTTCCTTCAGCCGAGGGACGTTGTGGATGTGCTAAGTCCGTCACACGTCTGAGGGTGATAGCGGCCGCCCTACGAGGGAGGTGGACTCCCTGCGCCTTCCTCAAACCCTGCCCTTCGGGAGGCAGACTGGCACGGAGCTGTAAGGACACGGAAGATTAATGAGAGCCTGACCGTCCAGAAATCACGGACACGCGGCTTGGGCCATGAGGAGTCTCTCACCATTATTACCAGTCGGGTTTAATCAGTGCCAGCAAGAGCCTTGCCTCGGGTCTGCGCGCCTAAGATCGCCAGGTCCTGCGGGGCCAGGAGCCTGCCTGGCGACTTCCGGCAGGCCCTGAGTGAGGACCCTCTGCCCCCGTGCTCCCGTGCGCCAGGCTGCGGACCCTCTGCCGGCCCAGCCCACGCCTCGGACAAACCTCATGCTTCCTCACCTGCCAAGCCAGCTGGGGGCCCTGCCCCTCATATCTGGGGGCATTCACTGTGACACTTTGTCCCCTCACCCCAAGAGCTCCGGGGAGGGGGAGGGGGCACCCAGGAAACACGGAGGTGGAGCCCGTCCTCAGCCGTCTGGGAGGAGGACGCAGAGCGTGGGGCTGGCTCCTGGCCCCGGTGCTGCCTCCCCTCCAGCCCTGGTGCACACGGCTGAGGGTGGCTCATGACCAGCTGAGGTCCCCTTGAAGGTCCGGACATGAGAAAGTGACAGTGAGACGAGGGGGAGCATGAACGTCCCCCGGGTGGCTGGCTCTCCTCTGGGATGTCTGGGAGGCACTTTCCAGGAGGCACCATCGCCCAGGCGGGCTGCTGGCGAGGCAGCAGGTGTGACTTGCACAGACCCTCATTCCTCTGGGATCTGGACTCACCTGCCGGCCTCTCTTCCTAGGGTGTGACGCACAGTTTTCTGATCCTCATGGCCATGTGCGTTCCCTGCAACAGCCAAATACACTGAAACCTCGGCCCCAAGAGATCCGTGTCAAAGTAGCCAACCTCCTGCTCCACCACAGCCACAGCCTTCACCCCACACCCTCCCACAAATGCCACCCACCACGGGGACAGGGTCCCAGGGAAGCCTGCATCCTCATGTGCCTACAGTCTTTTAAACAATGATTTAAAACTGTAATAAGAAGGGGGAGGGTGCAGCTGAAGTGGCAGAGCACATGCTTAGCATGCACAACGTCCTGGGTTCAATCCCCAGCACCTCCTCTAAAAATAGACAATAAAATCTAGTTACCTCCCCCGTGCAAAAAAGTAAACAAATAAAAATAAGTAAATAACAATAATACATTAATTTTAAAAATAAAATTAAATAAAAATAAAACTAATAAAGAGAATGCACCTTTTAAGGCACCCGCTTCGGCATTACTCACCCTCAGACATTCACAGATTGCTAGGTGGATGGATGGAGGCCTGGAGAATGTCATTCTAAGTGAAATAAGTCAGACAGAGAAAGAAAAACACCCCATGATGTCACCCATATATGAAATCTAAAAAAAAAAAAAAGACACAAATGAGCTTATTTACAAAACCGAAACAGATTCACAGACGTAGAAAACAGACTTATGGTTACTGTGGGGGGGAAGGGGGTGGGGAGGGATAAATTGGACATTCGAGATTTGCAGCCACGCACTGCTGTATATAAAACAGATAAACAGCAAGGTCCTCCTGAACAGCACAGGGAACTACATTCAATATCCTGTGATAACCTGTAGTGGGAAAGAATCTGAAAAGGAATATATGCACGTACGTGTGTGACTGAAACACGGTGCTGTGCACCAGACGTGGATGCAACGTTGTAAACTGAGCCGACTTCAGTACAAAAAGAGCTGTAAACATTTGCTCATTCCCACAGAATCACATATATGACCATACTTATCCATGTACATACACATGTAAATGGAAGGAGTTTGACAAAGGAAGTGTAAACATTTGTTCATCCTAACACATGAAACACAAAACAGAACCACCTCTTTGTTTTTTTGGTTTTTTTGTTTGTTTGTTTTTGTAAGTGGTCACAGTCCCCTCTAATAATAAAGCTTCAGACTTGGGTTGTACATTATTTCCGCCGAAACTGATGACGGACATACTGGCCACGCACACCGGCCGCAGTCCGCCAGGCTGCTGGGTTCCACGTCCCGGGCCATCGGCAGATCCACTTGGACGTTATCAGCAGGATCTCCCATGGTAGGCTCTGCACCGGCTTCACCACCGAATCTCCAAACGCAGCCAGTTTTTACCTAGATCCCAACCTGAACCAACTGGCCACGGTGTCAAAAAATAATATTAATAATTAAGTAACATATATCAAAACGAGGGGCAAGGTTTCCGCCCCGATGCCGAAACGCAGAGCCCCTTTGTGAAGAAACTCCATGCGGGCCCCAAACGCACTGCGGCTGGAACCCATTCCGAAGCTGGAAGGACCCAGCGGTCTCCTTCGGACGCCTCCTTTGGTGTGAATTTACAGTTGTGGAAGGAAGTAACGTGTATGCACTTTGTAAATCAATGGCCTACTGCCCGAAGTCAAACGCCTTTAAAAAGGAGAAAGAAAGAAAAACACACCTTGGTAATTAATCAAGTCCGGAGTGGGCCAGGACCCGGGTAAGAAAAAATTTACAACCGATGTCAAAAAAAAAAAAAAAAAAAAAGGGAGAGAGAGAGAGAGCCCTGAGGGTGTCTCGGCGTCAGAGTCCAGGGGCTCCTCGTGGCTTCTCAACTGGGCGGGGTCGGGGCAGCGGGAGAGAAGGTTTGGGTGGAGGGTCACCCCCACACCAAGAACAAAGGGCGCCTCTCTGGGGCTGTCGTGGGTTGGGTGTGGGTTTGGCCGTAAATCTCAGCGGAGCCTGGGCAGCACACAGTGTTGCGTGAAGCCCTTTGGAGGGGCTGCGTTCTGCCCTCACCCCTGCTGGGAGCTCTGGCCACGCTGGCTCTGAATTCCACAGGGATCTTGTCACAACAGCCGTGCCCACGAGCCCAAAGGCAGCCGTGCCCACGAGCCCAAAGGCAGCCGTGCCCACGAGCCCAAACCCCCGTGGGGGATCCTCTCCTGGAGCCCCTGCCCCCTAGACGTGCCGGTCCTCCAGCCCACTCTCTGCTCTGCATCCTGAGTGATGCCCCAAACGTAATCTGATCTCATCCGCCCTCTGCGGAAAGCCCCACTTTGCCCCTGACCCCCGTGGCCCCAGGACATAGTCCAGGTGGCAGTGGCCCCCGCTCCCCCCACCCCGGGGCCCCTTCCCGCAGAGAACGCCAAGCCCGCGGCCCGCGGAAGCCCTCGCCACTGTCCGCCTGACCCTCTACGCAACGGTTAACAAGGAAAAGGTGAGTTAATTATTTCAGTGACTGAAAATAGCGGTCTTACACAAGCCAGCCACACT
This sequence comes from Camelus dromedarius, assembly GCF_036321535.1. Lineage (NCBI taxonomy): Eukaryota > Metazoa > Chordata > Mammalia > Artiodactyla > Camelidae > Camelus > Camelus dromedarius. Next base: position 20,238,853 of record NC_087473.1, read on the forward strand.
CTGCTGTTGGTCCCCGTTGCCCACGTTTGGAGTAAGGTGAGTTTGTACCGCAACTGGGGTTTTCTCTTTTCAACCCAGACGGAAGGAAACTGGTAACTCAGAGTCACACTGTCCATTCTGCAAGCCTTGAATGCACCCCGACTAACCGCGTCCTCCAGGGTCGGGAAGGAGGGAGGCCAGGCTCAGATAGAAACACCAGGGCCACAAGGAGGGTCAGCCGTGTCTGCCAGGCACCCGGTCCCCTACATCCAGGTGTCCACCGGGCACCCGGTCCTCCAGATCCAAATGTCCTCTGGGCACCCGGTCCCGCATGTCCAGGTGTCCTCCAGGCACCCAGTCCCCCGCATCCAGGTGACCACCAGGCATCTGGTCCTCCAGGCCCAAGTGTCCTTTGGGTACCCAGTCCCCTGCGTCCAGGTATCCTCTGGGCACCTAGTCCACCAAGCACCCGGTGCCCCACATCCAAGTGTCCTCCAGGCACCCGGTCCTCTACATCCAAGCAGCGGCCAGTGCATGCCTGTCTGCTGGAGCAGAGGCCAGCTTTGTCCTCTCGGGAACCACTGGCATCGTAAGACAAGTGCTGGTCTGAGGCGAAGACCTGTCCAGGAAGCAAAGCCCAGTATTCTACGTGAGTCTTCCCCAGGTCTTCCAGAAAGCTGGACAGACCCCCAGGGACCCACATTTGTAACCCGTCGGGGTGAACGTGTCCTCCTGGGCCACATCTGAGGTGCTTGTTAGGACTTGGTGGAAGGGGACAAATCCAGGTGGGTAATCACATCCGAACCACACATCCAAGTGCCTTTGGCAGGATGCTGTAAGCTCACGCTGTTTAATCAAGAAGGCACTTTATTTTCAACACCTTTGTGCCCTTTTTGGACCTCCCCCTTTTCTGGGTCCTGACTCTGCAGGCGCCGTGGCTTCCAACGTCACCAGTAAGCTGTGGACGACTGGCAATCACGCCTTTCCTTGGAATGCTGGGGACTTTCCTGCCGGTTCCCACTGGCTACTGAGAAGCTGCTCCCTCCATCCCACTTCTGGGGCGGCTGGTACCTCTGCACCGTGTCAGGTGTGAACACCGGGGGGCCAGCAGGGGTGCTGCACCCCGGGGCCTGGACACACACACACACACAGACACACATAGACGCACGCACACGCACACACATACTTGCTTGAAGGGGAAGCAGGAAATAAAAACTGGAGACAACGCCACACCTGCTCTGCGGGGACTGGCGAGTGGGAAACAGCGCAGGGGCCCCCACCCCCTAACACAGACGGCCGCCTTGTGCCCCACCCGTTGTCTGCCCCATGTTCCACCAAAGGAGAGGTGAGGAGGCTGCTGAAAAGGCCTGAATGGCATGTTTATCACGGTTGACGGCTGGTTCTGCGCCCAGATGCTCGGTCTGCGCTCCCGCCGGCTAATGCACGGGCCTCCCACCTCTGGAAACCGGAGTTTGGGTCGCTCCTCCCTTTGGCGCAGCCCCCCGGCCTGGCAGCGAGAATGCGATAGTCTCCGAGAGTCACCTTGTGAATGTCTGCACACACCGCCAAATCCCCCGCTAAAACGGCCCTCGTTGCTCTTGGAGGAGACCCAGGAGCGGCAGGGAGGGGAAGTGTGGGGTTCTGGCCCGGGTCGTGCCCACGCCCCGGTCCTGGGCTGCCCTCAGCTGCACCCTCTCAGACCCCGCTCTGTCGGTCCCCTCTGGGAGTTAACCTCGCCTTCAGTCCCCAGGAACGCCGTGGTCATCCAGGGGCATGGAGAGATAGTGGGGCTTCCAGGGAACAATTTGTCCTTCCAGGGCACTGTTGTCCCAATGGGAGATGGCCTCCTCGCGGAGAGGTGGCCAGAGGGTCCGGCTGGACCAGCAGCGGGGCTGCTCTGGGGCTCAGTGTCCACTCTGAGAGGGCATGGGGTTTCGGTCAGCTCCGCACAGCCCTTCCCTCCAGGACCCCAGCCCCCGGTGTCGCGGGCTGTCCCAAACCCCTCCGTCCCTCTCAGGAAAGCCTTTGCATATTCTGCCCTGGACCTCAGCCACGATCCACCCTTCCCTGCCTCTAAGAACCTCCTCACCGCTCCTCCGGACCCTGAGGACGTCTCCCGTCCCTGCAAAGGGCATGTTCCTAGCCTGCCTGAGTCCAGGCGTCCTGCCTGAAGTTGGGCGTGTTCGTGAGATGCTGGCATTTCATGAAAACTGCTCAAGTTCTGCTTTTATGTCCTGACCTTAAAAACTGCCTCTGAGTCCATCTCCTCCCTGTGACCTCATAGCCACTGACTGGGCGCTGGACCCCAAGGAAGTGGCAGCCACCAGCCCGCGGTGGCCTCAGGGGACAGCAGATCAAACTCTCCCAGCTCCTGGGAGCGGTGCATTGGAGAACTCATTCGTGACCCCCAGACAGTCCACCGAGGGGGGGGGCGGCCGCAGTGAGCCCTGTGGACACCCCCTTCCCAGGAGGCACACCGCCGCCCGACGTGGGACGCCCCGGCCCGGGGAGGGCCCCTCGCCCGCGCTCCCCTCCCAGAACAAAGCACCCCTGTGAGATGGCTCTCCAGGGCTCCGTCTTCCGTTTAAATCCACCCTCGAAAGGATCATTTAATCACCTGTGAGCCGCGCTGACAATAAAAAATGGTCTTCCCGGTGACGCAGCCAACGCAGGCCGGGCGGGACACAGGGTTCCTTTCACGGTGGAGATTCGGTCCCCATGTGCCTCCAGGCCCGGAGGGCAGGGTCCCCAGGAAAGAGACTGGGTGCCTGTGTGGCCGAGGCCGCCACCCTGGGCAAAGCTGGAGCGTTGGCCCAGATCTCCAGCACCGAGCAGCAGGAGACCACGTGGAAGTGACCACAGAGAAGGCTGGACGCAGAAAGGCCAGTGGGTCACTTGGTCGGTGAGCGGATTTACCGAGACCAAAGACCGTAAGCCTCTGCGTCTCACCACCCCCTCCTGGGGCCATCCTCCCGGGCACCCAAAGTTCCTCCCGGACCCTCTTCCCAAACGCCGTCAGTCCAAAGCCTTCCTTCTTCCTTCGTGTGGATTCACTCATCTCCCGTCCTCCCCCGGAACTGAGAAGGCTCGCAGCAGTGACACAGCACGGAGTCACGAGCTAGTCGTGGAGGGGAAGCGGCCGCGACAGTCGCCAAGGGACGGTTCTGTCCTTCGGTTTCCTGGCAACCGCAGCCAGAGGGGAAGACGCCCGCCCATGAACCAGGTAGAGGCAGCCCACCTGCTCCTGGGGGAGACACGCTTGCCCCTGGCGCTGCGTTCTGAAATCCAGTCACGGGGCGAGTCGTGTCCCCCGCAAATTTTACTTCAAAGTCCTGAGCCCCCGCAGTCGTAAGCAGGACATGATTTGGAAAGAAAACGGGGCCATCGTGTAGGAACATGTGCCCTGAACTCAGCAGTTGGTGTCCTTACAGAAAGGGGGACATTTGGACACAGAGACCCATGGGGGAAGGTCTCATGGGGACAGGAGCAGAGACTGGAGTCATGCATGGGGGGCACCAAGGGACAGCCAAGGGTCACCTCGAGGTCCCCGACGCTGGAAATGTCCACCCAAACAGAACACCCCGGACTGGGCAGCTTCCACTGCAGACCCGGACTTCAAGGACCGTCCCCCGGAGCCTTCAGAGGGAACCACACGTGATGACACCTTGATTTTCGACCCGGGGACCCCAGAACAGGGAGACGATAGCCTTCCGTTGTTTTAAACCACTCGGCCGTGTTCCTTCATTACGGCTGCCCCAGGACATCCACACAGAGCCCCGCTCACCTGGATTTGACCTGGAGGAGGCTCACCTGGATGCAGCCTGTCCACAGGGACGGGCGGGAGCAAGCCTCTGCAGGTCTTTTCCGGGCTGTCGGTAAAAGCTGAGGGCAAACGTCACTCAGAAATCAGAGGTGCGGGGTGGTGTGTGTGGGGGTTATGATGCTGTGTCCTCACCTGAGGAAGGAGGAGGGGGACCCCTGTGGTCTGTTTGATAAGGACCCTCACCCCATCATGAAGGTCCCACCCTCATGACCTCGTTGCCTCCCGAAGACCCCAGACAGCAGGAGTTCATTATTCCCCACAGTTCTGGAAGCCACATGCCCAAAGCCAAGCTGTCATCAAGGTGGGTCCCCTCTGAAGGCTCTGGGGGGAGGGTCCTTCTGCTACGAACTGAAAACGTTCCCCAGGCTCATGTGTCAATGCCCTAAGATCTCCTAATACCACCCTGCTGGGGGTTGGGATTCTGCACATGAATCTGGGAGGGGACCCACACATTCAGATCATAGTCGTGATTCCCCAAAACGTGCCGACCCTCCTTTAGGGTCACATTGGGAAAAAGGCAGGGAAAGGGAAGGGAAAGGAAGGGAAGGACGGGATCTGCTCCTCTTTGTCACCTGCTCCACTCACTCCCGGCTCCGAGTTCCTTGTCTCCACGATGCCCACTGCCCCTGGGCCACCAGCCCCTGGGCTGCATTTCCCTCCCGGTCAGCCACGTCCACCATACCCCCGAGAAGGCCTGGCTTGGCTCCTGCCGGCCTCCTGGACACTCTCCCCCATCATCTTCCCTGCCTGCCACACACCCCAGAGACCCCCAGAAAGATGTCACCTTGCAGCATCTGCCCCGTAGGTCTGTCACTGGGACCCTTACACCTGTGTGTCACCCTGAGTGGCAGCAAGGTGGCCCTGATTAAATGTTATTCTGGGGTGCCTCTAAGACGGGGTTTCTGGAGGAGATGCACTTTCAAACGGGTGGACTCAGTAAAGCAGATGGCCCTCCCCAGGGCGGGTGGGCCTCGTCTAATCAGTTGAAGGCCTGAATAGACCAAAAATGTGGCAGAAAGGGGGATTTTGCTCTGCACTTTTTTTCCCCCCTGTCTCTCTGGTTGAGCTGGGACAGCTCGCCTCCTGTTCTCCTGCCCTGGGGCTGGGGTTTACACCGTCGGCTCCCCTCCGGGTTCTCAGGCCCTCAGATTCAGGCTGAATCCCAGCCCTGGCTTTCCAGCACCTCGGTCTAGAGGGTGGTGGGGCTTCTCAGCCCACAGTTGTATGAGCTGACTCTTCCCGATCAAGCTCCACGGATGTGTCCCCTCCTGCCTCCGTTTCCCTGCGGAACCCTGTCCTTGAGGTCTGCGTGTCCACCCCTGGCCCCCGTTGGAAAGTGGACAGGAGGGCGTGGGAGGTGGCTGGAGGGACGAGCCTCTGTGGCTCAGAAGCACCTTGCCCGGCGCTGTGAGGATCCCGGCCCCAGCTCCGCCCCTCACCTGTACCTCAACCTCCCCCACCGCCCCCGCCTCAGTCATTGCGTCCCCAGACAGACGTGCTACGAAATGCCTCTTTGGTGGTGGTCGGGGGGAGGGGGTGCGCTGGGGGATAAAACGCACACTTTCATGTGACGCCGTTGGAACAGCCCGCCCGGCGCACACGCCCCGAGAGCTCAGTAAAACGTGAGCGGTTGCTAACGTTGACTTTCTCACTTCCCCACCCTAATTCTTCCACCCTCTTCCCGTTTTCTCGGCAAATACTTCAAAACGCAAAGTGCCGTGGCACTGCAAACCCCTCCCCTCCATGTCTCACAATCCGTCGTAGTCGCACCTCCATCCTGAACAGCGCAGGGGCACAGGGAAGCTTCCGGCTTCGACCCAGGACCCTGGCCTGCCCACGCCCTCCTGGCTGGCGGGAGGCCTGGTGCCTCCCCAGGTGCTGAGGTCCTGCCCCTCCTCCATCCCCTTCTTCTCCTGGCTCTCTCTGCCCTTCCCGAGCTGCTCACGGCCCTGGTGACGCTCGAGGACACAAGTCCGGTGCAGTGAACCTGGACAGAGCCACGGAGCTTCCACCCAGAGGCAGGGTGAGGGCAGGAGCATCACCCCCACGGGGCCCTGTCTGCACTGGCCAGGCCTCCAAGGGCCCCCAGAACACCGGCTTCCTTTCCCATCACATCCCCACAAACAAGCCTCCTCCCTTGTGGGACCCAAACTCCTCCTCCTTCAGACGCCTCCTGTGCCCCCCCTACCAGGTGCTCTTAGGATGAAACGCAGAAACCTACACGCCAAGGACCCCCACAGACAGCCACACGTGTGCAGGGCGTCCGCACGTGTCCACCTGTGTGCGGAGTATCGACAGAGACCTGCGTGTGCACAGCAGTGCAGGCTCAGGCGCTGCCGAGGGAGACGCAGCACCAGCCGCCTCGGGAGTGAGCCCCGCGCTCGCCGCCCTGGGAGGAGACCCACCAGTCCGGCCGCGCGAGCGTGGCTGGGTAACCCTCGTGTCACTCCTGTCCCCGCATGAGTGACGATCCGATCAGCTGCCGTGACCTCGGACCTCCGTTCCGAGGACGACCCCGCGAGGCAGGTGGGTCCTTGCAGAGACAGCACTATTAACACGATTCATTTTGCCAAGAGTTGTCAACTTCCGTACGTAATCTGTTGGTAATTGGCCATCAGGGGAGGAAGGAAAAGAGAGGGCAGCGCTGGGCCCTGTCACCACGGGGTCCACCTTCCTCATTGAGCTGGTCGCGTGCGGCGGGCGGGCGCAGACGAGGGAGACCGCGGGCGTGACAGCGTGGAGGGGTGCTCGCAGCCCGCACTCGCCGTGCCTGGCCCTCGCATCAGGTCAGAGGTGAGGACAGCTGCGAGGCCGGGCACTCGCCGAGCCTTCTCAGACGCTCACAAATGTCATAAACACAGGTGACGGCGAGCCCAGACCGCAACCAGCCCCCGTCTCTCTCCTCAGTGTTTAGGGTACACCCACGTCATGCCTCTTGTGAAGAACACATTTGGTGAGGCCTCGGGGGAGAAAGAAAGGCATGAGGTGGGGTTTCTGCCCCCCCGGGGGCTTCTGTCCACAGCTGCTGATGTCCCCGCCCTGTGACTATCCACAACGCCTCTGTCCCTCCGCTTCCAGGAACTTCACCGTCCCCTGCACACCGACCCTGGGGCAGCCACGCTGATGGGCAAACCCAATGCAGCCCCCCCCCAGGAGCTCCTGGCCCCTGTCCTCCCCCGGCGGTATGGGCCCCACAGCACCGCCGAGTCCGGGAGGTGGAGGCAGGGCGCACCGGGCTCCCGCAGCTGGGGGCGCCCTTCCCTGGGGACCCTTGGTGTCAGCCCCGCGACAGCTTCCATGGGCTCCACGCCCATGGAAGGGTTTGTGGGCCCCACCGGCCCCTTTCACTGCATCCCCTTGGAGCCCCGCCACGTACAAGAGAGGAGGGTGGTCTGTTTTGTCAGGAACTTGGGGTGCTCGGCGTCCAACCGGACACAGACCCGAACAGGACCCCACGCTGCACCCTGCCCTCCCTGCCACCTGCATGTCACTGCTTTTCTCACCCCACACACACCTGCAAGGTCAGCTGCCCACGCCCATCCCGGCCCCGCGCCCCCAGATGTCCTTGCAAGGGGGTCACCTGCTTCCTTCCCCCTGCTCTCCCCCGTCTCGGGGCAGAATGCGCGTCATGGCGAAAGTTTGTGGTTTTCTCTGCACAGATGTGCCCTCAATGCCACCTTATCTTCCCCTCTTTCAGACACACAGACTGTCAGTGCCTGGCAGCCTTAACGGCCACAACAGCAGATTTTCAAGAAGATTGGTACCACGTTTCCTTTCGGGGGTGACGAAAGTATTTCAGAACTAGATAGCGGAGGTGCCCACGTGACACGTCACCACTGAATTGTCCACTTTAAAAGGGTGACGGTCAGGATGTGTGGATTTCACCTCCATTATAATTTTTAAAATAAACACGTACAGACACATGGCAGGCACATTCAGAATTCAACTAACAAACTCCTGGAGACCGGAGCACCCCAGCTGTGGCTCGCCGTCTCTGCCTCAGTCCACCGTCTCCTCCTAAAGCCCCCTGCGGGCCGGTATCTGGGGCAGCCCCTTCCGCCAGCAGCGAGCTGTCTGCTTCCCATCCTTTCCTGCCCGGTGACGGCAGGTGACCGGCGGGCAGGCCGCGGCAAGAAGCGCTCGGAGGGTTTACCCGTCCCCGCAGAGGCGCAAGCCAGAAAGGTTTAACCGCGCACCCCGGTCCTCTCCGTGCGGCGGCCGCATTCATTTCCACTTTGACCTCCACTCGCCGGCCCCTCCGGCTACACAAGACCCGGGTTTGGCGCCCGTGCCCTCTTGGCGTCTCACCTGCAGGCGACGTTCGACAAAAAACAATTTTGCCACAGCCTCCGGGCGAGCCTCCTCGCCGTACCTGCCTGGCGGAAGGCGGGGGCCTGGCTTTCTCACTGGGGGTGGGGGCGGCTCCAGGCAGAGCTGGTGTTTGCTTTGTCTTTAGAGAGGGAAGTTCAAAGCACGTCCCCTGATTGCATGCTTTTGTTTCCCCCAGCGCTTCATCCCCCATAACCATTCTTTAATGAATTTTTATTAGAAAAGCATGACTCTGCTTATAAATTTTTTTTTCCTCTGAAAGCAGGAGGGGTGGCGTGTGTTTTCCCTGGCACCAGCCTCTGTGTTTTTTAATATCGGGTCTGCACTGAAGTTCACTCCCGGCTCATTCTGGAATCAAAAGGCAGCGAGGGGGCTCGCCCAGGAGAGGAAACCACGGAGATAAAGGCGGGGAGAGGGGCCGCCTTTGAAGTGGGGGCGAGTCCCCCGCACGGCCCCCGCCCGCCCCGGCCTCCCCGCGTCCCCGCTTCTCCGCCCTGTGTCCTCTGTCACCTCCAGCATCTGGGGGGTGGGCAGGGGCCCCTGAGGAGGTCAGCAGATTAGCTTCCCTTCTTCCGAGATGCAATTGCTCCTGCCCCTCCTGGTGTTTTTCCATTTTCCCTTTCCCTGCGGGGAAGGTCACAGGACACAGAGCTGGGGTCGTCACAGGTGCGAAAGCCCCCAGGAGGTGGACACAGGGCAAAGACACGGGGCTGTCTGCACTCCTGCTGGGCGGGCGGGAGGGGCCCCCACGTCTGGTTCTTACATGTCGCGTGTGTTTCCCACCGAGGAAGGCGCGCTGCTCTGACGGGGCGTCCGTTCCCAGGCCCCAGTGAGGTCCCTCATTGACACGTGCCCGTACTGCACGTCTCGCCGCAGTTGCACCGAGCGTCGGGTCCACGCCCTGCACACCCCGTTCTGTTGGGGGACAACACGGAAGGCTCCCTCGATCCCAGAGGAAAACGGCAGATGGACAGCCACAGCCACCCCAGGGTCCCTGACGTGACCGTGTCATCTGTCAGCCTCAGAACCACACAGGACGTTCCACCCCTAAGCTTGGGCCCGGGAGCTCCTGGGGGTGTGTGATCGAACGCGGCAGAGCAGGAGGCCGGCGGGCTGATTTCCAGCCCCCACCCCCAAGTGCACCCCCTGAGCTGGGCTGTGACGAGCGGACGGGCCCCCACGGTCACAGACAAGCCCCCGGAGGGACCCAGACTGCGCGAGAGGGTGCCCAAGTGTCCGAGGAGGAACCTGGCCTGAGACCCAGACTCGCGCCAACAAACGTGGGTGCGTGAGACGAACGGACGTGGGCCATGCAGGCTGTACCATCCGCACGTTTCCCACGAGCAAGTGGGCCGTCCAGCCCTCGCCAAGAGCCGGCTGACCCCAGACAAGCAGCGGGGTGACTTCAAGGGACCGGAGGTGCACAGCCTGAGGGGAGGGGGAGGGGCTGCCGGTGACATCGGGGTCTCCTCCTGGGGCGGGGGAATTTTTTTGTAATCAATTGTGTTTATTTAATTTTTTTAACATTTTTTATTGATTTATAATCATTTTACAATGTTGTGTCAAATTCCAGTGTTCAGCACAATTTCTCGGTCATTCATTTTAATTGATGTCTAGTTAGTTTACAAAGTGCGTCAGCCGCTGGTGCACAGCATCACGTCTCAGTCATGCGTGCACGTATGGAGATTCCTTTCCATTCTGTCTTCTGTCACAGGTCATGACAAGACATTGAGTACAGTTCCCTGTGCTGTAAGTAGGACCTTGTTTGTCTACTTTATATGCAGTAGTTAGAATTTATTGACCTAACAGCAACATTTGCTCTTCAAGGAGTGCTCCATAGAAATGAGTAATCCGTCTGTTAATCTAAAAAAAAGTTTAGAAATGGATTGCAGTACCCCAAAAACTGGAATCCAACGATTTTAGAGCAACGTGGCTAAAATCGGCAGAGGCATGTTTGCATGACATCGAGGCGTCTTAAACGCTCCTACTTGTTTGCCCGGAAATGGTCCACGGCAAGACGTACATCCAGTGACTTTCACTCAATTAAAGAATAAAATTTCCAAAAGGGTGGGCAGCCCGCACGCAGCACCCAATCAGCAGGGCAGGATCCCCCTGTGGCCCTGCTGGCGCCTCCCGGAGGGGGTGTGGGTGGGTCTGGGCGAGCCTCGCGGAGAGGGTGCCTGCGTCTTCCCGCCGGCCTCCCTGCCCCCCCACGAGGAGTCCGGGTGCCCAGGAGGTGTGGGTGCAGCCCGGTCACACCCGGTCACACTGACTCGTAAGCGTCCCGACCACAGCACTCAGCAGCAGTAAGGGGCTGTTAGAGGAACCGCTTGGGTGCAACTGCAAAGAATTCTGCCGAGGGGGGAGTGACTTTCCCAAGAGGCTGCATCTGCACCATCCCATTTGCAGTACTTTTTTTCAATATGTAACACTTTTGAAATGACACAGTTCTGTGAATGCAGGAGAGATGAGCCGTTCCCGGTGGGTAGGGGTGGGTGGTGGCCCTGACGGGAGGCAGGCTTCTTGGTAAAATGGTCGTCTGAGGGGTCCTCAGGGTGCTGGAAACATTTGGTTTCTTGACAGTGGGGATAGGAACACAGACCCACACGGGGTGGAACTGCATAGTGTGTAACACACGCATGCACGCACACACGCATGCACACATGCACACACACATACACGCACACGTGCGCACACATGCACACACACATACACGCACACGTGCACACACACGCACGCACCGTGTCAGCAGCCCAGTGGTGGTTGTGCAGGGCGGATGGTATCCTTTTGGGAAACGCATGCCAGACGCTTGTGACGTCTCTGTACAATTTCCTACAATGGCAGGTAAATCTGGAATTATCTCAGAATGAAATGTGACTCATTTTAAAAGATCTGCAAAAAGAAGTTTTTAGACAACAATGAAAGAAAGAGAGAGGGCAGGAAGGAGGCAGAGGTGGGAAAGAAGCAAACAGCGAAGGATGGACGCGGCCACCACTGGAGCTGTACAAAGCAGAGGGGGTGAGGCGGCCAGAGGCTCCCGGGAGCCCCGTGCAGCCCTGCCAGGTCGTCCCCTCCTCTGCTCCTCCTGGACCCAGTGCTTCCTCCACGGCCCCATGGCACACCAAGGCAGTCCTGTAGCCGGCGGGGCGGGGAGGCTGTCGCCGCTGGGGAGGCCAGCACAGCCCCGGGCTCTGCAGAGGAAAACCCAGACAACACCCCTCCCCATGGAGCCCCAGCCCCCCACACAGCTGCTCCAGTGCTCCGAGCATCAGCGTGGTACCCCTTCCTCTGAGACGCGGGAGGCTGGTGCCAGAGTCGGGTCAGGGGGCATCCTGGCCTCTCCCCGGAGCTCTCCTGCTGTGGGACTCCAAGCTCTCCATGAGGCCCTGACCTTTCCCTGCAGGACCTGCAAACTCTGCCCTGGAGCCGGCAGCCCCTGGGTGGCGACAACACGCAGAAATGCCAAGGCGGGAGGCGAGGGCTGTCGGGGGGGCACGGAGAACGCTTCATCTGTGCCGTGATTGTGTGTTAGTTGCCGTGGTAGTTCTTCCTGCTGAGCCAAGTGGCGAGGTCCCCCTTTACAGAATGCCACAGGACACTGGGACATGGGCGGCGGGGGTTCATTTATTCACCTGCTACAAACACATGAAGGATAGTCACCAGGAAGGGTTGATGAATGCCCCACCGGGGCATCCAATGGGGCACCACGTCGCCGACAAGCCCATCATCCATCCTGCGTGTTCACCGTCCCCGGTCTCTCCCTAGAGGTGACGTCTACACCCACATCTATTTACAGGTGCTGGACAGGGGCTGGGGTGTCGTAACGACACAGAAAAACGCAGGTGTTACTCATTACAACACGTCGGTCTCATTAAAAAAAAAAAAATGAGCCCCCAAAGAAATGTGAGCCTCCTCCGTTTCAGACCAAATGAATGATGATACAAGCAGAGTCTGCAGCGGGGTCTCCAGCCCATGCTCGGAAGGCCCCACACTGCAAGGTGCTGCCGGAGTTCCCCTGAAATTCTTAGTGATGTTTGAAGATGGGAACTCATGTTTTCACCTTGTGCCCGGCCCGGCAACCACGCCGGCGCATGGGGCACCGGCGAGACTCGTGACTTATTCTGAGAAGAAAAAGCCTGGTGAGAGGCCACTACCATGTGTCTAGGAAAAGCAGATGTAAGCAGATGCTCCTGGAAGCTCACGGTCTCTTGATGACAGTTGGTGAACACCGGTGGCCTCTGGGTGGGGCTGAGCCATGTCTGGGGGACGGGGATGGGAGACAGACATGCTCCCCATCTTCCATCCTCTGCTGCCTGGTGAACGTGGTGCCCTCTGCACGCAAACCTAGTAAAACATGGGCTGATCACTTTTGCTGGTTCCCACATCTTGAACAAGGGAACCCGGTTTCCTTGGGAGCTGTCCCTAAACAATTCGACATGGCAGGAGGGAGTGAGGTGGAGGTGGGACGGTGAGAACACGGGACGTCGCAATATTTAGCCCCTAACTTCCATCTACCCAGGGGAGGTTTGCTTATGCGGGTGGGAGTGTCCTGGGGCCACCGTGAGAAATGACCATAAACTGGGGGGCTTGAAACCACAGGCCTTCACCCTCCCCCACCCCGTCCTGGAGACCAGACGTCTGAGGTCAAGGTGTCCCAGGGCTGCGCTCCCTCCCGAGGCTCCAGGGGAGGGTCCCTCCTGCCTCTTCCAGCTTCTGGGGGCTCCAGGCGTCCATCCCTGGGCTGCTGGCCGCCTCCCTCCCGTCTCTGCCTCCGTCTCCACGTGGTGTCTCCTCTGTGTCTGAGTCTCTCCTCTTCTGTCTCTTCTGAGGACACTGTCCTTGGATGCAGGGCCACCTCCTCCAGGAGGACCTCCTCTCAGACCCTTCACGTCATCACATCCGCAAAGACCTGCAGACGGTCCAGGCAAAGACCATCTCAACCGGTCGTAACGACATTTGTCCAACCTCATCATAAATTTGCAGTTGTCCAGAAAAGCACCAATCCGCCAGGGAAAAAAAAACACTATTTTTAAATAACATCTTCCCTGCAGCCTTTTCAGAGGCAGCCCGGCACTCGCCGCTACCATTCCGTGACCTCAGCCTGGGTGGGATCCCGCGACGTAACTCAATTTTCCACTCACGCTGAGTGGTCTTTTGGAATTGATTTTTTTTTTCTTCCTTTTTTTTTTTTCCCAGTGGACTTTCCCTGGGAAAGAAGCAATGTTTGTATTGGCTGGCACACGTCCCTGGCTCAATTTGGCAATCGTATTTCTTCATATAAATGAACGCACCCTACCTCCCACATACCGGCTAGGTGGGCACAGAAAAGCCCAAAATGGCACCAAGTATTATTATAAATGTGTAAAAATTATGCTCAAAGCCTGGAAAAGAAAATACAGGCGTATTGAAACAGATGGTTCCCCAGAAGAGTGAGAGGCGGGGAGTAAGGTTTCCATCGCTGTTAATACGGGCAGCCCCCCGGAAAGATTCCAAGTCTGGTTCCAAACCACCTCGACAGAGCAAATATCGTGATAAAGTGAATCGAGTAAAGTCTTTCGCTTCTAGAGCTTACGTTCACACTAGACTGCAGTCTATTCAGTGCACAAGAGTATTGTGTCTAAAACAAACACGCGTTCGCTGAAAAGCAACGCTGCTGGGGGACGTGGCACCAATCCACTTGCTGGGTGCAGGGCTGCTGCAAACCTTCAACTTGCTAAAAAAAAAAATCTGTAAAGCATGATAAAATGAGCTGTGCCTGTATGTTTTCACATTCGAATCTTATGAGATTGGTGTGCGTGTGAGCCTGCAGCGGCAGCTCAGTCAGTGTGGGGGGAGGGTCCTGTGCAGCTTTGCTGGACATACCCACCCCCAGGGGTGCCTGCGATGGGGGCTTCAGCCCTCTTTCCTCCCATTTGTGTTGTAGAAAGACAGGAAGGAAGGAAGGTGGGCGTCACTATTCCGTGTCTTTGCTGGAGGTGATCAGAATGCCGACCGCAGGAGGGGACCCCTAACCTCCCCGTGCGGAGGGCAGTGCAGTGACCGGGAGGTCACACACGACGTGGGCTCCCCGCGGGACTCGCCAGCTCCCTTGCCTCTAAGTGGAGGCAGGTGGTTCTCGGGGCTGGTCCTGTGCACCAGCTCACAGGAGGCAACCCCACCATTCATCATGGGGAAGGTGGCCCTTTCCAAGTGGAGGAAGCGTTACAGGGTTAGGGTTGAGCTGGGGTCCGGGGTGGTTTCTGGGGACAGAAGGGAGGCCACCCAATGACCACAGGGGGCATGGAGGCCTCACCTAAACCCCACAGAGAGAGGCAGGGTCAGCTGGTGAAGGGAGGAGAGGGGTAAGCTTCATGGAGACCAGGAAATGCTGAGGTCAGGCCTTGCAAAACCTCGGAGAGCTCTGGGGTTCTAGAACTTGGGGCCGACTCCAGGTTCATGATGGTGTCACGTATAACAAGTCTCTGAGACAAGAGCCAAGATACACGAGGAGAACAAGGGAGAGGGAGGCGGGGGAGGAGGAGGCGTCTAGGACGGCAGAAGAAAAATGGCAGAAATCTTATGTCCGTGCAAAACCTTGTGCAAAGAAGCATCACTCAGAATAGCCCAAAAGTGAACACTACCCAAGTGTCCATCCATGGATGGATGGGCAGAGAAACAGGATCATCCATATGGAGGAATATTACTCAGCCAGGAAAAGGAGTGACGCTCTGGCACAGAGCATGGGTGGACCTTGAACACAGGATGCTCCGTGAGACAAGCAGACACAGAAGGACACACAGAGTGTGATTCCGTTTACAGGAAACACCCAGGACAGGCAATTCTGCAGACAGAAAGTGGGTTTGCAGTTGACTAGAAATAAAGAGGCTAGGGGTGGGGGGTGCAGAGTGACTGTTTAATGGATACACAGTTTTCTTTCAGCGCTGATGAAAACATTCTGGAATCTGACAGTGGTGTCGACTGCACCACATTTAGAATGTGCTAAAAACAAAAATCTCCACTGAACTGCACACTTTAAAAGGGTGAATTTTACGGAAAGTGAATTAGGTTGTCATGAAGAAATGAAAAATAATTTTTTTAAAAAAAGATTTAAAAGATGATGCCGGCCTTTCTGCCAGAGAGCATTACTAATGAGGTCATTAGCACACATTAGCGCCGAGGTCCCCGTCACAGAACTCAACCCAGAAGGCTCCGCTCATGTTTCCCAGCGCCAATGCAGAAACCAGATACGCGGGAAAGCTGGAGGGGCGCGGTGACGATGGCCGACAGATGCCGCCGGACGCCCGCCTGACAGAGCCGACCCCCGTGTCAGCACCAGGTGTCGGGAGGATTTTTCAACCGGGGCCCCCTGTGTTGCGGGGTCGGCCCCAAGCTGGCCATGGCCGTGTGCCTGTCTCAGGATCTCACCACCAGGTCCTCGAAAGTAAATATCCGCTCTGTGCCATTTCCACCTGCGGCTGTGCATTTGGAAAATCTGTATTTAGGGCCCCAGGCACACGAAGCATTGCACCCACCCCACCCCCGGAGAGCACTTGACCTTTGTTTTTTCAACTACTGTTCTCCATGTGAGTCCTTGTTCCACGGCTTTTTCAGAATTATCTATTAAGCAGAAATGAGCCTTTGTGTGATAAGCAGAGATGTGCTACGTGCCTGTGGGGACCGACTAGTGGTTCTGTTCAGCCAGCGTCCAAGCAAGTTTCCGAGGCATTCGGGTCCGATGGCCCAGCCTCTGCAGCTCAGATGCCTTCCCGTTAGTCACAGCTCTCAGCCTCATCCCCGCCCCCCGACCCACTCAGATCCGGGAGATAATCTCTCAGGAATAAAGGACTTGCTACATTCGAGTCCTCAGAACCTCTGATGGGACCGTATTGGGAGGGAGGGTCTCTGCAGATGGGATGGAGTGAAGGGCCTGAGAGGAGGTCCTCCTGGAGGAGATGGCCTTACATCCAAGGACAGTGACCTCAGAAGAGACAGAAGAGGAGACACAGACACAGAGGAGCAGCCACGTGGAGACGGAGGCAGAGACGGGAGGGAGGCGGCCACCAGCCCAGGGATGGACACCTGGAGCCCCCGGAAGCCGGAAGAGGCAGGAGGGACCCTCCCCTGGAGCCTCGGGAGGGAGCGCGGCCCCGGGACACCTTGACCTCAGACGTCTGGTCTCCAGGACCAGGGAGGATGGATGCCTGTGGTTTTAAGCTTCCGGTTTGTGGCCCTTTGTCGCGGTCGCCCCAGGACCCCCACACAGCGTTCCAGCAGAAAACAAACCTGCTTCTGTGAAAGTCAGCGGCCAGGCCACAGCCTCAGCTCCTCGCAGACGTGTTTCGCCAGCATCTCTGTCGGAAGGGAAGAAAGAGCCAGGAGCTTGACTGCTGGGCGTAAGTGTCTCAGCCGGCGCTGTTTGCCCAGGCTCGGCCAGCGTAACGTCTCAACTCCCAGTAAACTTGCCTTGTTCGTCCCAGTTTCACTAAATACCTAGTGATAGGAACTCAACATTTAATGTCGGATGAGGCTTGTCAGGACCAGCAGAGACGCTGGGGTGTCTACAGTGCATCGGCGTTCACAGCTACTCCCACAGCCTGTTTGCAGCACCACAGACCTGCCCGGACAAGGGACAAGGCATCGTGAACCACAGAAGGTGACTCGTGGGCTCTGACCCTCCGTCCACCCCCAGCTGCTGGTGACTGGCTGGCCTCTTACACCGTCCTAATTACCTGCACAGTGGAAGGAAGGAAGCTTTTTTCCTAGCAGACACTGATTTCTCTCCAATGGGCTCCTCCGTGGAAGGCTTCCTTTATCCTCGGTCAAGGTGCAGAAATGACACGCTTCCTGCCTCCCAAGGCAATGACCCAAACTACTCCGCAGTCTCTGGAAGCCCTTGAGAAGGCAGGAGTCTGCCCGGCCGGCGACAATCCCCGTACGTCTGTCTCTCTGATTGTGCGGGGACATCCGTCCACCTGTCTCAATTCAGAGTTCAGGGCTCTGCTCGGGGACCTGCTCAGCTGGACCCCCCGGACAAGCAGGAACTTTCCAAGGACCTGGTGAGGTCAGTGCGTGTGTGGTTTTGCAAAGTCAATTCTGCTTGCCAACTCTGAGGGTCAGATAACCCAGAATGTGGGGGGACAGTCCCCTGAACGTCCTGAGCACACAACATGATTTGAATGGGTGACATTTTTCTGCTCTGTGTGTGTGTGTGTGTGTGTGTACGCGCACGCATGACATGGTGAATTTTTTTCAAACAACTGTTAAACCCTTTTCAAATACGACTGTATTGTGTCTTTGGAAGGATGGCACACAGGAGTCTTTTCTCATATGAGTATATTATCTCTCTGTGAGGATTTCATATGTGACTATATGTGTCTTTGGGAAGATTATATATATAATACATAGCGCATTATAATGTATATAGTCCGTAATATATATGCATTTCCGTTTTGCAAGGATTCGTGGGGAAGGAGCATGTTTGGGGCATCTTTGCACCCTAGCATCACATACGGAGCTTCTAGAGAGGAGGTACTCCGTAAACGGCTGTGATGACAAGACATACCATGTCCCCCGGAGTCCCCCGTCCGGAACACTCATGGTCCACCCTGAAGGAACCAGCTCGCACGTACTCACATCCCTCCGGGGCTGGGAGGCTGTAGACTGACTCGCTCAGGGTGGCAGCAAGGCCCCGTACAAGCACATTCTGCTCCACGTGGCTGGTCCTGGTCTGAAGAATGTGGAACGAAAGTGAGACTGCGGGCTGGGCCTGGGGACCCCAGCGTTGCCAGGACCAGCTGTCATCCGTGTGACTCAGAAGCGCACTTCTAGCATCGGGAGGAAAACGTGTCCCCTGTGTGGTCGGTCCGTTTAGGGCTTCATCAGGCTGCTCACTGTCTGAATGGCTTCCTGGCGTCTGCAGCACCATTCCTGGTCCCTCCACCCTGTCCCGAGTCGTCCCACGCCATCCCAGCATGTCTTTCTGCCATGTGTTTGTATTAAGTACTGTGGACACATCCCGGCAACTTAAACATCCACAGAGTGAGTCGGGGGCCCGTGTCTCTTTGTAGGAAGAGTCGGGGCGGACAGCTCCACGCAGCTCCCATGGGTCTGCTCGGTGCAGGGGAACACTGACATCTCCGAGGAGAGATGCCGAGAAGTGAGCAGGTCCAGGAGCCAGCTTCACAACAGGCGCTTGTGGTGTCCGCGTTCCTCCCCACATCTCTGCTGGAAGAACCGCGCATTTTAGTCCCAAATGCTAACGCAGGTGGGCGAGGTGAGAGCATGTTAGACTTTTAGGCTAATTCTCCGTGATTTTACGTGAATGGCAGAAACGGAAATACTGAGAAGAGAAACCTCAGAACTTCAATCAATCCCCCCCGCAACAAAAAAAATGCATAGACGTTATCTTGTAAACAAGTAAGATTCAGCAGTGGACACTCCACATTTGTCTTTATTCTAAGAATCTCCATGTCTCAACAAAAGGAGATCATTTTTTTAAACCCTGTAAAATGGGGACACAACCACAGAACTCCATGGAGATGACCATGTCCCTCGTTTGGGCTCTGTATCACTAGGAATATAGGCACGCGGGTGAAATTTAAAACAGCTTTATTTTTTTCTTCCCTAACAACTGCTCGGCGAGCCCTTGCAGAGCTCCCCCCACCGCTGCCTCTGCCGCCCCCGGGTGTGTGGTTTCGCTTCCGCTGTGTTTTCCCTCCATCCCTACACTTCCTATGACTGAGTACGAGAGCAGCAGACGCCCCAGCAGAAGCCTCAGGACCCTGGAAGGAGAAAACGGCCGGCCGTCTGCAGGAGGCAGAGCCCATGCGCTTTCGTGGTCAGTCTAGGGCTGTGAGAACCGGCTGTACGAGACGGCTCTCCGAAGACGCCCAGCCTGCTCTTCCCAAAGGCGCACCCGCGTGTGCAAGTTAAAATAATTTAAAAAGAAAAACAAAACTGTGTTCCAGTCCAGGGACCATCCGCAGTACAACCCATGGGGAAAAAATCAGAAAGAAATTCAGACCGACTGTTCTGGGTTCAAACACGCCAAGAATGTCTCAAAGGCAGAGTCGCCCAGGCCTGGCCTTATTTGAAAAGGATGCGTTACAACTGGCAACGCAGTGAGTGGAACGATCTCCTAAACAATGTTACACAATAGGAGTGGATTTCCTGAGCCAAGCTAGACGGTTAAGGCTGTTTTCACTATAAAATAGCTGTGCTGATTACATTTTTAACCGAGGCCAGGATTACCAAAGCTGGCTGCATTTGCCCCAGAAGGACAGAGCTCTCTGGAGGCCCGTGATGGAGACGCCGGAGTCGGCCATCAGTCACCCCTCCACGGCCACACCCTGGGGCCACTCACAGGTCGCTTAGGCCTTGAGGACATGCCTGTCTTCAGTGACCCGGCTCCCGTGTGGACACCCGCCAGGATCCCAGTCCTGCAGGGCACACACAGGCTTGGGGGAGAGGACTGAGGGCTTGGACCACTTTTGCAGCATCTGAGTTGGAAAAGAAAAGGGAATCTCAAGTTGGAGCCTCAGCATCTAAGAGGGAGGTCCTCAGAACCCCTCCCTGGCCGAGATGCTTTCCAGAGCCGAGAGCGACCAGAACCCAGTGGAGATATAACACACCTGCCAGTGGCAAACCTGGGGCGACGGGAGCTGCCCACCTGCCAGGGGACTCACCCACCCCCCGGGAGTGAAGAGGCCCCCAGCCCCCCCCCCACAGCGCAGAGACCCCCCTCCCTTGGCCCTCAAGTGGCCTCCTCCACCCCATGTTTGCCTGGCCTGGTGTTTCCCCCTACATGTGTTTTTTATCGGAGCCGGGAAGCCGTCGGAGAATGGCTACGTCACCTCGTTAACGTTCCTTTCCAGAAGGAGATAGAAAGCACAGGCCGAAAAGGTCTCATTTTAAAAGTTGATTTTTTTTTCCATTTATTCTTTTTTTTTTTTCTCCAAAAGGACTCCAACGCCATTGCAACGCCATTGTGGAGAATCCATACACGGTCCCAAAAGAAATCAAACGAAAGGAAAAGTTTTAAATTGGAAACCAAAAGCACGGTGGGGGCTTTTCACAAGTGCCCTGACTGCTGACCCCCAAACGCAGACTTGATTGGAAACAGGGAATTTTTTCTCATTCCTTCCCCCACTTCGGGGAGAACAGACCCTTCCCTAAGGGGTTATAGAAGCCAAAGTGAGCCCCCAGGAGAGGGGACCAGACGCCCACCAGAAACGCACACACACTTGGGTGTCGCCTGGCAAACAAAATGCCACGTTCAGCCACCGCGGGCTTGGCCATGTCTTCCCCCCACATCGGTCTCCTCTGGGGAGAGGTGAGAATTTTTTTTAACACTTGAATACAAATATTTATAAGTTTATTTATATCTCCGTTTTACAAGATGTACATTCATACTATATGGTTTGACAAAATACACTTTGTAACTAGAACTAACCTCGAGGGCATTTCGTGTTGGGGGCCTTCGAGCACCGCCAAAAAAAAACCTTCGGCGTGTATATGTGCACGCGTGCATGTATGCGTGTGCGTGCATGTGCATGCGTCTGAGTGTGTTGCGTGCATGTGTGTGCATGTATGTGCGTGCACGTGTGTGCGTGCGTGTATGTGCATGCATGCGTGTGTGCGTGCCTGTGTGTGTGCATGTATGTGTGTGTGTGTCTGTGCATGTGTCTGTGCGTGCGTGTGTGTGTGTTATCCCCACAACAGCAGACAGCTGTGTGATTTCATTTGCGCAATCCCTGAACAGGTCTGCAGGTCCAGACGCACCTTGCATGCGTCACCCAGACACGGGCTCTGTGTCTTAAATCATCCTGACTGCTTATAAATCCGGGGGAGGAAGTCGGGGTGGGGGGAGTGGGAGCAACAGGCTCAAAAAATAAAAAAATAAAGACAAGGCAACATCCAATTTACACTCAACATAATTAAAATAGCAAGATATTTATGAACTTTCCACCAAAGGAAATAAAATAAATAACACATCCACAACACCCACTGTTGGGAGGCAGAGAAGCCAGCCCCCCCGCCGTCAGCTCTCCGCGCGGCCGGGCCGGGCATGGGAAACCATCGCTTTCCAATAAATAGCGCGTTTCGCAGCTTTGAAACTTGATATTTTTCTACATTCCTCAACTGATTTCTCGTTAAATATCAAATTTCAATAAAACATTTATAAATCGCATCGTGTTCATGTGTATTGAAAAGTCAGCATATTCCTAAGCTAATTTTTAATAAATTAGGCACCAGTTTTGTCTCTTTTCCCCCCAAATGTTGAGCTTGTCCCCGGAAAAGCCCTCCTCAATCCCAACCTCCCAAACTTGGGGGAAGAAAAGGAGAAAAGTGCCTCAAACATGTTTGTCATTGAAGTCAGCATGGTGGCTCTTCTGGGCCCCATGACGACGCCAAGGGAAGGGGGAATGGGGGTCCCCCTTGGATCAGGGGAGACATCAAAAGTTTCAGTGAAAGCCAGAAGTGGGCGCAGGGAGGGCTGGGGTATTGACCGGGATGGAGGGCGGGGGTGGTCGCGAGCTCGACACAAGTCACGTCCCATCTCAGCGTCCAGATGTCCCCACGCGTAAGGACCACAGACACCCATGACTGAGGATACACACTCACGGCCAGAACTCACGCCTGCAAGAAGCGGGGGTGGGGGGCAGCTGGGGTGCCCAGTGCAAAGGGGAGTGAGGTGGGCCGGGGGTCCCTTCACCACGGGGGCACAGGAGGCTCTGAAGATGGGAACTTCCCCAGCGTGGGACGCCAACCACGCTCCATGGTGCACTTGGCAGCGTTGAAAACACATGTGCTGGGGCCACTCTGTCTGCAGCAAAATGATACAGGAACCACATCTGGGTCCCGCCTTGCTTCCATTCCTAGTGGAGAAAGTCACACACAGGGACCTTATGAAAACTGACTGAAAAAGGGCACCCCTGTTCCCTCAGGAAGGCACCTCTTGCTAAGTCTTTACAACACCCGGTGGCAGGGCTTTTCAGAGCACTGAATCCCGTAAAGTACACCCAAAAGTCAGATCCAGTCCGGACAACACCGTCCCTGACGAGGTGACCGTGGAAGCAACACAGCCCCACGGCCGAAGGAAGAGAAAGACGAACGAGTCAGAAATGGATGGAGCAGAAACAACCGAACTGTGTGAGAGCAGAGCTTTTCCCTGACCGGGCGATGAACACCCTGGCAGTGCTCTTTGACCAAGGTCTCAGACAAGGAAGCCGGATCCGTGGCTCCGCCCGGCTCCGGCCAGCAGAGCCCCACGTTTCGTGGCCACGACGACCCGCCGCTCAGCCAGCACGGCTGCAAGTGTGGGCCGGCGCTTCCCTCAGCGTCACAACCGAAAAGCCCGCACCCAGCGGCGTTCACACACAGTCCCGTCCGACTGGCTTTCCAGGTGACACGTCTATCTTGGCCTGCAGCCTCGCCAATGTGCTACCTGGAAGTGCCGTGAATGACGCTGAAAGAGGGTCTCGTCTCGGGCAGAAAGCACCAGCAGCCAAAACGCTATGTCCTCCTCATAAATTCAGCTTCTTACGGCCAGCAGGGGTGGGGGATCTGCCATTTCCACACAGAGAAGCCACACCAGCCATGCTCCACGGCACTGCCACTCACACAGCCCAGAGCCTGCTCTGTTCTGGGGGCCCCCTTCGCGAGGGGTCCCCCTGGCCTGCTTGCCAGGTCAAGTCAAACAGAAGCAAGGGTTAGGTGACCCCCACCCAGCAGGTCTTTTAACTGGCTAGTCTCCCAGCCTCTGCCAGCAGCCGGCAGCTCTATTTTAAAACTTCAGATTCCACATGCCTTTCTGCTCAGGTGCAGAGTCTTCTCTTGGGGAGGGGTGGTGACAGAGGGCTATGTTTTGATAAAAGGATGCCAAATAGTTTTGGAAAAATATAGGGATATGCACATTTCACCTCCAGCTTTTGCCCAGCATTAAATTTTAGGATGAACACGGCTCATGTGAAATGGATCCGAAATGCATTTTTTATTTTTTGCATTTAAAGCAAAGTTCCAGTTTATGTAGGGGATGTAGGGGATTTTTTTAAAAAAAAAATCACAGCTGTTTAAAAGCAAAGCTGCACAGAGGAGGCAAATTCCATAATACTATTAGCACAAGGTGGCGGGGGAGGGGTGTTGTAGGTGATTTTAAAATGCTGACCTGGCTTTCTTTCCCTCCATCACTTTAGGGCTTTATGAAGAGTCCAAACTTGGGGGGGGGGGGGGGGGTTGAAGGGGCCTTTTGATTAAAAGAGCTTCAGACGATGCAAATGAGTCTACATTTCAGATTAGGAAGAAGGTAGCATGTATTCCCTTACACGGAAGAAAAGTAACTTTTTTCTGTCTTGGAGAAACATACTGAAATCACGGCTGAGGGAAAAGGCAAATCTGGGAAGATTCAAAGCTGGTTTGGAAATAGAGTGAACTGTTGGACTTCAGGGAACTGGATGGCCAGTTCCATGCTGGGCAGGTCTGGATTGACTAAGGCAAAAAAAAAAAAAAAAAAGAAAAGAAAAAGAAAGAAAGAAAGGAAAAGAGAGATGCGAATTTTCGAGGTAGACATGCCTAGCAAGGGTGCACTGCCCCCAGATCCCACACAGCACATGCAGAGAACACCACCTCAAACTCAGGTGCACCATTTGGGACCCTGGACGTTTTGGGTATATTCCTGTCAAGCGACTTCCCCGTTCTCCAAGCCAGCTGCTGAGACAAGCTGCTATTTGGTGTTTACACAATGGCCGGGTGGGGGATGGGGGGCCAACGCACAGGGAAAAAAAAAAAAAAGGTGGAGAAGGAAGAAAATCTGGAACTGCCATCCCTAGAAAACATTATCTTCAAACTCACTGCCTGGACGACGTGTCCTGGGCTCTTCCCTTCCCAGAAACAGCTCAGCCACCGCCCTCACAATCCCCCAGTCTCCCCTGTCCTGTTCTGTCCCCGCGTCCCACGCCTCACCTCCACGAGTCCTCAGCACTCCCCACCCTGGTCATCTTGGCACTGCGCCCGCAACATGCAGGAGGAGGTAATGCCCTTCGAAGTCCAAAGCTGACAGTCAAGAGTGCACAACTAAGTTTTTTTTTAAATCTATAATATTTACAATATTGCACTTTACTGCACCGAATTGCATGTCACTACCGTTAATGCTGCATTACACCTTAAAACCATGTGCCCCCGTGTCCCGATGCAAGTCATTTGCATCTGAATTCTGTCAAACAGCGGGGGGCGAGGGGAGTCAATTCAGGAATCAAAGACTGGAGAAGTAATATAGTTGCCTGTTCGACGACACAAGAAATTCTGAACCCGGTGCTTTGGGGGGCCAAACGTTTGCATGGAGACGGTGAGTCGGGTCCCCAGGAAGGTCACAACTCGGGACACTGAGGTCCCCCCACCACCACCACCACCTTGGCAAGGTCCTCAAATGCGTTTCATTATTGCTGCCTTTGGGTCGGGATGGAGGTGGGGGAGCGCACAGAGCAGGGGCTCCTGCCTCGGATGCAAAAGTCCACACTGAAATCCGCACGGGTCCTGCAGCTTCTTGGATGAAAGTAAGTCCATGGCAGTGAATAAAATTATTGGCAACCAAGCATTGGCATCTTCAGCGGAGACCAGCCCCAGATCTTTTGGTTTAATCGACTCTTAAGATCTCGGAAAGGCGCGTAGGAGGCCGCATGCACAGGGTGGGAACGCCGGCAGCAGAGGAGAACGCGGCGCCGCCGAGGGGCTCCACGTGGCCCCGGGTCCCAGAACGCACAGACCGCGGGGTGGTCCAGGGCGGAGCTGGGTGGTCTGAACGTCACCTGCTCTCTCTCCCCCACAGGCTCTGCGAGAGTCGGGCGGGGTCTTGCGGTCCCGGGACGCCCCCTTCCTAGGCCTGCCGGGGGCCCCCAGGCTGCGACGCGCGAGGAGTCCGCTGCGCCCTCGCTCAGGGGCGTCCGCGTTGCGGTCGGGGGTGCGGAGGGGTCGAGTGCAGGACGCAGCGCGGACGGGGCGGCGGGGCCGGGACGGGCGCGGGGCCGGGCGGCGGGTCAGAGCCCCAGGGCTTCGGCGTGCTTCCGCGCCTTCAGCCGCAGGTCGGCGATACTCGAGTTCTTGCTGTTACTCTTGGCGGCGGCGGCCACAACGGCGGCGGCCGAGGCCGACTCGGCCAGGGACGCGATGGGCAGCCCGAAGGGCGGTGGTGGGAACATCAGGTAGGGCGCGTGGGCCGCCAGGTGCGGGTGCAGGTGCGGGTGCGCGTGCGCCACGCCTTCCAGCTGCAGCTGCGCCTGGACCTGCGGGCAGACGAGGCGCAGTTAGGACGAGGCTTCGGTGGGGGGGCTTTCCCGCCCCGAGGACCCCGAGGGCGCCCCCTCTCCTGTGGAGCCGTCGCTTCTTCCCCGATCCGGGATCACCACCCACTGTCCTCTGGACACCTGATGTCGGACGGGATCCGTGGCCACTTTGGACAGAACTAGGGCTGAGGAAGCTGCAGTCCCCACACGCACATCCTTGCGAGCACCGGAGTGTCTACAGCAGGCACCCCCTCCTCACCAGGCCCCCAGCTGACTCTTGACCCTCGATCCCCGACTCAGGGCCCAGCCTTCAGCTGGGGCCTCCTCACACTCTCCCTCCCGGAGTCCCCGAATCTCCCAGGAGCACAGCCAGATCTGCGGGCTCCGGCCGCCTAATCTCGCTGGGGCCTAATGGCTGAGCCCACGTCGGGGCAGCTGCTCCTGTGGTGCTGAGGGGCGGCCCTGCCCAGCGGCCCTGGACTATCCCCCTGCCTATGGCGCCGGAAGTCTGCGAGCCCCAGCTCTATTTCCACGATGCCACACGGAGCTGACCCTCCAGGCCGGGCCAAACCCATGGGACCGCATGCCCTCAGGAAATGGGGTCCCGACAAACCCCGGCCTGGCTGTAGGAGCCGAAGCCCTGCGTGAGGAGGCCACGCCTCCGCTCTGCCCAGAGCACCCCTCCTCCAGCTTGCGCACCCCCGCCCGCCACCCTGGGGCCCCCAGCCCCGTCCTGCCACATGGGGGCCACAGGCCGGGTCCCTCCTCCTGCCTGGAGTCTCTCCACCCACTCAGCGAAGGTCCAGAGTGGAGGGAGGCCTTTGGGACAACTGGACCTTCTGGCCGCCCCCACGTCCGCTCAGGGCACCCTGCGCTCTGGACCCCCTAACTCTCCCTGGATTTGAGCCAGATGCCCCCCACTCTGAAATGCAGAGCAGAGCAAGGCCCACGTCCAGGAGGGGAGCAGACGCCCCCAGTCCATCCGGACAAGCTAGGGGCAGGGGGTGGGGATGCGGGTGGGGTGGGGTGCAGAAACTCCAGCCCTCAGACTCTCGAACAGCAGCAACCCCTCCCTCCCGCCAGGCTCCTGGGCGGCGAGCGGGTGGGTGGTTCCTGGGTGGGTGGGATTTTTCCCTCCGATTTTTGTAAAATTATGTTTGGGTTTATGTCCTAGCCCTCCCAAAGGTAACTCGTGGAGTTTTACAGCGTGATGTTAATACGTGCCAAAGGGTTTATAAATGCCCCCTTGTAAAAGCGGCCTCCTTTCTTCGGTGGGGGCGGGAGGAGGCGGGGGCGGGAGGAAGCGGGGGCAGGACGCCAGTGCGGCGGGGGAAGCGGTTCAGAAGGAAGGAAAAAAACGAGCTACCTGTTGGAAAGGCATCCTCAGGGCGCCCATGTTCACGTAGGGCGCTACCCTGCAGGCGTCCAGGTGGCTGGCGGTGCCCAGGATAACGCCTGCAAGGAAACAGGAGGTGTGAACCCGCCCGGTCCTCCCAGCCCCTCGCCGGCCTCCCCACGCGCCCCCACCTCCACGCCCGCCATCCCCGCACCCACCTTTATGCATCTGGTTTTCTTGCTTGCGACACTTGGCTCTCCGGTTCTGGAACCAGACCTGGGAACGGAGTGGACAGACGTGTACCCCTGTAAGCCACAGGGCCACCAGGAGGGAGGCCTTCCTTCTCAAAGCCAGAAAGTGTGCAAGGCACTTGGAGCATCGTGAGAGGCAACCTGGCCCCAAGGAGCCAGAAAACCCACAGAGCTGCCCCACCGCCTGCCTTTGTCCCCCCCACCCCCCCACCCCCACCCAGCCCCTTGTAGCCAGCTACCTGGAGCTGGGAATTGTCCAACTCACTTTTCAACCCTCCCTGTCCCTTAAATGAGACAGGAGCATCAGTAACCACATGTTTAAAGTGAGAAAGTGGGTGCTGGGGGGACGGAGAACGTTCCATCCTGTGTGGGCAGCCCCCCTCCAACCGGCCACGCTTTGGACAAACCTGACCTTCCACCCTGACCTTCCACCTTCCAACCTTAGTGCCCAAGGAAGGGGTGGGGGACACAGGTGGTTACCCACGTCCAAATCCCACGCTGTCCCCAATCAGACTTGGACCACACAGAGTCCAAAAACTTTCAAGTCCTCTGTGCCTCAGTTGGAAGCCTGGAGGGTCCCAGTTAACACTGCAGAGTCGTGAATGACCTTGGTCCCTGAGGACCTGGCTCACCCCCAGAGGGCAGGCTCCCCGCTACAGGCACTCGGCCTCCCCGCCTTGGGAGGCCTTATCAAGAGTTTGGGCAGGAAAGGGTGTTGGGACCCTTCCCAGTCCTGCTAGTTTCACAGGCCGGATGTCAAGATTCGGGTGCAAAGCCGCCCCAAATACACCCCACCACTCCCCACCCTCACCCTGCCTCCTCCCCCAAACAGCCCTGGTGCCAAACACCATGGCCCTTAGGCTGTCTCTGACCAAATCTGGGTTCACCTCCCTCTGTGTTCTTAGGCATTTAATTCTTCCTAAGTGGCTTTCCCCAAAACTTTCCCTCCACCCTCACTCACCCTCCTGCCATGATGGTGGTCACAGACCACGCAGAGTCATTAGCACAAAGAAAGCCTTCCCCTGGGCCACACTCCACTGCATCCAGGGAGCTCGGGGACCCCGCTCCAAGCCCAGGGCCTGGGGCGCTTGACTTTCACTCCCTGGGGATTGGGGCACTTCAGCCCCCGGGAAGGCTGGGAGCAGCAGGCAGTCAGGAAAGCTGAACTTTTCCTCCATTCCAGACTCTTAACAGGGCAGTTTTCTATCTAATCCCGCTTGTCAGAATTGGCTTTCCAGAACGTTCGAGAGCTCACCCTGCCAGGCTGCAGGGGGGCTGGAGAACTTGGACGCTGTTCCCCTGAAAAGTATTTCCAAAAACTGTGCCCCCTCCAAGTTGAGATTCAGCCCTCTGTCCTCCGTTTCCAAGCCTACACTCATACTCCTCTTCCCCTCTACACCCCCCACCCAGGACTCCGCCCACCCCCTTGGGGTGGGGGTCGGTCTGGACCCTTTGTGACATCCTGGGTGCCCCTCTCTCCTTGGGGTCCAGTATCCAACCTCAGGAGAGCACTGCCAGACAGGCAAGTTCTGCCTACTCCCCCACAAGGCATTTCTCAAAAACAGAATCCGACTTAAATCTAGAAAGCAAGCTCTCTTTCCCTTCAGCGGGGGGGGGGGGGGGGGGGGAATAAGATTATGGAGAATAAAAGTGATGAATTAGCTGCTTCGTTCAGCGATAATAAATCAGTCTTGGGGTGATTCACGATCAATTCCAATTAGTCCTGAATATGCTAAGTAAAGCACAGTACACTGGTTTAGACAGTTATTTCTTCATTAAGGACCAGTCACTGATTTCTTTCACAAATGCTGTAATCTGATTTCCTTTTGATTTCCATTACAGACAGTGAATAATGACATTTAATTTAGCGCTGCGCCATAAACCCACAGATATTTGTTGTAATTAAATTACCGCCCGCTCCTCACCGTGGTCTCATAACTTTCGATTATAACCCTGACAGCTGGGTGATATGAGCTTCCCGCACAACACTAAAAATAAAAGGTTAATAAGGACCAGCTTCCAAAAGATCTTCAATTTATTTACAGCAAATTTCCACACTAAATTGAAACTCTAGCCTTTAACAACACAGGACAGGCTGTACCGAAAAGGATTACCAAACAGTTCAGAGACAGGATTAAAATATAGTGCATTTTGCTCTGTGTGTGTGTGTGTCTCTCTCTCTTTTTCTTTCTTTCTTTCTTTCTTTCTTTCTTTCTTTCTTTCTTTCTTTCTTTCTTTCTTTCTTTCTTTCTTTCTTTCTTTCTTTCTTTCTTTCTTTCTTTCTTTCTTTCTTTCTTTCTTTCTTTCTTTCCTCCCCCAGCCCCCATGGCTTCTACACAACGGGGTAGATGTTTTAACTAATTGGTTTTTACGAGCACTTTCTGCCTTCTTTTTACGATGCAATTCTTTTCCCCGTGGCCAATAAGAAATGATTTCTTTTCTTCTAGTCCCTTGTTTATTTTTATTATTATTTACAGTTGTTACATTGTAATTCACCTCTGGATCGATAAGCACTCCCTTTCCACTGCCCCCCGACCCCCCCCCCCCTTTCATTTTAGGGCTTTTCTCAAGGTCTGTCGCCACCCAAGAAGCAATTTTCTGCCAACTCGGTCTGGCCTGCTAAGGTGCTGTTCAGTAATAGACTACTGAAAGAAATAGTGTGGAATTAAATTACAAGTAATTTATTTTTATAGAAACAGTACATCACGGCCTGGGAGATATTGCAGATCCCAGGCAGAAAGACTGTGAGATGACATAAAAGTTGATGTCCCCTTCAGCAAAAGTTTAATCTTTTCATTAATTTAAATGGTCCAGCCCCATCCATCTTTCCAGGGAAATGTGGCCAGACTCCCCCCCTCCCTCCCCACCACTACCAACGCCCCAACAGACTCCCCTGGGGAGGGGGTCCCCAGAGCTCCCCCACCTGTGGTCCCACCCCTGCGGGAAGGTTCTGGGAACGGCTGTGGCTGCAGACAATTTTGCAAAGGATTGGGACGGTTGCATTTCATCTTAAGAAACCCTCTTTTAACTGCGTTCAGACGCAAGGATAGAAGGGGCAAGTGTGCAGAAACCTTCCCCCCCACCAGTTAAAGATTTTATAAAACCCTTTTTGCTTTTTCGTTTTAGCAGTACCATCGGGACGAAGGTGTGTTTAAATACGCTGACCCTACACCAGTAAGAAACCCGTTCTTTCAAAGCCTTCGCTTTTCATGGCCCCTCCCCCGTTGGTATATTAATTCCATTTATTTAAATAACCAGTCCCCAGAGCCCAGGGACCCCCGACCCCTTTTCCTTCTCTCCTGGCCCTGCTGTCCTGCCCGGAACCGTCAAAATCGACGAGTAGGCCCAGCAGAACGTCCAGGCCCCACCTCCCAGGAGGGGTCCGCGGTACCCGGAGGACGCGATTTGGAAGCGAATCTTTGCTACCCTTCCCCACAAATAAATCCATCCATTTAACTTAACGTTTGCAACGTCCGACTACAGATACGCAGGAGCGTCCCCGCCGCGCACGTGCGGCGCACACCCAGGGCCCCCGCAGACGGCGGCTCGCCAGATGGGGCATCAAGAAATCATGCGCCCGCGACCCCCACCCCCCCGCCTGCGTCCCAGCTAATCCGGCCCCGCGCGGGCATGAGTCGCTCATCGAGACGCCCAGAGTGCGGGCGAGACTTCCCCCGCCTCTCGCCCCTCGCCTCCTCTCCGCACCTCTCTGCTCCCGGGAGCGGAGGGAGGGGGACTGGGAGCGACGGGGGTTAGACTCCAGCGGGGCCGGGGGCGGAGGATCGAAGCCGTAGGAAGGAGAGAACCAACTTCCTGACGAGCCAGAGATGGAGGGCGGGCCTGCCAGGCGGGGTGTGGGCCCCCGACGCGCGAGGACCCGCGGCGCCCCAGGAAGGCCTGGCTCCCGCGGCCTGCAGTGTCCCCGCGCTCCGGGAAGGGCCGGGCGGCCGGGCCGAGGGTAGCCGGCGCGCCGGCCGGGCCCGCGGCCTCACCTGCACGCGCGCCTCGGAGAGCCCCAGGCGCTGGCTGAGCTCCTCGCGCATGAAGGCGTCCGGGTAGTGCGTCTCGTCGAAGAGCCGCTCCAGCTCGTTGAGCTGCTCCAGCGTGAAGTTGGTGCGGCTGCGCCGCTGCTTCAGCTTGGTCTGCCCGTCCTCGTCCTCCGACTTGACGTCCTCCCGCTTCTCCTTGCAGTCGTAAATACCTGCAGGCGGGCCGAGGACACAGCGCTGAGGCCCGGGGTGGCCCGCCCCGCGCGCGCCCCGAGCCCCTCCGCCGGCCCCCACCTTCCCGGCCCGGGGTCCCCGCGCGCACAAGGAGGAGGGCCCCGGGGGGACGCTCGGCGCGGCCGGCCAAGGCCCGCGCGCGCTGGCGGCGGAGGGGCCCGGGGGGCACTGGCGCCCTGACGCAAAGCTGCGCCAAGTCAATAGCGCAAACTCGAGGGAAGACGCGCTCCTTTGTAATAAGTCGGGCCTTGGCGGCCTGGTGTTTCTTGGCCTAATCTCCGAATAGTTTCCTCAATTATCCACTTCGCCTCTGTTGACATATTGACATAGCGTAACCTTCTCGCTCTCTTTTCCGAAGGGGAGTAGGGTGTTAAATATTAAGTCAAAGAAGCTTAAGCAGAATCGTTCGTGTGGGGTCCCTGGTGGGGCGCCTGGGAAGGGCTCAGGGACAGCCCAGGCCAGGCTGGGGTCCAGGCCCGGGGAAGCCGCGGCCCCCGTCTGCAGCGCAGCAGCGCAGCAGGACGGGGACCGCGCCAGCCGGGCCGGAGCCTCCCTCTGGACGCCGAGGAGCTGGGCCCGCGGCCCGGGCGCTGGTCTTTTTCTGACCAGGAAAGCAAAGACATATCTTGCGGGGCACCCAGGAGCACAGTCCCCTGGCTTCCTGGTTTCCCATGGCGGCCCAGCTGTCTCTTGGACATATATTCTCACACCCCACCAGGACTCCAAGGGTGGCACTTTCTTATGTCCAAAAATTATGAGCTGCTGTGTTTGTTGTGGGCGGGGGCAGGCCATCAGGCAGTAAGGTCAGGATTTAGGAGATTCTAACCGAAAAACTTGTCCTCCCTATCTCTAGGAAATGCCTCCCCTCACCCAGATCAGGGGCTTAAAATAAAGGGTGGCCCCTGCTGCACAGCGGGTCGGAGCTGCGTCTCGGCAGCCTTTGGGTTTCCTTGTGCTTTTCCTGCCCGTCGTAGGGCCTGCTGGCCACAAGCAAATAGCACCTCCATGCCCTCGTTAGATGTCCCCTAAGTGTCAAGGAGAAGAGACTGGCCTTCAGGGGGCTCTGTCCGAGGAGGCTGGGGTCCCACCAGTTCTGAAAGCACTGTGGAACCCCCTTAGTAGTAACCCCAGACTTGCAAAGGAGGAAGACCCAATTCCTCTGTGGAGCGAGGGGAAAACCAGGGCCCCCAGCCCCCGACTCACATACCCGGTGGGGTCCCTGAGTTGGACACCAGAATCCAAGCCGTCAGTCTGCCTGCAAGTGTCTCCTCAAGGCTTCTGCGCACTGGGCACTCAATCCCAACTGGGATTTTAAAATCCCCTCTGACCTCTTGATAGGAAGGCATTTCCAGGAACACCCTATTTTACCTTAACAGTAAATCCTTTCCCAAAGGCAGCCCCAAGTCTGCTTCCTCCTTCAGGTCTCTTAAGTCAAACCCAGGGACTGGTCCCAGATGAGAAGCTGGCCTTTCAAGCCCTTCAGAACCCAGGGCATGCTTCACAAAGTCCACAGGCTCCCGTGCGTGCCCGGCTCAGCAGGCCTGAGACCTCTCTGTTTCTCTGGAGCCCAAGGATCTCTCATATCTCATTGTGCTCCCATCCTGCAAATCCAGCCCGGGGCTGAGTCCTCCCCTCCCCGGGGTCTGCACAGACAGGCCAGGGAGAAGGTTCAGCTCAGAGGGCAGGGTGAGGGGGCATTCCTGCCTGGGCTTCTAATCTTGCCTTATTTTCCTGTTTTGAAAAGTCCTCCATTGCACTCTGCTCTGCTTCCAAGGGTTTTTTTCCAGGGTTCCACTGCTTCAGCTGTCCGGGGTGAGAGGAGGCATGCAGACAAGTGGGCTTAGCCTCTAAGGAGGATGGCAGAACCCAACAGGAACCCTGGGAGGTCAGCTGCCTGGTGCCGCGAATTAAATGTAGGCCATGACGAGTGCCCAGCCGACGGACAGCTGTGTGTCCATCAGATCAAACCCTCTGTAAGCACTCCGTAGCCAGGTGTGTGAGGTCTCGCCAGGGGATGAGCCCCGAGGTACGTCCGGCAGGCCAGGCCCAGGCTGCCTGGACTGTCAGCGGTCAGAGCCTTACTCCTAAGCCTCTGTGCCAGCTTTCTGCTCCTGCAAAGTCGAGGTCCCAGAAAGATGTCTGGGTCATCCTCCTGGCCTCAAAGCCAGCGCACCAGGACTCTGCCACCAAGCAGTAAGGGTCACCGGAGCATAGGCTCCCTGGAAGAGAACCACTTCCCCGTCGCGACCCCTCGCAGCACAGACAGGGAGGGAAACAGGACCCAGGGGCCAGGTGCCAAGCTTCCTCATTCCCACTCTTTGTAATGAGAAATAGACCTTCCTACACTTTCAAACGGTGCCCCCTACGTTATTCCTCTGGTTTATAGCTGCTGGACACCCTGTTTGCACAGATTCCCCAGGTTGGGACCACTCCTGCCCAGCTGTGAGAACCCTTGTAAACCTTGTCAGTCTTCCCAGATGCAACAGCAGCATGGACCGCCCTGGAGATCTCGGGAGGAACAGTGAGGAGGAGGCCCTGGATGCAGTGGGCCTGCAGCGGGGCGGGCGGTGCTCTGACAGCCTTGGGTAGGACGGCCAAGGGCGCGTGGCCACGGGCTTCCCTGGGCCCTTCGGCCCCGTGCAGACTCTTACCACCTGCGGGCCCGGGACTGGTTTTAATTTATAGGCCCGCGGCAGCCAAGATCAAATCCCAAGGTTCCAGGGGAAAGTTTCCAGAAGAGGAAACAGTGCGGAGAGAGGTTCAGGCGGCGGAAGAGGCGACCGCGCGAGTTGCCTCCGGGACCGCCGGCCAGCGCCATCCTCCGCTGCCGGTTTCTAGCTCGGGAAGCCGGCAGGCGCTGGACGCCGGGAGAGGTGTGTACGGATCTCTCCGCGGCCGTGGGAACGGATGCAAGGAAGACCGACAGGCAGACAGGCACGCGCCCAGCAGCCCTGCGGCCTCGGTTTACAAGCACATCCACCCAGATTCACCCCAACCCAGGAAAGTTCCCGCTGCGGCGCCCAGTGCCAACGCCCCGGAGCGAAAGCGATCGGCGGGCGGAGCGCGGCCTCAGCCTCCTCTCATCCTCGGCTCCCATGCCTCCCTCCCTCCCTGTCTCCTCGCTTCTCCTGCCGAATCCTAACCCCCTGTTTGGTTTCCTTCTTACGAGAAGACTGGCGATGGATTGCCGGGGCTCCTCCGTCCGAGCCGTGGCTGTGAATTCAGGGTTTGGGATCGACTTGAGAGCGATCCGCGGCGCCCGGGGCCTCCTCGCGCGCGCGGAAGGAAGGGCAGGCGGACAGGCTCCGAGGCGAGGAAACGCCGTCCCCGGGAGGGGCCCGGAGCCGGGGCCCGGCGAGCTTACCTTCCGCAGCCCTCCCCGCACCGAACTCTTTCAGTTTGTCCTTGTCGTTGTCCTCGTGGCCCTTAAATAGATGTACCGGACAGTGGCCGCTGCTTTCCGTTATCTCCGGGAGGTTGGATTCCGAGCTCCCCAGCTCCCGGGAGCGCGCCAGTCCGCTCTCCAAAACTTCCCTGTACGTGATTGAATCCTTCTTGCCGCCACCGCCGCCGCTGCCGCTGGTCTCCTTGCTTTTCTGGTCAAAAGATTTGGATACAAAAGCCGTGAGCTCTTCCATGGCTGCCCGGGGCCGCGGGGGTCCGCGGGGCTCGGCGGGGCTGGCTGGGAGCCGGGCTGTGGTCCGCACGCCTCCCGCGCGGAGAGGACGGTCCGTGTGAGGGTAGGTCCCTCCAGCTGTTATTTATGCCTTTCAATTTGAGATCTCACTATTTATACACGGCTACCTCCGCCCAACCCCCAGCCTGCCCTGTCTGCTGCAATTACAGCTCCCGGCTCGGCGGCGGGCGCACGCAGAGACGCTATCTCTCCCCCACCTCCAGTCCGGCAATTGGCTTTCTTTTCATTTCATCACTGTTTGGCGTCTGTGCACCTTGGTGTGGAGAGGTACAGATCAAGTTTTTGAAGGGAGAGAGAGAGCGCGCGCGCGCGCGAGCGGGCGCAGGCGCCAGCGCCCCAAACAGGTACCCGCATTCTCTCAATGGCTGGCGGAAACGAAACTCAAGGAGGAGTTTAGGGATTGTGAGGACGTCCTTGCCGGCCCGCAGAGCCGGGAGGAGCGCAGCCTCGCCCCCCGAATGACTGTTATCCCGCCAGGATGTGTCCGGGCGTGGCCGTGCGCAGACTCCACGGAAGAGACCCGGGCGGCGGTGGCGCGCCATCACAGACGGGAATTGACTCCGAGCTGGAGATGCGGTGGGCTTGCGGGGCTGGACCCGCCGGCGCGGCCCCGCAGGAGCGAGCGGGTGGAGCGGCTGCGCGCGGCGAGACTGGGGAACACCTCGAGGAACCCCCAAAGTGAGAGAAAGAGGCCCAGGTCTCTCCGAAAGTGGGCACCCGAGCCTCGGCGGCGGCGGCGGTGCAAAACGGCTCGCAGACCACGGAGGGGCCGGCGCCGCCGAGGCCGGGGACACGGACGCTGCGGGCCACGAGCGCACGGAGCGCGGTGGTCCAGACGCGAAGAAGCCGGCGGGTCCCTGGGAGAACTGGTTTGTATACCGCGGTCCTCGGGGCACGCGTCAGATCTCTTTCGACCGGACCGACGCAGCCGTCTTTAGAGCCGTGCTGTCAGCCTGGTGTCTGAGAGGTTTATTGGGGGAAAATAGATGTATTTTTGGCTATACCACGGTTCCCCTGACCAGATCTTGCCTCAGAACTTTTCGCTGTGCTTAGAAGGAGCCACTTTTCCTCAAATGCGATGAAAAATTCATTTTGCAATCCCAGCAGTCAAACATAACCTCTGCAAAACTTCGTCTGCAAATAAAGTAACTTTTCTGCCCCCCCCCTTTTTCTGTAATCTCCCCTCGTCTCCCCCTCCCCCCCCCCCGAGTTGGGACGAGGATTTTGGCGAGGGGTGCGGGGGTGGATGGGGGTCTTGTGAGGTTTGGAGGCGTTTGTTTTGCGTGTTCTGAAGTCAGTTCTTCCTCCGAAGCGCCGGTTCATCAGACCCCAGAATCCGGGCCACCCTCGGCGGTTGCCAGCGTTCTGCCCAGCGTCCGGAGCCGGACAGTTGTTTCCTCCAGCTGGAAAGGAAGTAAACGATTTCTCCGGAATCTGCGGGGCCCTGGCCGGGTCCACACAGGGGTACCGCGATCCAGGGGGAGGGGGTGTCAAGCCAGAGAAGCGGGGTGAGGAGGGGGGGACCAGAATGGAAACAGAACAGTTCTTCCTTGCTCCTTCCTTCTTGCCTTTCTTCCTGCCTTCCTTCCTTCCCCCCTCAAGTCCTTCCTTCCCTCGCTCCCCAGATCTCTCTCCTCTTTTCCTCTCGCCTCCTGCCCGGCCCCCATCCATCCTCCGGGAGCTCTGGGCCGGCACTTCTCCGCGCGCGTCCCCGGCTGCTCTGCCCCGCGTACGGCGGACAGACCTGGGGGATTTGGCGGCCGCAGCCTCCCCGGGACTTCAAAAGCGAAAGGCCAAGAAGCCCTCGCAACTTGACAAACAGGTCTTTGTCACCGCGGTCCTCTAATCAAAGCGGAGGCGCGCAGATATCACACAGAATTACAAATAGCCCCTCATGCATTATGCATGCAGCCGCCTCGCGGGTCGGCGGGGGAAACGCCGAAGGCCGAGCCCGGAGCGGGGGAGGGCAGGGCGCGCGGGGCGCCCCGGGACCTCAGGGTCCTTGGCTTTTGGGGCGGAGCCTCCACCGCTGCCCCCCGTCACTCACTCCACGGGGCGCATCTTCCACCTCTACCCAGTTGGGGACCCCCGCCCACCAGTGAACTCTCTCTGCAAGAAACGGCAGAGTGACAGGAGAGGAGGGAGGAGGGAGACAGAGAGAGCGCGCGCGCATTAGTGAGCAGGTCTCGGGGGACTAGGGGGCTCTGGGCTGGAGTAACTTTCCGGTATCCTCAAAGGCAGAGTAACTTTTCCTCTCCTGACCTTCTCCCATCTCCCCACTCCTCCAGCCTCAGGTGAGGAGGCCAAGTCCCCAGGGACTTAGTGGTGAACCCCCAACATGCAGCCTGTCCAGTCCCTAACCCTTACCCCTGCAGTCTCAGGGGCTTGGCCTTCCATGGGGGTCACATAGACCCTGGGCCTAAGGTGGCCTGACGGTCCTTTGCAGGGAACAGGGGTGAGAAACCCCAGGTCCCCAAGCAGGGCTGCCCCCCCACCGCAACCTTGGACCCTGGACTCCCCTCCCCTAGAAGGAACACTTCTGGGATCGGGGCCTGGCAGGCATGCTCGGGATCTCCTCTACGGGCACCAGCTGGGGTCTCTGGATGGTCAAGACCCTGAAGCCTGAAAAAGAATTAAACCCTTCCCTGGCAGCCCCCACCTTGATCCCCAGTATAGACGGAAGTTTTCAAAAGAACCTGCCCTGGAATTGCGTCCCCCCATAACCTCCCAGCGCCTCCCCTCATTCCCAAGGCTGCGATTTTTTTAAGCGTTGCTGGCTACGGAAGTGAGTCTCCTTTTCACAAAATCACACTTTTTCTTGATGAGCAAAGAGGCGGCCTCCCTCTCTAACTTTTGGGGACCACAGAGCAGGAGGTCCCCTGAACACCCCTTCTCCCTGGCCAGGGGTGCGCAAGGGTCCTTAGCTTTCTCTCCCTTAAACCCAGAGGCGGCAGCAGCAGCGTGTTTCATATTTTAGCCTGGGCAAGGACTTTTGCTACCACATATTTTTGCTAATTCAAGACGGTGCCCGAGGCCGCAGGGTGGGTGCAGTTTATGAAATGTTACATTTACATTTCCGCTGGGGCCACGGCTGGCAGGAGGGGAGGGGAGGGCTGGGCCCAGACCCACCCAGGCATAAGGGGCTCTTGTTTTGAGTTTCTGTAGCCGCTTCCATCAGAGACAAGGGGGCCCAAGAAGCGGGGAGGGGGCAACAGCATTTTAAAATCTCAATTTGTCTTGGGAGAAGGTAGGTTCTCCCATGTCTCAAACGCGCATTGCCAACTCTGAATGAGGTAGCAGACTTCGGAGAAGTTTGTGAATAGAAACGAAAGCATAGCTCCTTCCAAAAAAAAAAAAAAAGAAGAAGAAGAAGAAGAAACAAAAAAAAGAAGTCGTGGGGTGGGGGGTGGGGAGGAAAAGAGGGGATCTGGTTTCTGGAAGAAAACGGAAGCTCCAACGTGGATTTCACCAAAAGCTCTGCACACACCCTGGAGCTCACTGGCCTGGGGCGCTGACCCGCGCTCCGGCACCCCTGCGCGCCCGCCTCGCGCGCACCCCACTGCCCAGAAACCCGGGTGGACGCGAGCTGCCCGAGTCCCAGGTGCCGGACGCGCTCCATCCTGTCTATGGTCTACCTGGGAAGACCCCTGGGACAAAGTGCAATTCAACAAAATGGAAATGCCAGGACACTGTGTGCTGGGGACAGAGGAAGGGTCTCTGGGAAGGGGAAGGAGGCCGGAGGGCCCTCCTAACACCGCTGATGGTCTCTGAAGCCTGGAGGCAGCGTGGTGTCTGTTGGCCCAAGCGTGGATGCTCCAGGCTCCCGGTTACGGGGTTGGGGGAAGTGAGAACCCCACTCAAAGAACGGGGCACAGCCCACCTGCTGGAGGTCAACCCCAGGAGGCCTGCCCCACCCCAGGGCGGAGACGGGGACTCTCTTTGCCCCCATGGTTCTCACCTGGGTCCTCTCATTCCAAATCAGGGTTCGCTGAATTCCACCAACCTCCACCCTCACCCCCCTACCCCGGGCCAAGGCCAGCCTGACCGCATCCTGAGCTGGACCTGCTGCACCCCCTCACTCACCCCGAGTTTACCCCAACTGCAGCCCTTCTGTCCAGCCCTGCAGGCTCCCAGCTTCCTCTCCAATTTCAGGCTGAGCTAGAAAGCTCAGACATGCCAGTCCCCAGAGGCAGAACTGGCTAGAACGGCCTCCCCTGGTGCGTCCTGCGGCCTGGAACCCTCAGAGCAGGAGGGACGAGGTGCTGGGTGGTGGTGATGGGTTTTCCACCCTTCCTTGTCCTTTCCCCACCTGCAGAAGAGAAAGGGACCAGAATATTTCTTGTGTCCAGTGCAGGACCTCCATCTGGAAGGCACACCAGTTAAAATTCCATGTCCAGGCACTGCAGTTCGGCCTGGAGCCTCCAGGAAACCCAGTAACAGAGGCTGTGGACCGAGCTGGCCCCCCAAAAGCACAGTTCCTGGTCCCAAGCACCATAGTGGGGGACAGACCCCAGGGGCAGCCTTCAGATGGCACAAGGAAATAGACACTGGAATTTTTTGATTTTATAAAATAGCCTGACTTTCTGTATGTGAACTGGGTACATTTTAATGGACTGGAGCTGCTGCTAACCGGCTCTCCTTCCTCGTATTTATGAGGCCAAGGGACAGGAGGTCATGAATATTCAAATATTTAATATTTGGTTGATTTAATGCTTAAAAGGTAGGGCTCCGATTTTTCACGTTTAGCCCTGTAAATCGAAGCTCCTCTGATCCGAACCTATTTACTTTAAATCAAATTTCATGCCCTGAGCTCTTAACAGCAGAGCAGCATTTGCAGCCAGCCGTCTGGGGCCGCCACCCCTCCGGGAGCACAGGCGGGAGTCAGGCCCGCTGCTCCGCTTTGCCCACAACCTGGCAACTCAGACGCCCACCACCCCGCCCCGCGCCCTGGGGTCATCCTTGCTTCCCAGGAACCCGAGGAAGCAAGTGTCAGTGAACGCTGCTCCCATATGGTCCACATTCTCAGCACCTAATTCAAAAGACAATTTCTATTAATAGTAAGAACTGGAGGGGGTTGTGGATGGTTTTTGCTCAAGAGAGAGTCTTTTTAGCAACAATCAACCCCTCCCCACACATTAAGGATTTATAAGTATCGA
This sequence comes from Camelus dromedarius, assembly GCF_036321535.1. Classification (NCBI taxonomy): domain Eukaryota; kingdom Metazoa; phylum Chordata; class Mammalia; order Artiodactyla; family Camelidae; genus Camelus; species Camelus dromedarius. Next base: position 20,278,902 of record NC_087473.1, read on the forward strand.
TCGGAGGGGCAGGGTTTTACAGACGTCTTAACACTTCCCTTAGACGGGCTCCTGTGCCCCCTCCTCCTTCCCGCTTTTAAATTTGGAAACCTGCTTTTGTATTCCCTCCTACGCTGTTTATTGATTTGCGCAAACACGCGTGTTTCAAATGGGAGGCTAATAGATTTTCTTTACGCTGGGGCTCTGTTAATCCAGCTCGTGAATGGATAAGATTGATCCTGTGGACAAATTTGACATCAACAATATTAATAAAAGACGAGGAACGGGGCAGGATTTGCTCTCTCTCCTCTCCAGAGGGTGGGCTCACTCTGTGCTGCCAAGGACCCACCCAGAAAATGTAGGATTTTTTTCATTCTGTCTCACTTTTGCTACAAATTCCCGGATTTATATGGGGGGGGTGTTCTAAAATAACCCCCAATGCAAAAATGCATTTTAACAATACATTTCGTAAGAAGGAATGCTGTTGGCCTTCTGTGGAATTTTCTCTCTCCTTTTTCCCCCTCACCGTGTACTCTGTAACATATGGTGGACATTAAAACTCTTTCCTTTCAGATTTGATCACAGGGCCGTTACTTTACGTTTTATTGAAGAAAAACATTATTTTTTCAGGGAGCAGAGCAGTTTACCACCGAGGACATCTAAAGAGGGCCGTTTTTCCCGAGACCACCGCTAAACAAACAATGGGTGCCTCTCCCTTGCGATGAATACATTACGAGCTCGCAGGGAGCTCTTTCTGCGGTAATTAATGTTCCAAGAATCAACGTCAGGGCTGGATTTTGGTTTTCGCCCTCCGTTCTGACACAGGGCCTCTGCAGGGGACACGGAACGGGCGAGCGCCATCTCCTTCCTGCCGGCGCCCCCTCACCCCGGATTGGCTTCTCCCGGTTACGGGTCGCGGAGGGCTTTGGAAATCGCTCGCTCCAAAACAGGCTGGAAACCTTTTCCCCTTTCTCTCCATTTTCAAAATGCAGACGAAAGGAATGAGTACGTCCCACGCCCATAGCCAGCAAACGAGACTTTCGCTTCGGAAGACGGCAGCCCCTGGCCGGAAGCTACCAGAACGCGCCGGGCACCCGCCTGGCGTCGCGGGGACAGTTGGCCCCAGCCCTCCGGGGCGCAAGCAGCGCGCACGGCCCGCTGTCCCCACGGGCCGTGCTGGACCGGTGCCCGAGCGCTGCCTTCCTTCCCGGCTCAGGCTCCGGCCAACGTAACGTCCCCAGGCGCCTGGGCACATGACGGAGCTATCGGTGTGGTCAGTGCTGGCAGAAAAGGCCACAGAAGTCTCTCGGACCTTGCGACCACCTACCCAAAGTTTGCACGGGGCTCAACAGACTGCGATCTTCGATCGCCCCAAGGAAAGCGAACGGTTTTGCTGGTGGAACCGAAGCGCAGGCACCTCTGGGCTGCCGCAGACGTTTCCCCACCCACCATCCACTTCCAGATACCTTGACTTCAGAAAAAGAGTCCAGGAAAGGAACGTTCACCCCCTAGGAGGTGGGCATTAATTAACTGGCCAATTTGTGGAGAAAAATGCCCCACCCTCTGTCCTCTGCTTTCCAGAGGCTGCCCTGGAACCAGCAGGGTTGTGAAGCAGAAGTTAGGTGCCAAGGGCTGGAAAGACAGCTCATCAGGGCACAGGAACACAGGGGCACTGGGGTCTCCCCAGGACTGCTTGGTGCCCAGTGTACCCATCATGGAAGCCCCTGCGCCCATGGGGACCCCAAATAGCCTCCCTCACATGCCAGGATTGGGGCCAACAGGCATCACACACACACACTGGCCCGCGGTTCGCTCTCAGACAGCTGGACCTGCTTTCTGTGCTGTGGGCCTCCCCTCGAGAGTGGCTCTTATCACTCATCAGGGCCTTGGCGAGGAGGGGGCATGTGCTGCCTCTCCAGGGCCCCCTCCCGTCACCCCACTAATGAGGGATCTGTGCTGACCGCCCAAGGTTGCCTGTGGGGGGGGGGCAGGGGCGTGCCCCTGCTCTGCATCTCCTTGGGAACTGGCCAGCTATGCATGAGGGTGTGGTGGAGGGAGGGGGAAGGGATAAAGGCAGGAGCAGAGGGTTGGAGATTTGGGGGGTGGCATGGGCATCCAGGGCGCGGCTCAGCTAATTGGGGAGAAGAGGTGCAGGCCCCGGCCAGAGTGCATGGAAGGGGCCCCAGGGCGAAGTGGAGAGAGAGGCTGCCTGCTTCCGCCGCCGGCCTTTCCACCGCAGCTCAGCCTCCTGGCCTGAGGCGAAGCTCGGGGCTAGACGGCTGAGCTCGACCTGCTGGACACCCGCCAGGAGCCCACCGCAGGTCTCAGCACCACCCTCAATCCTCCCCTCACACGGGGGAGGGGTGCAGAGGTTGGGGGGAGGGAACCAGGGAGTGGGGCTGGGGCCAAGGGCAGGAGGGGAGGGGTCCCTATCCTGTCCAGGATCAGGACACACACAGGACTTGCCCCTTGGGCAGAAAAAGCCACCTTTCAGGTCTGGGCACCATTCAGTCCTGGGAGCTGGTGGGGGAGGCTCAGCTGCATTCATAACTGAGCCCCCACCGGCTCCTTCCAGCCAGGAAGACGTGGGGTGTGTGACGAGCTGGGCCTTCCTTCTGTTGAAGGCAAGGGCATGCCCTGGATTCACTCACTCATTCACTCATTCGTTCTTGCATCCTCCTCTGTGCTGGTCCCTGGCCCCAAAGGCAGTCCCCTGCACCACTGACATCACCCTCGAGCTGCCTCACTTCCCCTGGGTCTGTTCCCCCTTTGGCCTTCACTCCGACTGTGGGAGGGAAGGAGACTGCAGGGGGAGCAAAGACATTCGTAGGGGCCAGGTGGAATAAATCTGGGCAGGGAAAAGGGCCCCCAGCCCCTCTGATTCTGAAATGCTGCACACTTCCCAGGAGGTCTGGGGTTTGTGTGAAGACCGGAGAGGCAGCTCCTGGGGTTGGGCGTGAAGAGGGACTCCCCCAGGCAGAGCAGAGGCGGGGGCTTGAGGCATGTGTCTGGACCCCGGGTTGCGAGGGGTGGTCCACATGACTTAGCAGCCAGGCAGGTTGCAGTCTTCTGAGGTTCCTCCTGCTGGCGTGAACTCCTGGATTCTGCCTTCTTGACACAGAGGGTTCCGTCTTTGTGCGAACAGCTCAGAAGCTGTGGGGTGGGGGGGGTGGGGATAGTTAGGACAACCCCAGGCTGCAATAACAGCTGGTGAAAGGTGGGCAGAGCTCAGGGGCCAGGGCTGCCTTCCCTCCGGGAGAGTCCCAGGGGTGCCCCTGTGGGTCCACCCCCATGCCTTAGCTCTTATTATAGCAGGTGACATGGGGGTCTGGGAGGAGAATCCGTTATTTTGACAACACTTATAAAGTAAGACCCATTTTTCTCCAGCTGGGGTCGTGTAGGTTGGCATAACCCCATCCCTTGGGATGGGGGAGAAACCCATCTGGAGAGGGAAGAGGGCAGCTTCCAGCTGGCCCTGACACCCCAGGGGGCTTCAGGGCTGCCCAGTGGACCCAGCCTGTGATGGAAAGAGGCTTTTTATGGATTCTTGAGCTGTTAACAAGTATTTCTGGAGCACTGTGGTGGCAGAGCTGGTGGCCCACAAAGACACTCGTGCCTTCATCCCTAGAACCTTTGACTGTGTCTCCTTATGTGGCAAAAGGACTTTGCAGATATGATTAAGGTGACCAGTCTTCACACTGGGAGATGGTCCTGGAGTATCCACATGGGCCCATGTGAACAGATTGTGATTAAAAACCAGAAGACTTGCTCTGTCTGGAGTTGGAGATGAGGCAGAAGGGGTCAGAGGGGTTCCAAGCATGAGGGGGATTCTACCCAGCATTGCTGGAAGGAGCTGATGGAAACTACGACAAGGACTGTGGGTGGCCCCTTTATGCAAAGCCAGCCCTGGCTGACAGCCAGCCAGAAAGAGCCTTCATTCCCACAAGCCCAAGGGACTGAGTATGGGCAACAGCCCGAGTCAGCTTGGGAGTAACTGCTTCCCCAGAGCTACCAACGAGAACCCATTCTGGTGGACCTCGACTTTGACCTTGGGACGCCTTGCACAGAGGACACAGCTCAGTCACCCACACTGTCCCGGACCTCTGACCGAAGATAGTTGAGACAATAAACGGGTGATATTTGAAGCTTTTGAGTTTGTGACCATCGGTTACGACAGGAAGAGGAAACCCACACACGCACAGATGCCAAGTGCCGGGGACACAGAGGTCAACTAGGTGCCTTCCCTATGCTCGCCGAGCTCCCAATCTGTCAGGGAACACAGACAATACACAGATACAGGAATTTAAAAATTGGACGTAATTTCAGGTGCACAGAATCAAAAAGTGATACAGTTGGGGGAGTTACTTAGAAAGGCGGTTGGGGAAGGTGACTTTCAGAGCAGAAGGTTGAAGACGCAATGGTGATGAGACCGTGACGGGGGGGCAAAGATGGCGGCTGACATAATCTGTCGTGTTGAGAAATAGCAGGAGGGCAGAGCAGAAGGGTCAAGGGGGAGGGGGCCAGGGGTGGTGGGGCTGCCGAAGGTCTTGAAAGTTGAGGGTTTGGGACTCAGCTGAGTTGCCTGTTGTGGGCTTGCTCAGTTTGGGAGACCCACTGGACCTCTGCGATGTTGAGTAGCCTGGTGGATTGGTGAGACTGAACTCGGGACGAGGGCACAGCTAGAGATACTGGATTCATTTGGGGGTCACGGGAGGAAACTAGTGGACTGGGTGAGGTCACCCGTGGCATAGATGTGCGTGCGGAAGACGAGAGGTCCACCACTTGACCCCAAGTCTCTAACTGTAGGGTGGGAAGAGGGTCAGGGCATAGTACAGTGAAAGAAACCAAGAGGGAGTGGTCTTTGAGACAAGGGAGAAGCAGAGAGAGGAAGGTTCTGGAAGAACATGTGCTGGGAAGGAAGAAAGTTCCGGAGCAACACTGAGAGGATCACAAGGGAGCAATAGCAGCAGCTTTGTGCTGATGAACTCAACCACCCGCATACTACGAGTTCCTTGAAGGACACAACGCCCAAAGCTAACACGAGAAAAAATAGACCCCATGAGTAGTCCTATGCACATGCAACCGGGGCTGTAATTAACACAAAATTAATTCCAACAGTGTGGCCGCAAAGAACTCTCCAGGCCCGGATTGCCTTGTGAGTTCCACCACACATGGATGGGAAAATGACCAAGATCAGATAAAGGTGTGACAAGAAAAGAGAATGACAGACCAATATTGGCCATGAATGCAGAGTTAGAAATCCTCAATGAAATACTAGCAAATTGAACCAAAAAGACTAACACACCATGACCAAAAGGGGTTTATCTCAGAATAGCAAGTTTGGATTAACATCTGAAGGTCAGCCAGTGTGATCCGCTTGTTAACAGAATGAAGGGGAGAAACTACATGAAAATCCAAATGGATACGGGGAAGTGCATCCAGTTTTTCTCACATGGCTAGGAGTCCTTCTGTGAGCTTTAGAGAAGTTTGTGCAGAAATGTGGGAGACATGGATTTTAGCCACCCTTTTCTCCAATTCTTTTTTTCCCCTCCCATGTCCCACACTTGAAAACCTTATAGCAGCCCCACATTCTCTCTCCCTGTGTCCCACACACGGCAGACCACTCGGCAAGTCCCCTCTGACACCTGCTGCAGACTCACCCACCCCAGAGGCGTGCAGGGGCCCCTGTGCTCAGAAGCCACCTCTCTCTGTGCAAATTAAAGCCAAGTCCTGTGAGAGGAAAAGTGTGCTGACTGCAAACGATTTAGAAAAGAAAGATAGCAATGATTTTTTTTCTTTCTCATTTGGAGAAGGGAAGGCTGGCCCTGAGGCCAAACGTAACCTTCGCAGGGCCACGTCTTGAGAAAAGCTGGTGGTGAGTGCACACCCCATCTACAGACCCCGGAGGCGAGGCAGTGTTCCTGGCGGGGCAGGCTGAATGACTCAGCAGAAATTCAGGTCGCCGTATGTGGACACTTGGGTGTCTAGTTTTAAAACGCAAAAGGCAGGAAGTAGCAAAGGCTACCTCCCTGGAAAAGAGAACATCCACAAAAGAGTCCTTGCTGTTGTATTTGACTGCTGTGTCCGCCCCACTGTCCTGGTTTTTGTCCCTTGACTGATGCAATAATTAAGTCAAAAGAGGTTTGTGCTACAAGCAACAGGTGCTTTGGAAGCATGGATGGGGCCTGAGACACCTCCTATTTTTAAATCCACCAGCAAGTCACCCTGAAGGTCGTGGTCTATGGTCGCAGAGTGGCAGCCGCAGCTGAGGGGCCACAGGGAAGTGATTCAGGTTTCCTGCTGAGCTGGTGGCGTCCAAGAACTTCCGAGTGTTCATCAACTCTTTCAATGTATTGTGTTCACACCGCCATCCCCGTAGCTCGAATTTCGCCACATTCTGGAAGAAAGAGCCTCAGGCGTCTTCCCCATAGAGGTTTCCAGAGTCCTTCCGTTGCTCATTTTGTTTTTAATTGAGTTGAAAACGTTCAGGGTCTTCGCTAAGCCCCATCCCGTCAGGACCAGACAGACGCACCACCTTGGCCCTGCCAGCAACTCCACTCGTTGCTGAGCGAAATTGCCCCTGGATTTCTTTCTTCCGCACCAGTCTCCGTCCAGAGGCCCTTTCCTGACAAAGAACCACAACACGATAGAGGTGCTACTTACATTGTCAGTGTTTCTACGAAAGCCATCGCTGGGCTCAGTGGAGTTTCTCCATCTCTGTGCTACTGACATTCAGGGCCACACGATTCGGGGATGGGGGCCATACTGGGCATCATGCAATGTTGACAGCATCCCTGGTCTCCACCATCCAGATGTCCGGAGCATGGACAATGAGTTCTCCTGCAGGGTCAGGATTTCTCCTGACCCACATGACCAACCCCGGGGCTGGAGGACTCTCTGATGGGGGCGTCCTGTGCACTGTGGGGTGTGGAGCTGCGTCCCTGGTCTCCAGCCACCACGTGCCAGTAGCTCAGTTGTGACAGCAAAGTGTCCAGGCAGCACCTGGGGAGGGGCCAAGGCCTCCTCCGTCAGAGGCCCTCCTGCTCACAGCCGGCCCCCCAGGACCGGGCACGCTCACCACTGGAATCAGAAGCAGCAGTGTCAACAGCACACTTCTCAACAGCGGTGTGTCCTGAGCACGTCTGCTGTCAGGGCCGAGCTCCGGGGGATACATTAGTTCAGGTCCTCAGAACAACCCCACAGGGGCCTTGTCATCGCTCTCACTTTACAGCAGAGAAAACGAAGCCCAAACTCGGTCAGTACCTTGAGGGAGAGAGACACACCCAGGAGAGACAGAGCCAGCTTGGGAGACAGATCTGCCTTCCCCCGTCTCCCTCGCTTCCAGGAGGCCTTGCTCCCACCTCCCAGGTGGGACAGGAGGGGCGGGAGCGGGTGTGGAGGTGAGAAGAACCCTTTGGGATGCCCACATCAGAACAGTCAGTGGTGAGGTGTGCATCTGGCTGTCCTGCTCGTTAGAATACAGCCCCGTGTTGCCCCAAACTCTCTCCACGCCTGGGATTATCCTGGGCCGCGTGCAGACTCCACGGGGAGACCACACCGGGCGGCCCTCAGCTGACCGTCTGCGGGAGGCTGGGTCACCTTGTGGTGCTTGGACGTGAGAGGCGAGCCCAGACAGCCGTGCCCACCCTCTCCCTCTGCCCCCTCTGAAACCTCCTTTCTCCCCTGCTGAGAACTCCCCAGTCCCACCCAGAGTGATCTGTTTCTGCTTGGCCTTGAAATTCTGTTCAAGAAAATGCTCCGGGCGGAGAATCCGGGCTGTGCTGGGTGTAGCTAGTGAACGACAACACAGGGGACATGGTCTCATGAAAGCGAGTGCCTGCGCTCATTTTTCCTCTTCATGTCGCGAGTCTTCAGCAAGTGTTCTTGTGGTTCCAAAGGACGTGAGTCCCCAGCATGCTGGCAGCGCCCAAAGGCACGTTCCGGGCAAAGAAAGCGGTGGTTCCTTCTCCAGCGTAAAGGTTTCCCGTCTGTGGGGTCACCCCTTTGGGCGAGAAGGGACCCGACTGCATGGGCTGTGGACAGCTGCCCTGGGACACCACTGAAACTAGCCGGTCAGCAGCACCAACGGCCTGCCGAGGGCTGGGGGGGCGGCCCCGGGGTCAGGGGGGAAGAGTCGCCAGGAGGACACTTCCAAGGGTGCTTTCCCGGAGCTGCACACGCACCTCTGGCTTCCTCCACCTCGGCCGGCCTAGGCCCCAGACAGCCACAGCCACGGTGGATAATATATCTCAGCCCAGAGGGTACCTCTCAGGGCATCCGGACGGCGCAGGCGTCTCTGCAGACACACCCTGCGGGCCCCGCCGGGCTCTCTCCCTGGATCCTGAGCTCCTCACCTGCTTTCTGATGCTGTGTTTGCTAGTTTCCAGATTGGCAGGAACACTCCGGCACACAGTGCAGTCTTCTACCCACCGCCCCCTCCCGTTTTAATTGAAGTACCGTCAGTTTCTGGTGTCCCGCACCGTGTCCCAGTCATGCGTATACGTACAGACATTCGTTTTCATATTCTTCTCCATTAAAGGTTCCTGCAAGATATTAAATAGAGTTCCCTGTGCTGCACAGAAGAAATTTGCTTTTCAATCTATTTCTGTATATAGTGGCTAACATTTGCTAATTTCAAACTCCCAAATCTCTCCCTTCGCGCCCCCTTTCCTCTGGTAACCGTAAGATTGCAGTAACTACTCCCCTTTTAAGAGAAGAAGAGTAAACCTCATAATCAGGGGAATTTAAAAAAGGACTGCAACACTTCAGGGGTGTATTTCAAGGTTCTTTCCAAAGGGACGCATTCTTGCACCCTTGGGTACGTGGGGAGAAGCCCCAGGGTCTGTAAATACGGAGGGGTTCATGTGTGATTTGTCCAGATCGACGCTGGCTGCGTGACTCCCGGAAAAACTGAAAACTGTCAGAAAAAGAACGCAGGGCCATTCTCGAGGGCCGTTCAGAGCAGACACGGACGCAAACCAGACAGATTTTCATCGAAGGCAGGAAATATCGTTGACCGTGCAGGCTCTTAACAAATGCTCGCACACCTGACGTTTACACACGTGCAGATAAAATTGTGTGCGAATGCTTCGAGGACGGACTTCCTCTGTGGATTTGACTGTCTACCCACAAAGAAGCCCTCAGACTGAGAGTCGTGGCTTTGTCTGAAAGTGGCTTTCTGTGTCCTCTTCGCAACGTCACTTCGTCGCTTGGGGCTCCTGTGCACTGATTTACCTGTAAGGTGTGAGCTGCTCCCCAGTCTCTGTGCTATTAGTTAGGGGCGTACCAGCTCCCAGGGGTGGGGGGGATGGACGGTGGACACCCGGGTCCTGGGTGTGGGTACCAGCCCCCAGGGGTGGGGGGATGGACGGTGGACACCCGGGTCCTGGGTGTGGGTACCAGCCCCCTGGGGTGGGGGGATGGACGGTGGACACCCGGGTCCTGGGTGTGGGTACCAGCCCCCTGGGGTGAGGGGATGGACGGTGGACACCCGGGTCCTGGGTGTGGGTACCACCCCCTGGGGTGGGGGGATGGACGGTGGACACCCGGGTCCTGGGTGTGGGTACCAGCCCCCTGGGGTGGGGGGATGGACGGTGGACACCCGGGTCCTGGGTGTGGGTACCAGCCCCCTGGGTGGGCGGGTGGACAGTCCACATCCAGGCCCTGGTGTGCGGCGATGGCGGCTATGAATTAGGCTGTTTTATCCATTAAGGAGTGGACTGGACCTGCACCTATGGCCTCTGAGTCCCAGCCCACCTAACCAGGTTGCTGCTGCCTTTCTGAGGGTGCCCAACTGACCGGCTGCTTGCAGCAAATACTGCAGCAGTGAGGGCAAAGGTCCCTGTGCCCCAAAACGTTCAAGGATCCAGGCTCAAGCCCCGCAGAAGAAATTGCATTGACTCAGTTTGCAGAGCCTCCAGACACAGCTGCTTTTAAGCTAGTTGCATTTAACCAGCCTACAACCTTTGGGAGAAAAATACCATAAATGAGACAAAAATAGAGCAGATCGTTAATTTGTCATTTTTTTTCCTGCATGACACGTCCCGGTTCCTTCGGCGCCAGGAACATCTGTAAGCTTTAAAATCCATTTGCGTGAAGCTGAATTCATAGGCTCCCGGCCTGACACCCCGAATGTTTCAGGGGTGACGGGCAGGAGGGGCGGAGACGCGGCGTCAGGCAGGGCTGTGGGTCGTCTCAGCCGTGTTTGCACCATTCCACCTGACAGTTGAAGAATTTCCCTAACGATCCCAGGGAAACCATGGGAAACGCTATTTAAATAACCGGAAAATCTATGCTGACCCTCAGCCAATACCCATTTACCCAAATTAGAGGAAACAAGAAATCAGAAGGCTTGTAGGTGACAGAAGGGTTGCGAGGCTGGAAACTCAGCTGCAATCTCTTCTGGGAAGACGTGGCTTAAACAAAGAAGGGTGGGGAATGTCTGAAAGGCGGGCATTGCACGGGGAGGTGCCCGCTAGAGGGGCATCCCCCCTTCCTCGAATGCTCCCTGAGCTTCTGGCGAAGACCCCGGGAAATGGGTCCCAGCAAGACGGAAAGAACGCAGAGCTTTCTCTCCCTTGGAAACAAAGTCACCCCTCTTTCCTTGAGGTTCTCTGTAGCCTGGTTATCAGAAAAAGATGCCACAGCGCTGACAAGGTCATGAGAACTTTGAAGGATACTGGTGTTCTCTTGGGTTCCAGGGGCACCGTTAGAAACAGGGGCGCAGAGGACCTGCCCCGAGCTGTGACGGCCGGGAGCTGTCCAGCAAGACAGAGGACCTGGCTCCAAAGGGCAACTTCTGGGCAACTGCATTAGACAGGGCTTTCCAGGAAGAGAGACGCCGCCTCTCTTTGTATGCGCTGGTGCCGTGCAGAGGAGGCTGTGTGGGCTTGAAGGCGGAGGTCAGGTGGTGACCTTGATTCTACAAATCAAGGAACACCAACGAGTCCCAGAAAGCCACTGAAAGCCAAGGGAGAGTCTCAGAACCGATTCCGCCCGGAGCCCCCAGGAGGGGCCGAGCCTGCCACCACCATGATCCTGGACGTCTGGCTGCCAGACGATACGGTTCTGTTGGTGGCACCCCGCTGGTGGCACTTTGTTACAGGAGCTCCAGCGGATACAGATTTTGGTCCTCGACAGCCTGAGCCCTTGTCTCAGTCAGCTTGCCAAATGCCCAAGACCCTGGGCTTAAGCAGGAGACATTTATTCCCTCCTGGTCCTGGAGGCTGGAATCTGAGGTCCAGGTGTGAGCAGGGCTGGTGTCTCCTTGGTGTGTAGACGGCCGTCTCCTCCCTGCGTCCTCCCGTGGGCGTCCCTCTGTGTGTGTCTGGGTCCTCATCTCCTCTTCTTACAAGGACCCCAGCCCTCTGGGATCAGGACCCACCTAGTGACCCCATTTTACCTTCACCACCTCTTCAGAGACCCCGTCTCCAAACACAGCCCCATTCTGCAGTCCTGGGGGCCAGGACCTCAACAAAGGGCCTGGGGTCAGAGGGAACACAGTTTAGCCCATAACAATTACTGAGATGATTCTTGCTTATATTTGTAGCCAGTATCCTGTCTCTAAGCTCCTCTGAATCTGTGTGAGTTTTACGTAATTTACCCAGTGTCACCACCAACGTTCCCATCCCAGGGTCAGCAGCCTCCCTGACTACAAAGCCAAGGATGTCTTGGGGAGTCCAAGCTGAAATGGTGCCTGACACGAGAAAGCTGTTACAGTAAGCATCTCCATTTGGTTTTTGTAACAAAGATTTCTGGGACGGGCGCTGTTGGTAAGAAACCAAAGACTCTCCCGTCCCCCTCCAATCCCGTGCAACTTTAGAAGTGTTAAGAGGGTTTGCGGTTTCCATCCTAAACCACCCTCTTCTCCTGCACACCCTCGTCATCTTTAGACTCCTTGTGGATAGACTGAAAATAAAACACAGGTGTCAAGGCACTCTTACTGAAAGTTAAATTCACAGAGAATTAGTTACTGGGATTGAAATGTATGAGGATTATCAACGCCTTTGGTGGTAATATTGAAACCCAAGATGTTGTTTTTTTTTTTTTTTAATGCTCAGATAAGGGACAGCGTCTTGATTGTATTTGCAGAAGGCCACCTGGTAATTCTCAATGTTGATCAAATGTGTCCTGCCTTGCCCGGAATGCACAAAATAATGGCAAACCCCAAAGGACGCTAATGTCAGGAAAAGGCACTCTTTTCTTAAACTCCACACATTTTCCCCTCAATCAAAAGTTTCACTTCCAGGTGGGGAGGGCATAGCTCAGTGGTAGAGCGTCTGCCTAGCATGCACGAGGTCTTGGGTTCAACCCCCACTCCCTGCACTAAAAAAATCATTAAATAAAAACCTAATGACCTCACTCCCACTCCTGAAAAAAGCTTCACTTTCTTCATCTTGTCTCCTGTCTCAACAGCAACACTTTTACTTCCAGGCTGTCTCTTGGAAAGCCCACGAGGGGCACGTCACATGCAGAACTCTGATCCTCCAGGCCCCGGCACACCTGCCGCAGGTGTGTCTCTGGTGGGGGGTGGGGGGGCGTCACGGGCTTCATGCACCTGAAATTTTTAGGACTTTGGAAAACATTTGTGACTTTTCTGAACCACATAATAGCAAAGTGTGTTTGATGGCGTGGCTTTGTCCAGTACTCTGTGTTTGTTACCTTGGGAGGCAAGTTGTGCCCTCCCACTTGTTTCGCCAACAGAAAAAAAAAAGGTCAGAATCTCTCCTTAGCACCTGGCTTTGAGTCCATCAGGGTTGGAGGTTGGCAGCTTACAGTTATAATTAGGTTTAAACACACACACACACACACACACACACACACCAGCAACAACAAAATGTGGACATGATGTCCATCCGTGAGTTGTTCTGACAGTGGTTAAAATTTCATACCAGGCGAACAGGAAAATGAGGTCGGACATGCCGCGGGGATGACAGAAGCGTGTTTGGAGGAAGTTAACCATCAGAGACACCCTTCTCAGCACCACGCATCCGGGAAACTCACTGGAGAGCTTTGAGCACCACGGGGCAGCCCGTGGACGCCCACCACGCTGCCCACGGGTAACCCACAGGAACTGGGCAGGTCCACGGACGTCCTGGAAAAGTTACCGCAGGTGGATATTCCCTGCATGTTTCTTCCCGCGTTTGTCCTCATTCTCTGAACCTCGTCTTTAAAAGTTTTGCAAATTGCTTGGATTTACGATGTCCTTGCATGCTCTCTCTGTTTCTGAAACAGCGTCATTGGGGTGTCATTGGTGTAGCATGCGATTCACCCACCGAGGTGGCGATTCTACGGATTTTACTGCACTCACAGAATTGCACAAGCACTATCTCAGCTGATCTTGGAACGTTCTCATCACCCCCAAAAAGAAACCGCATGCCTGTAGCAGCCACCTGTCACCGCCCCTCCAGTCCTAATCAGCCATGAAGCCTCTGTCTGTCTCTGCGGGTGCACCAGGTCCAGACATCCTGGAGGAAGGAGGCCATGTCCTGGGAGGGCTTCCTTCCCCCCCTTAATTTAGGAGAACAGAGAGAAATCCCAGGCCGCGAGACACGGACGACTCTGCGCACAATTTGACCTTATTCTATCACCTCCAACAACGCTCTCCCTAGCAATTAAAAAGGGAGAATTGCAGAAAGTCAGCTTACCCTTTGCCCTGGAGGTAACTGAACTGGATCTCTGTCAGATCCACAGAGCACACAGCCAGAGTCCAAGAAAGGGGCGCCCACAGCCTCCAGCATTTCGGGTTTTAATGGCCCTCTCCCGTATGCCTGCTCTTCCGCCCGTCAGTTAATTCTTTCTGAATATTTTCCGTGGCACACCTTACCGAGACCAACGCCCCCCACTGCCCCCGCCCCACAAGGCTGTTTCACAGCAGGGGCTCCTTGGAAACCGGTGACTCTGTGCTTGTTCAACGGGGAAGTGACAACAGAGTTTTTCTACCATTCGTGTATTTCTCTTGACCTGCGGTCTCTGGGGAGCTGCCCGTGCGGCCGGCCGGATGAGTGTACAATTCGGATGAAATCTCAATGAGTCAGAATTCCCGGGGAATCTGGGGTCTGCTGCGGGGGGATTAACTGGTTTCTGCTGCAGCATGTGGGTCGGCGGAGACACATAACCTGGGCTCCCAGGGTCGGGGGTGAGGAGGGAGGGACCTGTGTTCCGTGGGGTCCCATCTGCCCCGGAAAAGGTCTTGGGTTTCTGTCTGAAGAGCAGGAGGGCTGTCCTCTCAGAAGGTCGTGAAGCAGCTTAACCTCTGCCTCCGGGGACCAGGAGTCTGCGAGGGGGCAAAAGAGCGAGGGAGTCTGTCAGGAAAAGCGCCCCACCCACTGCCACGTGTGTCTTCAGGGTTCCTGGAGAGGGCGCCCCGCCTCTCCCTCTGTGGGAAGCGACGGCGGGGCCGCTTTTCTGGGTGAAAGAGATTCTCTCTCGTTGGCATTTCCTCAGCCCCGAAGAGGGACCAAAACCAAGACGACCCCGAAGACAAACAGAACTTAAAGAGCAAAGTGATTCCAACCTCACAGTAAACAGAATCTCTACCGCAGGGCACATCCAGGGAAAGGAAAAAAAAGAAGATGAAGAGGCCAATTCTGAAATCCACCTCCAAACCGGTTTACATTCCAAGAACCCTTATCTTTCTCTACAATCCCAGCCTCTCTAAGAATGTCTATCTATTCACATTTAACTGGGAAACACGCTGTTGAGTTTCAGCCGTGCCCGTCACTTCCATGCAGGGCTCCTAAGGGAAACAGCGAGAAAAAAAAAAAAAAAAAAAAAGGACCTTCCATTTCCTAGGGTTTGTTTCCCCGTCTTCTGTGTTCATTTAGGCTTTTGCGAAAAGGCGTCTTTAAACTCTCAGCTGGAGAGGCAGGGTGAGGGCTAGCTGCAACCCCAGGGCAACACGGTCCCTCCCGCTTTGCCTGGAACAAGGAGCCCCAGGTGTTTCTCAGGCTCTGAATCTCCTGCAAATACACCATCGAGAGTGTGACAGTGTAGACATTCTCCAGGGTCCAGGGCAGGGCTAATGTCACACACACACTTGTCTTGGACTGATTACCCAAGCCACGTTTCTGGGGAGCCGGGCGGATGGCCCTGCACACGTGATCATGGATGTAACCTTGCAACACAGGACTGTTTTTCTTCACCACCTTGACAGAAGGTCCTCTGCTAAGGAAACAAAATGCGCACCGAGTGCTTTGGACCCTCAGAGCTGAGGCCACAGTGTCTACATCTGAGGACACAGGCATTAGAGCCACCGTGTGCACTTTGGCTAAAGAGAAAATGTAAAAAGGAGAAAATGGAACGATGCCCCAGCACAGGCTTAAACCACAGGCAGGGGAGACAGCCACCCAGCAAAGGGCTCGGGAGAATTTATGGCTGTTCTTAGAGGACCCGTTTCGGGGTCTCCCCCGCTTGGCTCCTTAGCAGAGTAGATGCTCAAAAAACATTTGTGCAGTGATGAACGCTACCCTGTGCGACTTTCCCACTGTGTTGTCTCGCTGTTTCTTATTGCTTTGCTGAAACTCTTTATATAGGGTGCTTATTAAATCATGTTCTTTTATGCAAAGCTGATGCGCTCTGTGTGACATTTTCAACCATTTCCTGTTCTCAGATCTGTCGTTCTTGCCCCCTAAAGAAGGCTTTTCCCTCTAAAATTACGACGACATTACCCGGGATGCCTTTCCAGGCACTATGTGGGTCTGTCTACCTTTGGATTTGTGTACCAGTTGGAATTTTCATGTGTGAATTGAAGGAGAGATCTGACTTCATTTAATCCCACCTGCCCCCGACCTGCGACCCCACAAATAACGACATACAAAACAGCACCGTGAACTGAATAGTCTGCACTGTCCCCCACCGATTACCAACACACTGACTGCTTAATGGGGAATACATTTCCAGATGGGTTTTTTCCCAAATTCTCTGTTCTGTGCTCCAGGTTCTTCTTTAGGATGGAATCATAGGTCTGAAAGTACTGTGTCAAACGTAGACCCTTTTTGAAAGTGTTGATTCATGTGGCGGAAAGACCGTCCCCAAATTTGTACAAATTCACGTTCTCATCAGCTGTGGTCCAGCCAGCACCTGCATGTCTCTTGTCTGTAGAATGATTTAAATCACCTGCAAGTGTGCAGCAGACGTGAAGGGCAGTCGTGGTGGCGGAGGGGTGGAGGTGAGGGGGTTGCGTTATTCCTCCACTGGAAAGAGAACCGCCCTGTCCCTCCCACGCCCACGCACCCCAAGGCCAAGGGCAAAGGAACTCGGGGTGCCGTGGCCAAGGCCGGGCGCCGGACGTCCTTCCCAGCCCCCAGGGCAGCCTTGCGGCCCCCCCGGGATTTGAGAGCCATCTCCCTCCCGACCAGATGGCCGTTTGCAGAGGCGTGACCATTTTCAAAATATGTCCAGTTCGGTACCAGTGTGGAGGCATCACAGGACCCTAGGCAGAGAGGTTGGAGGGGAAAAAAAAATCAAGGCTCAAAATTACCTGTCATCACTATCCCTGTTACACGTGAACGGCATTGCTAATGAATTCCGCACTCATGTCAGACAGGTTTTTTTTCCCCCAGCGAGCAAACTCTTCAGGAAAGAGCCAGTGAAGGGTCACGACAGAGCCACTCCTGGTTCCTTCGCACGAACCCTGATGGGTCTTTGTCCCGTTTCCAGGCATCGTGGGCAGGCAGGGAGGGCGCAGAGGGCTGGGAACCCGGCCCCAGGCTCCTGCCGGGACCCCTGCATCTGGTGGGGAAACAGGGGGAAGACGGTCCTCGGCTTTTAGCGCACAAACGCCCCCTCCCGTCAAGCCCCCACCCCCGTCACCTGCTCGGGACGCCTTCCCGGAAGGAACTACAGCCCTCTTCCCGCCTCAGTCCCGGCTTCACGCTGGACACGGGAAGCCTTTCCAGAGGGCAGTTTTGGTTTCCTGTTTACAGGAAACCTGTCTCTGTCTCTGTCTGTCTCTGTCTCTCTCACACACACGCGCGCACATATTCCGTTTAGAGACGAGTCTATGAAACACTCACACGATTGAGTTTGGAAACAAAAAGGCCCCAGAAAGAAGGGAAGGAGAGAAAAAAAAAAAACAACTTCACTGAAATAACCACGGAACTAGCTTCGCAGGGCACCGCGGCCGCGGGGCGCGTTGCCATGGAAACGCCTTCCCGGCTCCAGCCGCAGGTCTCCCGCGGACCCGCCGCCGCGCGCCTGTGCGCAGCCGGGCCGCGCGCGGGGCTCCCGCGCAGCGCCGCCCGCCCGAACCGTGTCAGGAAGCATTATCGGGAGGCGAAGGCCGGCTCCGCGCAGCCTCACGGATGTGCGGATAATCAGGTCCTCGGCGGCCGCCGAAGGGCGGGCCGGGCGCAGGAGCCCTGATTAGAGGTCAGCGACCCGCGGCGGGGGCAGGGGGGCCCCGGGCCCCGGGCCGAGTGTCCGCCACTTTCCAGTCCCCCCCCCCGTACACCCTGTCGGAACGTAATCACAGCCCCCCCACCCGCCTCCACGTCGATTCTGACAAATTCGCCGTGTTGTGTGGCTTCCGTGGCTCGGGACGCACTGGGGCGCTGCCACTCAGAATATTGCCCCCGCTTCCTGCAGCCCATTTGTTTAAATCACTCACCCGGTGCCAGCAGACCCAGACCGGATCCGACTTCTCGGAACGTGCACAGGATAAAATGAATATTTGCAGTTTGCACAGGAAGATGGCTTGTTGCATAAAGGACTGTGGTGAGAAACTGCAAAACAGTAGGGGGAAAGAGTTCTTTTTACGTGATCTTCCTCCGTATAAACGGTGTCACAGAACAAGGGTGTCAGTACGTATACTCCAGTTTTGAATGAATCTCTCCTCTTATGTCCATTTCCTTGTTTTACTAATCCCTGTGGATTTTACCCACTTTCTTATTCAAACAAAAACGCACGCGTGTAATTGAAACACTCCTGGTAGAGCGGCGCGCTCGCAGGTGCACGGCCGCAGGAGAGCCGAGTCGCACCCAGGAATGTCCACGGCCGAACGCGCCGTTTCTAACACCAGACGAACAAGAAGGGTCTCGGGTTCTCAAAAAAAGATTCTGTTGATGCAACGACTATTTAGAGAATGCTGGGGGTTTTTTTTCCCCAACAATTGTCGAGACTTTGGGGCACAACGGACGTGAGGCCTAAAAAGCCAGGGTGGTTTTGGGGGGGGGCGGGGAGTGTTGGTTTACGATTTTAATTTGAGCAAGACCCTTAAGGAAAGCCCAGCAGCCTCTCCGGTTTGTTTTCCTCTCCGTGCGCGCGTGTCGTGTGTGGCTTTGGGCTTTGTGCACCTGACCCTCTGGGGTGATTCACGCTGTCCACCCCTGCACACGTGGAAGGAGTCTGGAGGCTGCCAATGTGTTCGGAGAATGCCGGCTCCCTCGCTGCAAAATTTCCATCAGGCGGGAACCAAGGAAAGCATCCTTTTCTCATTCTGTGATGTATCTGCGTGGTGGAGCCCAGGATGACCAGGGAGGAGGGGACCTATGTGGACTAGGACCACTGGGCTTTTACAGACAGACACACCCTTGCCCACCCCGACAGTCTTCCTCTGCAGACTCCTGCCTGGCCTGGGCACCCCTAATTTGCAGATGGTCCCCCCTCAACACGCACAAAATAATAATAATAATAATAATAATAATAATAATAATAATAATAATAATAATAATAATAATAATATCATAATTATATATTATAATATATATTTATAATATCATATAATTATGATATAATAATATAATATAATAAGAATTATTATTATTATCATTATAAATAAAAAGCAAAAGCAGCAAAAAGAGGAGCCTCCTCCCTGGATTAAAAAAAAAAAAGACACAAGTTTCCTTAAAATAATTTATAAATACCATGAGCACTCCAGGGAGATTTTTTTTTTTTTTTGAGGTAGGAAAAAATGATTCTAAAGTTTGTCCGCAAAATCCAGCAAGCAAGCATATGTAGCCAGGGCAAAATAAGAGTGAGGAACGTTATATATTATCACAATAAGAAATAAAAAGTAGAATATGAAAATGCGTATATGTACATTCATGTGTGGCTGGGACATTGTGCTGGATGCCAGAAATTGACACAACATTGTGAACTGACTGTACTTCCACAAGAAAAAAAAAATAAATTTTAAAAAAGAAATAAAAAGTAGAAGTTAAGTGTGAAAAAAAAAAATAAGAGTGAGAAACGACTAACCCATCAATTAAAAAAACAATAGAAAAGGACAGTCCTGGGCTGGTGAGAACACTCCGGCCTGGGAGCAGAAACAGGAAAAACTCACACAGAAGAATTCAGTACTTTCCATGGTGACTATTTCAAGCCTCCACTGGAAGACAGATCATTTAATAAATGGTTGTGGCTAGAAACATGGGGGAGAGTGAAAGACCAGATCTCTCTCTCAGCTTTTACCGCAAAATAATTGCAGGTGAAAGAATTAAACACGAAAGACAAAATCAGAGAAGTGCCCAAAACCAAACAAAACAAAAGCAAAGGAGTCTTTTCTTACCATCTTCAAGCTGGAACGGCTTTCTCAAGACAACCCAAAAGCCAGCAGCCGTAAGGAGAAATATTATTACCATCAGTAAAAACTGAATGAGCGAGCCATCGGTCACGTGGGAAGAGTAATGATCAGACTCGCAAGCCAAGCGTCAACTTTCTAAATATACAAACAGTCCCTGCATTTTAAGGGAGAAATGCTCAGGTGCAAAAAAAGCAATAGAAGATGACGACAATGTGTTTTAAGGAAAAGAAATGCAAATGTTATTTGAAATCTGTGGAGAAGAACCTGGATCGTTGTTCAAGACAGCAATGCAATTTGGGACATAACACCCAGAGGACAGGCTGGTTTTGACATCAGATTGGCAGAGACGGCAGGGTCTGGGGACCTGACCTCCAACACTCTGTTGATCAGAGCTGAATTTGCACAACCTCCCCAGGAGCGAATCTGTCCAGGGTTCGAGCACATCTGCCCTTGATTTCAGGAAAGCAGTTTTGTGTTCATCGAGGGTTGGGCTATGCCTTGCAGTGTGTTCATGGCATGGAATACTATGCAGCCATCAAAAAGAATATGTTAGAAAAAGAAAAACAGGCATATTTATCTGTCCAAGTTTTCACCCGGAATAATCATTTTTTTCATTTTTCATTTTTATTAGGTAGGATTGTTAACAATTTGCACATATACAGTATGTTGCATGTAGATACATATACACAATATACTGCACTTTCTAAAAATTTATGTATATGTACTGTTTATTGTTTCTAAGAATGTTTAGAGCTTTACCTTTTTAAAGTTACATAGTTATCAAAGGAATAAAACCAACCACAAAAGAATTAATTCAAAAAGATACATACACCCCACTATTAACAGCAACATTATTTATAATTGCCAAGATATGGAAGCATCCTGTGTGCACATCAATAGATGAATGCATAAAGAAGATGAAGCATATATGTATGTAATGCAACACAACTCACCCATAAGAAAGAAGGATATTTTGCCATTTGCAGCCCTTCATTCACATTTTTCTTTTCCACCTCAAAAACCAGAATTTTGCAACTGGGATAAACATCTCCATGGCATCAAAAACAACAAGATACCTAGAAATAAACTTAACCAAGGAGGTTACCTATAGTCTGTAAATAATCATTTTTTAAAAGGTTCTAGTAAGTTACCCACTAGAAAAAAAAAATAGATCATGTGTCGGGGGTGGGGAGGGCACTCTGTGCACTCTGTTCAGTTGTTCTGTGGACCTAAAACTGCTCCAAAAAGTAGGGTCTATTTTAAAAACAGAGTTGTTTTATACATATATGAAAATTAAACATATATGTGCAGTATACTGCGCATGTGTATTTACAAGCAATATATGGCATATGTGCAGGCAAATGATAACATTTCTACCTAATGAAAGTGAAAAAAAAAATAGAGTTGTTTTGTAACTGGCACTTGCTTTAAAAAAAAAAATAAAGGCTATCTTAGAACCAGAGGCGGCGGGAGGAAAGGTGCAGAGACAAGAATCCGGTGGCAAAATTAACTTCAAGGTCTGAGTGTTTCGTACGATTCCCTTCAGGAGAACTGCACGCACACCCAGGCTTGTCCACACAGTGAAAGCTCTCTTTCACTCTCTCCCCTCCTTCCCCTGTTCTGAGCTGAGCCATCAGTCGGCCCCCCGTGCAGTGGGACGCTGGGCTCACCTCTCCTCGGCCGCAGTGAAGACCCCGGGTGGCCCTGTACAGGCTCCACCACCGGTTGAACTGCCCCCCCAGCTTGTCCTGCTCACCCGTGTGGTTTTTCTAGGCGGAGAGGCAGGAGGGGCCGTGGAGACCCCCAGCCCACCAGCAGGTGCGAACTCCTAAAGGAGAGGGGCTGACTGACTCAGGCCAAGGTTTGGTCCCCACAGCAGATTCACGTCCTGAAAACACACACCTGTGCCCCGTTGGCTGTGGATTGGGTGGGGAAGCTAACTCTGTGACGCTCTAATTTTATGAAAATGCAATTTCAGTCCTTAAGGGGAGCGTTTGTTGGCTCTCTGTGCCTCCACATGAGTTTCCTGGGTTTGCAGTCACCAGTGACCATGAAGCAGGTGTCTTAAAAACAACAGGAACCCACCCTTCCCAAGTCCTGGAGACCGGACGTCTGAGGTCAAGGTGTCCCGGGGCCGCGCTCCCTCCCGAGGCTCCAGGGGAGGGTCCTGCTGCCTCTTCCAGCTTCTGGGGGCTCCAGGCGTCCATCCCTGGGCTGGTGGCCGCCCCCCTCCCGTCTCTGCCTCCGTCTCCACGTGGCATCTCCTCTGTGTCTGCGTCTCTCCTCTTCGGTCTCTTCTGAGGTCACTGTCCCTGGATGCAGGGCCACCTCCTCCAGGAGGCCCCCCGGACTCTCACACCCCCACACTTGAGGAGCTGCCGACCCTTCACACTTAGGGTAACCTGGGGTCCCCTCTTTGAGCCCTGAAAGTCCCAGACCCAGGAGTCCCCTTGGACCAGAACAGACTGGGAAGTTGCTTCCTTTCCAGGTGGCATCCTTCTTAAGTATTTTACACACAAAGGGCAAAAAAGGAAAAAAAATCCCAATGTGTATTGTTTACAAGAAGTGCCAAGTACAAGGAACCGATGCTGGGTGTTTGGGGTAATTTTACCGCAAATTGAAAAGCTATTTGCCACATTCTGCCCCCACATACGGCGTGTTCCCAGAGAGGTGATGTTTCTCTTAAAGGCATGCATCTTAATAAGCACACTTTAAGAAGGAAAAAAAAGCATTTGGTTCTCACTGTGTTCTTAGTGTCAGAGAATATTGTATCTGGGGCAGAGCAATCTGCAAAACCCAAAAGTCAGCATTCCAAAAGAGGGGCACGTCCTGAGTCACAAGTTGGACAGAAATCAAAACGGACAGTGTCCACCCCTGCAGGACGGGCGCCCTCCCCCCGAGAGGCCCCAGGGAGCTGGTCCTTCTGCCCGGGGAGCACTGATGGCAGGAGACAGGGGTCCGGGCCTGAGGGGGTGCCGCTGGCCAGCAGGGGCCTGGCGTCTGCCCTCCAATGACACGGGCTCGGCCGGCTTGGAGGCAAACCCGCAGAGGAGGATGAAGGGGGCTCGGGGATGAGTACCCTCCACGGACGGCGAGGTCTCCGTACCGTCACGGAGCTCAGAGTGAGCCCAGCTGTGACTCTGCAAGTCCTCCAACCGGGAGGGGGCGGGCGGGGGCCCCGGGAGGGAGACTCCGGAAGGTCTCGGGTGGGACTGGGGCTCATTAGGGCCTCGCGCAGAGCGTCCTCTGGAGGGGCCAGGGCCTGGTGGGCGGGGCCGGCGGGGAGGAGAGAGGGCCAGACGTGTGGCCGGCGTGGGCTGCAGCCTCCCACACGTGGCTGCAGACAGTCTTGGGGGAAGGGAGACAGAGTTTCACGTTTTCTCAGCCTGAAAAGTCACGATGTCCTAATTACCACGAGACAGACTTCAGGGAGAGCTGGTTTCTGTCCTTTCCTCCACTGGCGTCCGGCCCCCCACCCCCGGAAACGTCGATTAGGACAGAGAAACGAGGGCTGCCTCCTCTTCCCCTCCTGCGCCCTCAGGGATGGTGCTGGACACAGAAGCAACGTCGATACACTGTCCCTGTGCAGGGCTTCCCGGGACACGCACGTCCCCACGATGAACAGGACCCCAGACGCTGCGACGGGAATCCGTGCTACACACACACTAGCCGTTTCTGCAAGGTCCCGTCCTGTGCGGGGACCTTCCAGCACGCCTGTAGGAATTACCTCCCCGATGAGGAGAGGTGCTTCCTCCCCAAGGTAGGGACGTTGTTGGTATCCCGGGGGCTGCCTCTGTCTGTCTCTGTGCTGCTGGGACCTGGGGTTGGCAGGGGAGGGCAGTCCCGGGCGGGTGACCCCGCTCCCCCCACACATGCACCTCCCCCAGGGTGGCACCTTAGCGTCTCCCGTCTGGGGCGGGGGGTGGTCCTCAGCCTGGCTCCTCCTTCAGGACTGCCAGGGAATGGGGCCCCCAGGGCTGCATCCACACAGCCCCCTGCTGAGTGAGTCAGAAGGCTTTTAGGTTCACAGAGAAACTGTGAGGCGGTGCCGAGCATCCCCACGCCCTGCACCCATTTCCACAACCCACCACCTCTTAATCATTCGGGGCCTGTGTCCCAGGTGACAAACCCAGGCTAATATGTCATCATTAATTAACTTCACGTGTCAACATTCAGCCTTGCTCATTTTCCACCCAATTCCTTTTTCTGTCCCATCCCGTGACCTTCAGCCCTAACACGTCCTGAGGCTCCTCTGGGCTGGGGCGGTTTCTCAGAGTTCCCTGGTGTTCGGTGACCCTGACCATGCTGAGCGTCGCACACCTGGTGGCTGACCCAGCTGGGACTGGATGAGGAGGGGGAGTGGGAGAGGGAGGGAGGGAGGTGATGGGGCAGCCGGGTTGCCTGGTCGCCGGGACAGGACTCGGGCATTGAGCCCAACACTGAGCTGTCAGGAGGAGTCACCTGGTCCCTGTGGGTTCCCCCTCTAGCCCAGCGGCACCCCTCCTGGTTTCACATCTCTGTGGGTCACGGGGGTAGAGCCTGCTCATTCCTGGGAGACCGTCAGCCCAGCCTCCCGCCCTCACCTCCTCCATCCAGGAGCAGCCCCCCTCCGTCTCCCCGGGGAGGCGGGGGTCAGACGCGGAGTCATGGACACGCAGGACGTGAAGCCAGCTGGCCCAGCTCCCCCGCCCACAAAGGACCTGGATAAGTTAGGGCTTGTTGGGAAAGCCACCTTTGAGAGCCAGCGTCCTCGTGTGCAGACAGGACACCCCCGGGAGGTCTCCCAGAAGCCCCGGGTGTGAGAGCAGAGGGTGCTTCACAAATCAGGGGAGACTCATTCCCTTAGAGTCAGCCTCCTCCCACACCATCCAGTGAGGCAGTTCCTCCAACAGCCTCCCTGAGCTTGATCCAAAAACCTGTCTCCGGAAAAAAACACCATCAACCTTAAAATTAAATGATCACATTCAAAGGTCATGCGTACGAAAATCAGCACTCAAACACTAAACCTGCAGGAAAGGACCTCTCGAGCCATTAAGCACGAGCCATTGTCTTCCAACCCTGCCACGTGACTTCGTCCAGTGAGCGTGTTTTCCCTTTTCTGATTCATGGGTCAGTCCCTCGGTCTGTCCCTGCACATATATGCAGACATGCACGCACATAGACATGGGTTATGTTTTTAAATTAAAATCTGTCTCCATCCCTTTCTCTCTCCATCCATCCATCTCTATGTATCTGTTTGTCTGTCTGTGCACACGTCCATCCCTCCATCCATCCATCCCTTATATACATTTGTCTCTCAGTTATCTGTCGTCTATGTATCTGTGTATGCCTCCAGCCAGCCAGCCATTCACCATATCTATCTATTCAACTGTCAGTCATCTATCTAGCTACCATATATCTATGCATGAATCCTTCCATCCATCCATCCATCTACCCATCCATCCATCCACCCATCCATCCATCCATCCACCCATCCATCATCCATCTATCCATCATTCATCCATCCATTGTATCTATTTATCTTTCAACCAGTCATCTGTCTATCCATCTGTCAATCATCTATCTTCAGCGCACCTATTTGTCACCTATTATCTACATCTATCTCTCTGTCCATCTACACATCTATCTACCTATCCATCTACCTACCTTTCCCTCTCTGCAACCCCAGTGCTGAAGAACTTTACGGTTACCACACCCCGTGCTACAGCCATTCACAAAAGCTGCTGGAATTCTTCCTCTCATTAAAGCCACGTGAAGGACAGAGCAAAGTCCTCTGACTGTGGGGCTGGATGCTCCCCGCCGCCGATGCCTCCCTCAAAGCCAGAACGTCTCTGGGAGGGGGTGGCACTTCCTTACACATGCTTCTCCACAGCTGGAATGTAGCCTCCACCCCTCTCCACCCCCAGACCCACGGCCCTCCCTGGGGAGCACCTGCTAAGTGCTGAGTGCTTGCTGGCCCCTTCACTCGCGATCAGCAAGTCATCATGGACCCTCGGGCCAGCTTCGAACACTCAGCAGGGCCCTGACAGGTTCCATCAGTGGGACCCTCCTCACCTTCTCTTGGTGGGGGTGGAAGCATGATTCAGAGCACATGTATCTCCAAGCACATGTCCCACATCAGGACCTGGGAAACCGAGGTGAACGTGTGACCCTACGCTTGGAAATCAGCACCCCCGCCACCACCAACACACACCGGGAGAGACAGGAGTGTCAGGGGCGGTCCATCCCAGCAGAGACCGGGGTCCTGAGGAGTGGGACCCCCGCCCGCCGCCCACCTCCCCTCCCCCAGTGATGTGCACTCAGACTCAGAGCCCTGCCTTCCTCACTGCTGTTGGGTCTCTTTGTGAGGGGACTCGGTGCTGTCTTCCTGCTGGGAGAGACCACCGTGCTGCCAGAACCCTTCGGTGCTGCTCTGGGGGGAAGTATTTCGGGGCCAGCCCAGCTCCACCCACGCCTGGTGCCGCGGCTTGGGCTGTGGCTCTCCCCTAACCTCAGCCTCAATTTCTTCAGCTGCAAAATGGGGTCAGACCCACCTGCAGGACCCACCATGAGCATAAGGGGGTTGGCTGCTCAGAGGTCATCAGCGAAGACCCTCCAGCTTCCAGACCCCCCTCTTCCCCTCCTCTCTGGGACAAGAACGAGCTCTGGACCCATTACGTTAAGGATTATTACTCACATCCAGTCTGCCAACCACACCTGAGCTCTGACGTCCGGCCCCCAGGACTACGGGGAATAAATGCGAGTCGTCTGGGTCACCATGGCAGCGGTGCTTTGTCATGGCGGCCCTAGGAAACTGGCGCAAGGCCCAAGGGCACATGGTGGATGTGGAGACAGATGCAGATGGAGAGGGTTCTGCACACCCTGCTGTGAACCACGAATGCACCGCACAACACGGGGAGACGGCTGGGGTTTAACGACCTCTTTGCAGGCAACCTGGTTGGACCGGGGTCTCCGGCTGTTGGCTGCTCACCCAAGAAGACAGCCGCGCCTTGTGCCCCTGGTTTCCACGGCAACCAGCAGGGGGGACGGGAAGCCTCCTGGCTCCCCTGCTCTCTCGGATCCCCCGGGTCTCCTCACATCCTCGCGGGCCACCTGCCTGCCTCCAGGAAGCTTTGGTGTCCACGCCGGGCAGCTGGGGATTCCGGAGAAGGAAAAGGCGGTGTCCTCTGCAGGCCCCCGTCACCCTCCTGCCGCCGCCAGGCAGACTCGGTGGGACCTGCGGTGCCAGATCTCCGCTCTGGGAGAAGGATTTCCCACACGTCTTGTTTCCTGTTTAGACCAAAGGGAGCCTCCTGGATCCCCACGAGGAACATGGTGCTGCGGGAGCAGAGGCGTCTGGCAGGCCCGTGCGGGAGCTGTCAGGGAAGTGACAGACACGGCTCACTCTGTTCCTCAACGACCAGCGCGTCACTCTTCCGGGCTGTGACATGACAGGGCGTCAGCTGCTGGCAGACCCTGAAAGGCACCGGGATCTGTCCTCCTGTTGCAGAACATGCAGAACGCCCCTTCATGTCGGCAGGACCCACAGGTGTGCTCCGCGCCGCCCGGGGAGGCCTCGCCCGCCCCGCTCCAGGGACGCTCGGCGCAGCAGCCCGGCCCTGACGGCCCCCCGATCGGGTCTCAGCTTCCTCGAAACGGCCCTGAGAAGGTCAAAACAATTCCCCAAGCACGAAGACCCCTGAGGAGACGTACGCAGGGGGCGAAGGAAGAAATCTGTTCATAAAAATCCCACGTGGGAAGCATAGGATGTAAAATCTCTGACCTTCATGTTTACGTCCCATTAAAATTGTTTCCATAATAACTTTTAGCACTTGTCCAAAGAAAAAGCCACGTGAGCCAAACGTGAGCTTTAAAATTCGGAGAGCTGTCCGATCTCGTCACCTGAATAAATTCTTCCCCTCCCCACCTCCGCTCACCACACGGCGTGCGGGAACGTGCGAAAGCAGCGAGGGGCCGGGGGTCCTTCCGACAAGGGGAGCCGTCCGCCCGGTGCGGAGCCTGCGGGGTCTGCGGACACATTCTGAGGTCGCGGTGGGCGACGGTCCCGAGAAGACGAAACTCACTGGGTGTGCAGGAGCCTGGCCGCACCATCCGGCATCCAGGCGGAGGCGACCCGTCCTGCCCGCCTCCACTGCCCCACGATTTCTAGGTCAAAAGCTAGCATTTCTGCTCAAATGCTTTTTCTTCCACCATTTTGTTGGCTGTGTTTCTGGTGCCTTGGCCTTTTTTTCCAAATCTCAGTTTTTATCGCGTTTGTCTTCCTGCACTGTGTCTTGTGTTTGAGTGTGACTTCTGACAGGACGGCTCCTTGGTTTGGGGGCCCTTGCAGGTTAAAGGAGCAGATGGGGAGGTGCATGAGGAGAGCTCAGGTGTTCACTCCATTTTCACCCCACGCATCTCCCCGGCGACCCCCCGTGGCGTTGGAGGCTGTTTCGTGCTGTCTCCCTGGGGGCTGGTTTGCCCCTGCGTGCACGCCGGGGGTCTGGAGAGCGCTGCCTCGTGTGTCCTTGGCCGTCAGTACGCCAGGAAGCCCGCACTCGGGGCCGAGCTCGCACACGCACACCCTGGTGGCCGCAAGGCTGCACAGGGTGCCGGACGAGCCTCTGAAGCTCCACCTGGACTTGCGCGTTTCCACCACGTGGGTGATGGGTCCCGCTTGTGGCCGGGAGATAGCCCACCACCCCTAAAACATCTGGGTGGGGTCGGACCCTCCAGCAAACCATCCCGCAGTTACGTGCAGCTCAGCGAAGTGAAGCAAGGCTGCAGCGCAGCGGCTCACGCCCCAGAGCTGCTGCCGGCGAAGCCCGCGTCAGCACCCAGGACCCTGCAACTGGATGTCATGACGGGCGACTGTGTTTCCTTCCAACTCCACCAGGCACACTCATTGCGTGTACAGGCCCAGCGTGGACTGCGTTTCTGTGTGTCGGCCTCCCTGCAGTTAGGTGTCCTCAGCCCCAGGACCAGGCGTACCGAGCGTGAGCACGCATTGCAAGGTAAGAAACCAGAGAGCGTGCGTGCCGTCCGTGAGCCTCCAAGATGTTGTTGAGTGAGGAAAGCGGCTTTAGAAACGAACAATCATACAAGGGGATGTCATTTATGTTTTAACGAATCACAGCACACACACACACACACACACACACACACACACACAACAGGTCCAGATGCATCTGAATAAGCAGAAAATCCTCTACAAGGACATTTACAGACAGACAGTGTTACTTCTATCTGGGGAGGGGGCGAAGTACAAGCAGAGGACTCTGAAGACAAGAGTAGACAGGAGTAGATAGAGTGAAAAATCATGTTTGTTAGAGAATATTTGTATTTACCCATCCGTCTACCCACCTATCCATCATCCTTCCATCCTCCATGCATCCATCCATCCCTCCATCCATCTACCCATCCCTCCATCCACCCCTTCATCCATCCATCCATTTACCCAGCCACCCATACATCCATTCTTTCATTCATCCATCCACTCACTCACCCAAATGTACATGCTTTAGAGCTGAGGTTCTCCCTCAGGTTCTCCCCAGGGGACATAACAATGACTGGAAATGTTTTTGATTGTCAGGACCCAGGGTATGTGGTGGGTGGAGACCTGGGACGCAGCTCCACACCCCGCCGTGCACAGGACGCCCCCACCAGAGCATCGGCCAGCCCCAGTGTCAGCGGTGCTGGCACTGAGCGATCTGGATCTAGTATGAGAGACTCTTCGTATTAGCTACTTCGTTATCCATGTCTGTCTTCATCCGTCATCCAGCTATCTATGTGTCTGTCATCTTTCAACACCTATTATCTGTTTATCATCTATATTTACCTATATATAGCTGTCTGTATTTATTACCTATCAATCTGACAATACATATCTCCTGTCTATATTGGCTGTCTACGTCTATTATCTATCTGTCTGCCTATTTACCCATCTTTCTATCATCTATCGGTCTGTATCTATTATCAGTCTGTCATCTCTCAGTCCATATGCACTATCTCTCTAACCTGTCATCTCTACGCATCAGTATGTGTGTCTGTCTGCAGCTGTATCTTATCCATCTGTACCTGACCTCATCTACATTATCCTGTTTATCTATTATCTATCTATATGTCTATCATATGTCTATCAATCTTTTCATCATCTAACTGCATGTCTCTATTATTTATCTAATCTACCTCTATATATTATCAGTCTCTATCTGTGTATCTAGTCATTATCTAATCTGTGTCCCTATCTATGTATCTATCTATGTATCTATCTATCTATCTATCCATCCATCCATCCATCCATCCATCTAATCTATCTATCTATCTATCTATCTATCTATCTATCTATCTATCTATCTATCCATCCATCCATCTAATCTACCTATCTTTCTATCTTTCTATCTATCTATCTACCTACCTACCTATCTACCTATGACAGTGGTTAGAAACTGAGGAAGACTCTGCCCCCAGGAGACACCTGACAATGTCTGGGGACATCTGTGGTTGTCACCACTGGGGGAAAGGAGAGCTTCTGGCAGTGGTGGGTGGAGACCAGAGACGCAGCTCCACGCCCACAGTGCACAGTCGCCCCCACCAGAGAGCCCTCCAGCCCCAGTGTCGGTAGTGGTGCAACTGGGCAGCCCTGGATTACGGTGTCAGTAACTGAGTGCAGTCTTCGTTTTCACAGGGCTCTCGGGGCGGTGCGGGGACACCTGTGTCCTTCACTCTAACACCATGCTTCCAGTCTCATCAGCTATTCTCTCTATCCCGCCTCCCGTCTCCTCTCAATTCCATCCATACACATCCAGCCAGTTAGAGAAAGGAAACGCCTGAAGAAATGCTTGGAGGCACCTATTTAAAGGAGCTTTGTCAGGCTAAGCAAGGATCTGGACAGCCGTGGCTCGCGATGGTTTATTTATTTGATCTGAAACGTGTTCTTTTCATAAGAACACTGCCACGTGGCAAAAATCATAAAAGGATGCTTTTGATCCAAGTCCACAGAGCAGAGAAGACAAGGGCAGGGAGAGTGGAGTTCAAGAAAAGTTGAGTCGGAGAGTTAAATTTTGCATCTTCCGCTGGAGATGGGGAGACGCGAACGTAGGTCGAGAATTTTTCCGCCAAGCATGACTTTGCAGACGTTTGTCCTCTGACCAGTGCAGGATGAGGGTGCACACTCCTGGGACGCTTGTCTGTCTCGTGGGTGGGGTGCTGCTTGGAATAAAGATCCTCTGGCCTCCCCTCCGGAGATTGTTCTGTAGGCTGGGGGGAGGGCTGGGGAATCTGTACTTTTTATACTTTAGAAATATTTTTTATTTAATGTTATTCTAAAGTAAAAGTGACTTGTGCATGTGTGTGTGTGTGTGGGGGGGGTGTTTTTCCAGTAATTTTGACACACGTGTAGATACATGTAAACATCATCATATTCAGGATACAGGAGTTCGGTCACCTGTCCCCCACCTAAAATCTCCCTCATGTCATTCCTTTGTAGTCACAAAGCCCTCTACCCCCACCCCCTGGAGGGCTCTTCATTTTAAACAAGTACCCGCAGGTGATTCGTATGCAGGGAAGTCAATGATGTAGTGAAGACTGTTAGCCTCCGGAAGTCTCAAGACAAACCGGGCTGAAGGTCTATAGGTCAGTGTGACTCTGGACAAACCCCTTTCTGTGCCTGACCA
The DNA here is from genome assembly GCF_036321535.1 of Camelus dromedarius. NCBI lineage: Eukaryota > Metazoa > Chordata > Mammalia > Artiodactyla > Camelidae > Camelus > Camelus dromedarius. The sequence goes on from NC_087473.1 coordinate 20,310,057, forward strand.
CCACTCGCTCTGTTGAAAAACAGGGTAATACTCACCTTACAAAGTGGTCGTGAAGAAAGAGGAATGGAGTAACCCAAGTCTGGCACATAGTAGGTGTTCATTTAGTAAAATAATGTCTAGCACAAAATGTTGGCTTTTCGAAAAAGAAAGCAGAGGTTTTAAATACTATGAAGACAGTTTTGTTTTTTGGTTTTTGTTAAGATACGAGCTTCTCCTTCTGATTCAGATGGAGTCACAGGCACACATGTTATTCTCCTGCTTGGAGCAAGCAGAAACCCACAGAAAGGTTATTCTTCCTGGAAGGCCACATGGCTCCAGCTAGTTTGCAATCCACCTTTACGCTTTCATCTTGAACCCTCCAGCTTCCCTTACCCTTAACATACAAGAAGCCTAACTTCTACTCTGAGTTAAGATGGTTCTTTAAGACATTAGGCCACCATCTTCTCCGTTTTCTGGCTTTCTGAATAAAGTCACCATGCCTTGCCCCGAGACCTCGTCGCTCAACGTATTGGCCTGTTCTGTGGCGAGCAGTGGAAGCTTCGACTCGGTAACACTAGGTCTGTGGGCACCAGTGCTCCTGCTGTAATGCCCTAATACTCCCCTCTTGTAAGGGTTCAGCACCTCCCCTCTGCCCCAGCTCAAGGCATGGCTCCATTTGTGTCTCTACTCATGTCCCAAATTAGATTATAAATTCATCTGAAAGCAAAGGCAAGATGGCACTCTTATTAGCATTCTCAGTGCCTGGTAAGGTGCTGATGGATGGATGGATGAATGGATGATGGATGGTGGTCAGAGAGATAATGGATGAATGGATGGACGATGGATGGTGTTTAGATGGATGATGGATGGCTGGATGAATGATGGATGATGCATGCATGGATGGAGGATGAATGGATAGAGGATGGTGATTAGATGGATGACAAATTGTTGGATGGATGGATGGATGATGGGTAGATGGATCATGGATGGGTGGATGGTGGATGACTGGATGGATGGTTGTGAATAGCAGCAAAATACACCACCTCAAAATATTCCACTTTCTGCCATAAAGATTATTTTGAGTTGAAGGCAACTGAGAAGAAGCAGACACAAGTAAATCTCCCTGCACTGCCCCCTATTTGCCTAAAAGCAGGGTGTATATTTTCAAGGTGTCCCTCCTCCCCGCTCTACCAGGAGAGACAAAATTTAATCATCAGAGACAAAGTTAGACCCTATCAGCCTGGAGATGGCACCAGAGGAGCTACACAACCTACTTGACTAACTAGCCTTTATCTACCATTACTTAACCTTCCATAGTTTGCCGCCCTTGGATGCCTAAAATTATTTTCCTCTGTCCCTCCGTTTCTCCCCGAGTGTGTAGTTCTTTGCTGAAGATGCTATGTAAGCTGGAGCTCTAAGCCACCATTTTGAGTTACTCACCTTCCTGTGGGTCACTCTCTTGTATACACGAGCTAGGTGTGTTAATACACTTCTGTTTGCCTTTCTCTTGTTAATCTGTCTTTTATTACAGGGGTTCCAGCCAAGAACTCAAGAGTAAAGGAAAAATTAATTTTTCTCCCCTACAGAAGGGTGAATGGATGATGGATGGATGGATGGATGGATGGCTAGATGGTGGACGGATGGACGGATGGATGGATGCTGGATGGATGAATGGTGCATGGATGTTGGATGGATGGATGAATGGATGGACGGCGGATGGATAGTGGATGGATGGATGGACTCTGTGACAATAGAGAATTGACACTATTTTTAAACCATCATTTAAGCCTTATTCTTATGGTTTCATCCTGTGTCATTCCCACAGCCTCTCTTCTTGCTTTATGCCATTTTTAAATCCATCGCATTGAAAACCCAAAGCCCAGAGAAAGCGAGGAACCAGACCGTTAACGGGGTAAGTGTAGTCTTCTTCTACCTTTAGTGAGTCTACAGAGATTGGCTCGTTGGCAGGGAGCCCTGTCTCGTCTTCTGGGAGGGGCACAGCCCAGGGAGGCCTCCCGTGGTTTTGCCGCAGGAGAGGGAAGCACCACAACACCAGCTTTATTTTATTCTCTTTAAAAATAGATGTGGTCCCTGAGACAGTGCTTCTGTGCCTCAAGATGGAGCTGGAATGATTTTATTTCTGCCTCCCTAATGAATCTTTCTTGTGTGTGTGTGTTTTGCTTTGTTTCATTTGATAGAAATAAATTAAACTTTGCTACGTTGGGACTATTGGACTACCAAGATAATGGATGGCGGTGACACTGAAATTACATCAGGAACAAGATGTCTCCTCAATAAAACCTCATTAATTAAGATCTCATAAATTCAGAATTTGGGCTGAAATTTATCTTTGTGTTGGCTATTAAGAAAAGACTCTGAGTAAATTAATAGTGTAAAGACTTCAGGGGAGAAGTTGGAATTACTTAAGAAAGCCAGGCTTTCAGTAGTTTGGAAGCATTTTTTTTAACCTCTGAAAACATGGGATTAATTGTAGTTGTCTATCAAATGATCAAATTGCCTACCCAAGCACTATGCATTAAAACTTTGGAGGTGTTTAATATTATGTGCATTGAGAGTAAGCCCATTTGTACGATCTTCTGCAATGCCCTCTGCTCAGTCATGAAGACTGGCATTAGTCTTACTGAATCAAATTAGTGAAATTTTCATGGTAGTGAATCTTCGCAAAGCATAGTGAGTTACTTTATAAAGTTCTATTTTGTAGCTCCTGCCCATCCCTAGCTGACACCGTTTTGTGCTGTTGCTGGGATGCAAGGTGGAGGGCCCATTTTGGGTCTGGATTCCAGGTCTGGCTTTCCTGATGTCTGTTTTTCTTTTCTTTACTTTTTTTTTTTAACATTTTTTATTGATTTATAATCATTTTACAATGTTGTGTCAAACTCCAGTGTAGAGCCCAGTTTTCAATTATACGTGAACATACGTATATTCATAGTCACATTTTTTTCTCTGTGAGCTGCCATAAGATCCTGTGTATATTTCCCTGTGCTATACAGTATAATCTTGTTTATCTATTCTACATTTTGAAGTCCCAGTCTATCTCTTCCCACTCCCTGCCCCCTTAGCAACCACAAGTTTGTATTCTATGTCTGTGAACCTGTTTCTGTTTTGTATTTATGTTTTGTTTGCTTGTTTGTTTTTGTTTTTTTAAATTCCACGTATGAGCGATCTCATATGATATTTTTCTTTCTCTTTCTGGCTTACTTCACTTAGAATGACATTCTCCAGGAGCATCCATGTTGCTGCAAATTGCATTATGTTGTCGGTTTTTATGGCTGAGCAGTATTCCGTTGTATAAATATACCACCTCTTCTTTATCCAGTCATCTGTTGATGGACATTTAGGCTGTTTCCATGTCTTGGCTATTGTGAACAGTGCTGCTATGAACATTGGGGTGCAGGTGTCATCCTGAAGTAGGGTTCCTTCTGGATGTATGCCCAGGAGAGGGATTCCTGGGTCATATGGTAAGTCCGATGTCTGTTTTTCTGGCTTCAGTAGGTACCTGTTTCTTTATGTGTAAAGGCCGGGTGGATGAGACAATTTCCCAAGTCGCCTCAAGTGTTAAACTCCACATGAATAACATCTATGCTGCCCCTCTTGCTACCTGATAAATACAGCCGTGCAGGAGGGCTCATGTGTATGGGGTGGGGTGCTATTTAATGTGTTTTCTGTGGGTCTGTTTCTCCAAAAACACTGTTAGGTTGAACGACATAATTTGCTACTCTCTTAGGCAGAAATGGTCCAATGTTGGCAAGTTACACAGCTCAGTCTTCTTAATTAATACACACACCTTAGTTCTCCTGCTGATTTCAAATTCTATGAGGGAGTGAAATAGTTACAGACACGGCTTCTTGCAACTGTGCAACGTGTAAAATATTTGGAATTTGTACAGCCGTGTTCACGGTGGCATTGTCCCCAACAGCTAGAAGGGAAGCAACCCAAGTGTACACAGGTAGGTGATGGGTAAACAAAATGGGGTCCATCCGTACAGTGGGAAATTACTTGAAAAATAAAATTAAAAAGGAACGAAATTCTGACACAGGCTATGACACGGACAAACCTTGAGGACACGTTGCTCATGAAATCAGCTGGGCACAAAAGAACAAATCCCGTGTGATTCCACTCATATGAGGTCCCTGGACGCGTCAGCTCCATAGAGGCAGGAAGTGGATGGTGGGGCCGGGGGCTGGGGGTCGGGGAGGGTGGGGAGTCAGCGTTTTCTGGGGACAGAGTCTCAGTTTGGGAAGCTGAAAGTTCTGCAGGTGGGAGGCAGGGAGGGTCACAGAACAATGTGAATGGATTTAATGCCACTGAACCGTGCACTTAAACACGGCTAAGACAGTAAAAAAGCAAACAAACAGATAAACAAAAACCCAGCAGCTTTATTCCCTAACCATCCGGAGCCCTGCGTCTTCTCACCTGTCCTGCCTGCACCGTTCTGGGCGCTGAGGGGCCTCACGCTGTGTTCTTTGGCAGGAAGACAGGAACACAAGCCGTCAGAGACGGGAGAGAGTCCTGCTGCATCGTGGCTTCAGAGCGTCCAAGCCCTGAGAGCAGCTCTGGCACCAGTGCTCACAGACTGCCGTTCCTGCCACCCACCTACAGGGCAGCACGTGGTCCCCCTCCTCACAAGGGCCACAGGTGCAGGGAGTCAAGGGTCCTGGGTTGAATGATGCCCTCAAAAGACATGCCCACTTAGAATCTGTGCACGGAACCTTATCTGGAAACAGGGTCTCTGCAGACGGGATGACATGAAGGACCTGAGAGGAGGTCCTCCTGGAGGAGGTGGCCCTACATCCAAGGACAGTGACCTTAGAAAAGACAGAAGAGGAGAGACACAGACACAGAGGAGACGCCACGTGGAGACGGAGGCAGAGATGGGAGAGAGGCGGCCACCAGCCCAGGGATGGATGCCTGGAGCCCCCAGAAGCTGGAAGAGGCAGGGAGGATCCTCCCCTGGAGCCTCGGGAGGGAGCGTGGCCCTGGGACACCTTGACCTCAGACGTCTGGTCTCCAGGACTGTGAGACGAAGAAAATCTATTGTCTAAAGCCCGTGGTTAGTGGGAACCTGTTAAGCCGTCCCAAGAGACTCACGCAAGCAGGACCTGAGCCAGGTAGCAAGCTCGGCATGTGGTCTCCACTGCCCCCAGACTGCAGTGCCTGGGGGGCTCTACCCACAGCCCGGGCGGGGTCCCCGCTCACTGCGGGTGGAAGCTTCCCGCAGCTGCTCTCTGACCAGCAAGTCTGGCTGCAGAGTCTGCATGAAACCAGCCCCCCGGGTCCCCTCTCTAGAGTGAGTACCCGGGGAGCAGGGGGTGCCTGCTGGTCAAGCAGGGTTTCCTGGGAAGGGGTCTGGGTTCAGACCCTGGCTGTCAGGCGGGGGCTCTGAGCACTGGGGCAAGTGGAGAAGTAGGGGTTCGCTGGGGCTGCCATAATAAAAACGGGGGCTCAGACAGCAGGCATTAACCGTCCCAGTCCTGGAGGCTGGGATCTGAGACCAGGCATGAGCAGGGCTGGTCTCTCCTTGGTGTGTGGATGGCCGTCTCTTCCCTGTGTCCTCACATAGGCGTCCCTCTGTGTGTGCCTGGGTCCTCATTTCCTCTTCTTATAAGGACCCCAGTCCTCTGGGATCAGGACCCACCTAGTTACCCCATTTTACCTTCATTACCGCTTCAAAGATGCTGTCTCCGAATACAGCCTCATTCTGAGGTCCTGGGGGTCAGGACCTCAACATGTGCCTTTGTAGGGACACCGTTCTGCCCGCAGCAGGAGGCAACCAGTACTTCAAGCTAGCCTGGGCTGGAATGACTTGAACTTTTAAATTATTCCATCAACAGCATCGTCTGTACCTCGAAGGCCCTGGGTCACACCTGCACCTGCCGTCACCCAGCTGCCAGGACTGAGGCCCCATGGGAGATGTAAACCAGAGGCCCCACTGCTGCCCGCGGCCTCCCTGAAACCAGCCCCGCCCCTGGGATAAAACACAGGACGCATTTTAAAGCACCTGAGAGAAAAGGTTTGCTGAGGTCTAAACGGCTTGTCTGTGGTTAGTTCCCCAGGAAATATGTCCCTATGTCCCTGGGGTGGGGGGCAGCATCGGAAATTCAGACTCCAGGCAAAGCCCCAGACTCCGTTACCCAGTATTTCCACAGAAAAGACAAGTGTGGCCAAGCTTACAGCTCTTCCGTCTGCCCACCGCAAAACAAAATCAGACTGATGTTTGATGTGGGGAGGGGCGGGGGGCAGGGGGCACGAAATCTTCCCAAGACGATTTTGCAAGGACCCATCAGAGAGTCAGAAAGTCAGGGTTAGAGAGAGGGGTCCAGCCCCACTCGGCCTGGACGACGGTGCCCATTTCTGTGCGTCTGACATCGTGATTAAATATGGCGAGGCCCAGGGGTGGGGGGAGTCTCTGATTTGAAGGTTAAGCCAATATTAGCAGGAAAAATAAAACAGAATGAGTCGGATGGCCCAGAGCGAGGCTGTGGCGGTCGATTCCAAGAATGTTTAGCTACCAAATGAGCAAGGGTCTAATTGTGTAAATGCCGCTAATTACGTGTGCAGAAGGCTCTAACCGGGGCTTCTCCCGTAACTAATAAGAAATCAATTAGTTAATGAAGTGGCCATTAAATGCATGGCTCATCTTAGCCGGGGTATTTTTAATGCTTCTCTTTTTTCCCCCCTTATGATCTGCCTTAATTGCCGCTGCCATACGGAGCACACAGCTTTCAGCATGTCTAATGAAACATCATTATATGGTAGCTGGCATTCTTGGAAGGGCTGAGAGAAACCTGCTTCCCAATTATTTTTAATTGCCAGACACTCTCACAACTGGGTCTCCCCACCCCGCGCTTCAGAGCCCGGCGCTGACACGGAGCTCGCACACCGATTGCACCGTCTCTCCGGTCCAGGAGCGTCGGCTGTGGTCTCGGTCACGCCAGAGACACAACCACGCCACCTCACCCGGGTGCCAGGTGTGAACGAGCCTTCGATGGAGCCCAGGGGGACCCCGCCTCCATCCACCTCTGCTCCCAGAACCAGTCCCAAGGAAGCCCATCTGAAGGGGGCTGCAGCCTTCCTCCCGGACAGTAGGGGCTCAGAGAGACCCGCCGGGCACACGTGCCATCCCCGCCGTGAACAAGTGTGTTCCCCACCATACACATCGCCACCCCACTGCTCGAGGGGTCAAGCCTCGTGCACACTTTGTAATCACGAAGTGTCTTCAGAGTGGATGGGTCTGCGAGTGACAACTTGTCACTTCTGCAAAGTGGTGTCTGACCCCAGCCACCGTCCTGGTGTCTGACACTAGCAGAGCATAAGAAGTAAAGATTTCTGGCCCTCCTTCAGTCCAGTATGTTCCCAGGGTGATTGCATATCTGGTTCAGGAAGCTCGCATCTGATAGGGGAGGTTTTTTATCTAGCCTCTAAATGAACGCCAGCCCCGGAGTCAGGATGGGGTCCTGCCACCAGGCGCCCGGTATCCCACAATACAATGGCTCCCAGGACGTCTTCTTAAAAAAAAAAAGAGAGAGAGAAAACAAATTTAGATAATGTATTCCATTGGAGGAGGTGTGTGCCTCTGCTTGTATTTTTGGATGACATGCAAATGAAATTAGTTAATCCAGCACCCCCGTTTCAGGAAATCTGCCACCGGCAGCTGCCAGGGGTTCAGACGTCAGGAGAAGGGAGATGCGATGTGACGTTTTGTTCATTAAATCAACAAACCCGGTTCGGATAACAGCATTAGGTAGAAAGCCCCATCAATTCTTGTACACTTGGTTCACATAACGAGAAGTGACAATTGTGCCTGAGATTCAGAAGGACGGTACCGGGGAACAAAAGAGGTGGTGAGAGCCAGCACCTCGACCACAGTCACTGCGAAAAGCGCGGAAGGTTCATGTATATGAATGAGCAATGTAACTCTTGGCCCAAGGCGACGGAAAGTCCGGGGCGGCTACTAACAAGGTTATTTAGGGGGAGGGAGGTGGGAATGGAACCGATCCTTTTTTCAATTTGGGGTTTGCCCCCGCCTTCCCCTGAGGCATCATAGATTGGAGAAGCGAGGAGACCAGTCGCACCCCCTCTCCCCTAGGACTTCTGGCTTTTTCTAACCAAATACGCTGTTTTGTGCTCAGCACAACACAGATGTGGGGAGACGTGGTGGGGCTGGTGGCAGGGAGGGGTGGGGGGCAGGGAGGGAGTACAAACCTGCGCCAGAAAATCCTCATTCCTGCCCAGACATCTCTTTCGTGTTCTGACACCCAGGTCTGACACACCTGATCCTGGGGACTCCAAACTCTCTTGGAGGTTCAGTTCGAAGGACGAAGGCGGGAAGTCTCAAGACCACACGGGGTTCAGGCCCTGAGCGCCTCTGTGTGCCTGGGGGCATAAAAGCCACTCAGCCAAAAGGCAGTCTTGGGAACTCGGAGAAAAACAGAAGGTATGTTGCCTGGGCTCGGAGACCACGGCTGAGGCTGCCCCTCAGACTTTGGCCAAAAGCTGTGGACGAGAGAGAATCTATGTGACAGTCACAGCGAGGTTAGTTATACTCCACGCACAGCAGCTTAGCTGGCACAAATGCCTTCCTTCTTCCCAGGCAAGATACTAATATACAAAAGGCATCTCCAGCACGTTTCACAAACCCCAGGCTGCCAGCATGACCGGAGACGATGCCCAGCTTGGACCCAATCTGTGTCCTCCGTGGTGATCCAGCCCCAGGAGCGCGGCGGATACAAGGACCGTCTGCGGGACTGCCGTCTCCACTTCACTGATAAAACCGGGGCACCGAGCGGATTTGGAACAGGATTTTTGGATTCCGGATTCTGGCAAAGGGCATAGGAAATCCAAGCTCAAAGTGAGGTTCTCGACATTCAGTTTCAAGTGGGGAGTTTCTCTCTCTTGATAATAGATACACAGCAGGTTTTCTAAAACTTCCCAACAAGGAGCTCTCTTAGCTGTTCTATGTAGCAAGGGGTTGTGTTCATCAAGGTTCTCCAGAGAAACCGAACCAAGAGGATGTGTGTGCATGTAAAGAGAGAGATTTATTTTAAGGAATTGGCCAAAGTGATTGTGGAGATTGGCATGTCCTAAATCTGTACAGTAGACCAGTGGCCTGGAGACCCAGGAAGAATTGTCGCTGCAGCTCAAGTTGAAAGGCTGTGTGGAGACAAAAATCCCTCTTCCTCAAGGGAGGATAGTCTTTTGTCTCTTAATACCTTCAGCTGATTGGACGAGGCCCACCCACATGATGGAGGGCAATCTGCTTCACCCAAAGTCTACTGATTTCCATGTTCATCCATCTAAGGAATAATAACTTTACAGAAATATCAAATAATAGTTGACTAAATAACTGGGTGCTGTGGCCCAGCCAAGTTGATACATAAAATTCACCATCACAAGGGACCATGAGACCTCGGTGATATGCACCTGAGGGAGAAAGATAACTCAAAAAATGCTACTACTCCCTCGCTATCTAGGGAAGCTATGTAACACAGAGGTAAATCTTTGGTGTTCAACGTCCCACAGGGATGGCTTTAGGACTTGTGACATCCCTAAGCCCCCATTTCCTCATCTAAACACTGAATAATGAGAAACACAAGGACACATGCTTTGGAATCTCTGGGTCCTTAATAGGTCTGCTTTAAGGCTTAAATGATCAAACGCAGTGCTTCTCACCTTTTGCTCATTTGCATGGCAACTTTATGACTTTTTGCCACCTCCCAGTACCTCCTGTACATGACTGACAGTATTTCTGTTGACACTGACTCATGTTTACATTCAAATGAATTTACCTTAAGAGGCAACTTTATATTACTCTCATAACACATCTGCAGAGCCACACTTATGTGCCACAAATAAAACAGAAACTCAAGAATAAAGGCAAAGAAGCACAACGAGATCATTAAGTTCTGGGCAGTTACCCATCCCAGGCAAAAGCTCCCCATTTCTTGTGTTGAAAAAGGAGATTCCCAAAGACAGATATGGCTGCAGATACATGTGCAGCATATTGAGAATTTCTCCTTGGAAAACCAGAGCCATTGGGAAAAGGGCAGAAGAGGAGATAGTTTTTTTCACTGCTCATCAAAATAGTATTAGGTCCCAAAAGATGGAAACCATCCAAACATCCATCCACAGAGAGATGGATAAACAGAGTGAGGTCCATCCACATGTGGGGAATATTACTCAGCCAGGAAAAGGAATGACACTCTGACACAGGCTGCAGTGTGGATAGACCTTGAACACAGGATGCTCAGAGACAGAAGCAGACACAGAAGGAGACATAGGGTGTGATTCCATTTACAGGAAACACCCAGAGCAGGCCAATCCACAGGCACAGAAAGGGAGTTCATGGTGCCAGGGGCTGGGGGAGGAGAGGGGAGTGACTGCTCATGGGGACGAGGTTTCTTTTGTGGGGGATGTTGAAAATGTCCTGGAACCAGAGAGAGGTGGTGGTTCCACAACACTGTGAGTGTGCTAAATTGTTCTGTCACCGAACGCTACTGAATCTTCCACCTTAAAATGACTAACCGTACATTATGTGAATTTCACGTCGGTAACTTATTTCACAATCACGTCATATCAGGCCACATCTGCTTGCCCCCAAAATGATTTCAGCCACTACCAGCTGTGCAGCTCCGTTCGTTCTGAAACGCCGGCATCAGCTACCTGAAGCATCTGACACGCGAGGTGTGTTGATTCCCTGTTGTCTTCCAGAGTCTTCATAACTTGGAATTCCATGGTGACTGCAAACGCCGCCTATTGAAGTGTTCCTATATCCTCCTGGAATCTAGGCGCTGGCACGAGGAAGAGAGCAAGGGACAAACAGGATCTCACCTGTCTATTCACAACACGTTACTCGCTTATAAAATAGGTGAGAACTGTCAAATGCTGTCCGGGCCAGGAGCTGCAGAGGTGACCCAGACATGGCCAGCGGCCCAGGGCTCTGCCCAACATCTCTCAGTGAAGGACAGACAGCCAGACACAGACCCAGGAGCGTAACGACAGAAGGCCGCACGCCGTCCCCAGGAGAACACACATCTCAGGACTTTATAGCATGGACTGCGTTGCCCTGATTCAGTGTGAAGCCCGTGAGAAAAGACAGGAAAGGTGGAGAAGAGGCAGGGAGGGACAGGCCAGCTGCCCCACAGGCAGGAGGGTGCACATCCCACCCTAGGTGCCAAGTGTCGAGGTGCAGCGTGTTGTCCAGGGTGCGTAGACCACACAGCCCAATGGCAGGTGCACGTACCCCACCTGGGCAATTACAGATCAGGGACCAGGTCCTGCTGTCGGTACAAGCTCGTTGGACACCAACGTCCTCTTCTGACGCAGAGTCTCATCTCCTACAAGAAGCTATATATGTAAAAATTGCAGAGAGAGAATACATTTATACAGACATTTCATGCTCAGAGACCTCTGCATACGTGTCAAGGTGCATGTGTGTCCATGTAACATGTATATGGATACATGCCTATAGAGGGGTACATCCATGTAGCGAGAAACAGAATACACATGCAGTGTGTGTATGAGCATGTGCATGCATAGGGGCACTTCTGTATCTAGAGAGATGTGAATATATACAGACACATGTGTACATGCGTAATTGTGTGCATGTGAACACGCAGAGAAAGACGCACACGCAGACATGCACATATATGCACGTATCCATCTCCTTTCTCCATGGGGGCAGCAGGCAGTCTTTGGAAGCAAAGTATAAGAGGCAGATAAATATTAGTAGGAGGGCAAGGGTATAGCTCAGTGGTAGAGTGCGTGCTGAGCATGCATGAGGTCCTGGGTTCAATCCCTAACACCTCCATTAAAATAGATAAATAAACCTAATTACCTGCCCCAATTAAATGTATTACCAGGAGACACCATCCCTGTTACGCTCTGTGCCAAGTTTTGATGCTTAAATGTCAGAAGGTGGTATCTATCCAAACCCCTGTTTTAACAAATAATTTTTTAAAAAGAAAAAAAAAAAGTGGTACCCAAGTTGAATACAATGCCTAGGCTACAAGAATGATTTACACCATTTTCTGTGTGTGTGGGGGGGGGGGCTGGTTAGGAGCAAAGCTGCGAAATTGGGACAATACACCGAAGCAGGAAGCAGGCTTCCCAATTGTAGGCACTGCCACAGAAAAGGCTGGGAAACCACCAAGGCATAGACATCCTCTGTGCAAACAACTGGGAGAGTGAGACGCTCGAACCAGGGGCTCTCCAGCCAGCAGGCGCCAGCTCCAGCCTCGGTAAGCAGGACCCAAGCAACCACGGAAGGCTCCCTGGAAGAAGAGGTGGGTGAGAAATGCCTCTCAGATGTGAAGCTTGTTTCGTCAGTCTAGGGAATGTATGCATTCTCCTGCATCTGACCCATTTGTCATTCAACGTCTTTTAGCAGCTGAGGGCTATGAATCACACGTTTGGACAGAAGTATAGAGTGAATGTTCATCAGCAGGTGGGAGGGCGGGGCCATCCCAGGGCAGTGGAGGACATACAGGCTGACTGCTCGGCGGCTCTGTCCTCTTGGAACTTCCACTCCCATCGACACTGCCGGGCTGCCGGCTTCTCCCACCCACAGCTCAGGACTGGATGTATAGGAGGAGGCATGGGTGGATGAGTGGATGGATGCATGGATGACGGATGCACGGATGATGGATGGGAAGACGGATGGATAGATGGATGGATACACACATCAGGAAAAATGGTGTGTGTGTGTTTAAATATTGTTAGTCTCTGGCTTTTCAAAGGCTGGGATTCCTCCCCAAATTTCTTCATCATCCTCCAGGAACTCTTTGCCCCCTTGTTTATGGCAACAGATGGGGCAATCTGTTTTTAAATCATATAAAGTTTAAATGTGTGTTTTGTCATGCGGGGAATATGTAAACAGGAGAGACCTGTCCTTACCGTCGTTTGTCATTGCAAAGTACGATGGGTATTTTCTCTTACGAACCTTTTATCTTCTTTGCCTGGGGAAACAAACAGGGAAGGTTGAAATTTGCTCGGGAACCTGATCAGCCAGTGCACCTGGAGAGAGCTCGACGTAAGCAGAAAATAAAGCCGGACACGAGAGAAGGCGGCGTCATTAACCTGCGGATCCGTGCTGGCTCTGGCAGCGGAGAGGAACGCTCTCGTCTCCTGTACGGCAAACCCGCGGCGCTTCATCCGGGGAGTCACGCGTTTCGCAGACACCCGTGGGAATTAGGAACGGCTGATTCAGGCAGTTTGGAAATTCAGAGCGCCTTTCGGCCGCAGTTCAGTCTTGTAAACGGTGGCAACGGAACTGAGAGCAGCGACCAAAGAAATCCACCATCAGGGCAGAGTGACTCCAGCACTGGGGGGCACACACAGAGCCTCCAAGTCCAGCCAGCGGCTTTCACCATCAAGAAGGTTAAACTGACAACTTCACGCTGGACTCCAGGGGTTTGCCCAAGAGCAGTGAAGACACGTGTTTCCGTGAAGACTTGTGCGTCAGTGTTCACAGCAGTGTCCTGTGCATGAATGACAGCCAGGACGCGGGAACAACACAAGGGCCCGTCGGCAGGAGAATGGACAGACCAAACAGGGCTACAGCAGGCGGTACCCAGCCTCCAACGGGAACGGAGCCTCATGCAGCCTCCTACCTGCACCAACCTCAGAGCACCGCGTTCAGGGAAGGAAGCCAGTCACCAAAAGCCACGTGTTAGTGTACGATTCCATTTACATGAACTGTCCAGAACGGGGAAAGCCATGGAGGCAGGAGGTGGGTCAGTGCCTGCATGGGGCCTGAAGTCAGAGGCAGAGGTCAGGGAAGTGACTACACACAGTCGTGCAGGTCGCTCCTGGGCAGGGGTGGGGTGGAAATACTCCAGTTGTGCGGTGACAGTCGCACAACTCTGCGGATCTGCAGAAAAGCATCCAATCGTCCCTTCGAAAAAGACCGGATTTCACGGTCTGCGATTTATACCTCCTTGATGTTGTGTTTAAAACCAACAGGTAGGTGTTCCGTGGGATTTTTAAAATTCCTCTTTGTCTGTTTCACAATTTTTAGGGTAAAATCGTCCCCCTCTATAGTTACCCACCTGTTTCCCTGTGACGGAGTCCCGCTGAACGGGCCTTGTTTTCCTGTAGACCGTCTCCTACAAAGTCGGGGCTGGGACTCTGTCCCAGGAGTGGGGGAAGCCTTACCCTGAACGGACTTGGGGGCCTTCACCCCTGAAGAGGCTCCCCAGCTGGCCCTGAGACCCCTGAACAAGCTGACCCTGTACTCCTCGACCCAAGGCTCCTTTTCTGGGTAGAGGTCAGAGTTTATCCCATGGACATGTACCTGGAATTACCTACATCCAGCTCGGTCGACACAAACACTCAATAGTTCTTCTGAGACACAGAGACACCTCGTCTTTTCCCAAAGTCCTGGGAGAGTTTGGCCAACTCTGGGAGGAATGAGTTAAGTTCTATGCTTGACCATCTCCGGGCTGCCTCTCAAAGAGCCTCCACCTGGGGAACTTGGCAATGAGTGCGCAAGATAACTAACCACCCCCGCCTTACATGCACACGCACACACACACGCACACACACAGAGCTTCCTGGGCCGTCAGATCTGCACCTTCCATCTGAACACATGGGTGTGCAGGACAGGTTTCCATCGGGGCGTCACAGATGAATTCTGAGTGAGCCCTGGAGAATCTAAAGCAGATACCCAGAGCATGACTTGCCTCTCCCTATTTTAATAGCTTTTTTCATTTCGTTCTTTAAAAATTTTTAAGCTCATGGTTAAAGACACGAAACATGGAACCTGCCATCTTTTTTAGGTGCACAGTTCAGTGATATTAAGTACGTTCACGTTGTCGTTCAACTATCTCCACCATCATCTGCAGACACCCCCTTTGGACAGGTCACCACTCCAGCAGGCTCTGGGGACCTGCGGCGCCCGCAGCCCAGCCGCGCACCTGGCCCCCAGGCCGCCCGCGCTCCCCCGGAGCAGGCAGCCCGGCCGCCACAGCAGTGCCGCTCAGGCCCCCGCCGCCGGGCCCCCTTCCGTGGGAGATTAAGACCCTGTTTGTTTCCATCATGTGCCGCTTCATCTCTAATGGGCCCGGCGCTGCTCCAGAGCCGCCTTCCTGACAGCGGATGCCAGGCGTGATTAGCAGCCCCTTGAGAGACGCGCTCCGCACCTCCGTGTGCGCGGCGTGCAGCCATCTCTGCACAGACAGCGGCCCCCGCAGCCCCTGTCCCCGCGTCTGGCTGGAAGCAGGGCCCCTCCGCACGGAAAGCACGCCTCCCTGTCATTCCTGCTGACAAAGCAAAGACGGCACGTTTACATAATTGGTGACACGTCTCTGTTTTCACTGCTCATCTTCTATGCGTCAGGCTGCGGGGACACCCCACACACACCCCACCCTCTCCTGGAAGTAAAAAGACAGAAACACGGGTGTGCAGCTCAGGAACCTGCTCCTTCTAAAACAACCCAGCACGTCAGCTGACTCGTGCCCCGCCAGATAGTTCCCGCCCCGCCGGATAGTTCCCGCCCCGCCGGGATCGCCGGTGCCGGGTGAACATTTCACGAGACGTTACCTGGCGAGGGGGTGGTCACCCACGCAGTTCCCCGCTGGTGACTCACCGGCAGCCTGAGCTCTCGTGCTCACCGGTGTCTTGAATCTGAGCAGCAGGGCGGCAGGTGCTCGGACAGCCCTGGTGAGCCAAGCCAGGAACGTTCGAGACGCTACACCCTGCTGGTCACAGGGCAGCTTGCAGGCCCAGGTCAGCTCGAAGCTGCAGGCCTGTCTGCCGCTCTTTCCCAAGTCCAGGCCCCCTGGACAGCAGCCCGGGCTACGTGCACGCCCGCCTCGTCAGTCCCAGCGGGCCTCCTCGTGTCCCCAAGGTGCCCGACCATGAATCTCCCTCCAAACCCCATCAAGACACTTAGGGACCAGGGTTCTCCTGCTCCCTGTGGCTGAGGGGCCGCACCTGCTTCATTCATTTTGACGCCTGGAGCAGACCATGGCCTCTGCTCTTTATCAAAACATCTCCAACCACTTGTTTGATGTTTGGGGTTAAGGGGGAATGAAAAGGAGGAAGGAAGGAAGGAAAGAAGGGAGGGAGGGAGAAAGCGTTTGTCAAAGCTCTTTGAATACGTCTGTTGAGAAGGGGATGGAACTCACATGTGTGTGGTTCACTTAGACTTAACTCATCGAAACGTCGCTGGGTCAGAACGGTGTGATTTCCAGAGTGCGTTCAGAATTGTCACCCCTGAGCAAGGGAGAAGTACTTGGTTACCAAATAATTTCTCTTTATCCCAAAGAGAGGCCTGAGTTCTCTGCTGAAAGAAAAACAAAACAAAACAAAACCCAAATCCCAGTGTCTGACAGGGGCTGACATCAAGCTTTCTGCTTATCCCTCCTGTTACGGCAAGAAAAAGCTGTCGCTCTTCTCAGGGGGAGCTGCACACCCCTTTGGGGGATGGGTCTGCCCTCAAAGAGCCACTTTCCGGAGACAAATGAAATCTGCACGCTGCTGCAGACTCGGAGCAGACACGACGGATGGCTGGACGGTCGCCGTGCCCTCGGCTTCCCAAGTTCACGGCGGGGCTCGGAGGGAGGGGCGGAGGGAGCAGACGAGAGACCACGGGGCCCCTTTTAAAATAAACACAACTTTGTCCGTAGACTATACTTCCATTTAAAAATAAAACAAAATAAATCTAAGTTAAAATGATGAGCGATGCTGGCCCGGGAACCAGCCCACGTCACTTGGATGTTGGTGGTTCTTCCATCATCTGGGTTTCCAAACATTAACACTCTGACGCACGCCTTCAAGGCCAATCCCGTGTGACAATCGCCCATCTCCACCAGTGACAGAATCACAGAGCACGATGTTTACTTATCCCTGGGCGCAGACTTGCAGGCCTGGGGACGCCCCGTCCTGCTCCAACTGTGTCCAGCACCCCCCGGAAAGGGCACCTTTGTGCTCGGTGGCTCTGTGTACTCACGGGCATGTGAAGAGAGGTCTGTGCTTGCAACTCTACTGACATGGTGACCACAGAGGAGGTCACTGGTTAAACGAACAGGTGCGTTTTACACCAGAGTCCAATGCATGAGCCCTCTTCTGGCAGGCATGGCATCTTCCAGACTGGGGATCCCGCAATAGGCAACCAGATACACCCCCGCCCTCCCAAAGCGTGAGGTCCACCAGATGTACCCACAAGGGCCCGTCCAGACGCACAGCCAGCCACGAGGACAGGCATCGAGGTGACGGCTGTGCTCTAAGACGCCGGTCACCAGCCCGCCCTGCCGGGGCTCCCATCCTGCGCGGAGCTGTGGCTTGCTGCATCCTGATTTGTACGCAGGAAGATACACGCTGTTTCTGACCCAGGAGGTGAGCGCTGCTGCTCTCCGGGTGGTGAGATTATAGCTGAATTTTCTCTCCACATTTCCCTCTCCTGTTTTGTTTTTGTTAATAAACAGTGCTGCTTATGTACCAGCTTTAAAAAAAAGAAGAAGAAGAAGAAAAGAAAAGCTGTTTATTTGCTCTACCATTTCCCTGCAATTAGGATGCACTGCCCCCACCTGGCGCTTGGCTGCGCCCCGGTGGGCTCCCAGGCACGCTTGTGAAGGCCGCGTGAGCTGAAATCCCACGGCGAGGAAGAAGCAGGGCTCCTAAGGGCCGTGCACAAAGACTTGCCGAAGTGGAACCAAACTAGGACTGGGAATGGAGCAGGGAGTGACCCACCCACAGTGACACACACACGGGACGAGGCACCGCCCGGTGCCGGTGCCCCCCCCCCAGCTGCCCTATCCCCAGGGCCATGCTGTGTGCGCTCAGCTGCACCAGCTCACCTCCCCACGTGCCCCCCGTCCTGCTTCTGTCACCAGGAACTGAAGGGGGGCACCCCCAGCCGGTGTGCTGTCCTGGACACCCGGCACTGAGGCTGTTTCCCAGTCCCCGTCACTGTTCTCCCTCCTGGGTCTAGTGAACCCCGCCGTCCACGTGTGAGCGGTGCTGCCTCCCACCCTCCTCTACCGTGAGCTTATTCCCAAGTGCATCACGTCCTCAGGCAGCCGTAACAGAGTACCACCAACGGGGGCTTACCGCAGCAGACGTACCCTCCGCGATCCTGGAGGCCAGACGTCTGAGGTCAAGGTGTCCCAGGGCCGCGCTCCCTCCAGAGGCTCCAGGGGAGGGTCCCTCCTGCCTCTTCCAGCTTCTGGGGGCTCCAGGCGTCCATCCCTGGGCTGGTGGCCGCCTCCCTCCTGTCGCTGCCTCCGTCTCCACGTGGTGTCTCCTCTGTGTCTGTGTCTCTCCTCTTCTGTCTCTTCTGAGGACACTGTCCTTGGATGCAGGGCCACCTCCTCCAGGAGGACCTCCTCTCAGGTCCTTCACTTCATCCCATCGGCAGAGACCCCATTTCCATATAGTGTCCGATGAGCCCTGCACCCCGGACCCTCAGGAAGCTCCGGCACTGCTCAGGCTGTAGCCCCCAGCACACCTGTGGCTGAGGGCTGGCCCCCCTGGCCCCCCACAATTCTCTCAGAAGCAGCTTGCCCAGGTACTAGTTCTGGACACCTTGCTCGACCCCGTCCCATGACCCTTAAATCTCATTTTCTCTTTTCTCAGGGGCCTAAGAAAACAGGTGGTCACTGTGCAGGTTTCCATCAAGGGAGTCATTATAATTAATTCCTGCCTGTAAGCATCATTGTTAGAGACTTTCACAGCCTGCAACCCCCCACGAACATAATCGCTCCGATGATTAAAGAACCTGTAAACTTTGCCAAATGCTTTCCAGGAAACTTGTCTCCTGCCATCACCCACAAGGAGCAGACAAAGATACCCAAAGGAGGCTGAAAACTAGTCTCAAAGTTGCCCCTACTGTAATCCCCAGGATAGGCCCAATGACCCCCCCCAAAGATGTTCTCATGGACCAAATGTTGTTCCCCAAAATCCACAGGTGGAAAGGTAATCTCCCAGGTGATGGTGCAAGGAGCTGGGGCCTCTGGGAGGCGAGGCGGTCATGAGGGTGGAGCCCCCATGGTGGGTTTAGTGTCTTTATAAAACAGACCCCAGAGAGCTCTTCCTGGGAGAATTTCCTGTGAATCCTGAATCCCAGATTCCTTTGCCAGAGTAAACCTTCGAGGGTTTTGTTCATCTCAATTCTTGCCTCCTGGCGTCTACATTCAACGAAGCCAAGCCTCGCGGGAATGAGATGGGGGAAGGAACCACTTGTATGCCAGGCCCTCACCTGTCCTTTTCCGCTGGGGCCTCACCTGGACCAGGATGTGGTCACCTGTCACGAAAAGAATGACACTCAGGAGGCCAGGGGGCTGGCCTACAGGATTAGGACGTGGCCCCTCTGAACCCCAGGCCTGGTTTGCATCCGGGCTCCTCCAGCGGCTGGGAAAAGGCCAGGGGCGTAAGCGTACCCCCAGAGGAAGCAGGGCGCAGCGTCCTAACCGGGACACCCGCCTTGGGAATGCCCAGAGGACAGATCCCTGAGAACACGTCCCGGTCCTTCTATGTCGGCCGCCCCATAGAGCACTCAGCTGGCTGCGCTCTCGGCTGGGAGTGTCACTGGGAATCATTTGCTCACGAGCAGAGTCACAGATACAGAGAACAGACCAGTGGTGCCCGGCGGGGGAGGGCAGGGGGAGGGGTAGGAGGGGGGAGGGGACTGAGAGGAAAAAACTGCTGTGTATAAAACACACGAGCTACCAGGACATGCTGTACAGCACGTGGAATGCAGCCAGGGTTTTATAATAACTGTAAATGGATTACGATCTTCAAAAATTGTGAATCATTGTGTTGTGCATCTAAAACTTACGTAATACTGTCCTCAACTCTCCTTCAGTTAAAAAAAGGAAAGAAACCGTTGACTCATGCTTTCCTACTGGACATCCTTAGCCAGAATTCTGATTTTCTGTGAATAGAACTTGGTGTCATTTACTGACATTTGCATTTACTGGTGAGACTAGACGTTACTCACTCTTATTTTCATTAGGAATTGTGTTTGTCAGCATCAGAAAAAGTGCCAGGAGTACTGATAGCATTGTTTCAAGCATGTCTGAAGGAGGGTGGGGTATTGGTGAGCCAGGAGAGACTTGTAGGCAGCTTTCCAGAATGTTCCAGGGGTGGACCTCACTGGCAGAATTAGTCTACGGGAAGGCCACGCATTGGCTGTTGCATCTGTACAAATCTGTCATTGAAAATCACAATGTTAAAAAAAAAAAAAAGAAAATCACAATGTTCATAACAGCACTATTTATAATAGTGGAGACAGGGAAACAACCTAACTGTCCATTGACAGATGACTGGATAAAGAAGTTGTGGTCTGTTTATACAATGGAATACTACTCAGCCATAAAAAAGAATGAAATCATGCTGTTTGCTGCAACACAGATGGACCTAGAGATCATCACACTAAGTCAGACAGAGAAAGAAAAATACTGTATGATATCACTTACATGTGGAATCTAAAAAAATAATACAAATTAGTGAATTTAACAAAAGAGAAGCAGACTCACAGACATAGAGAACAAACCAGTGGGGATAAGGGTGGGGGAAAAGGGGTCATTATGGGATTATATGAAATCATGTGTGGGAAACGTTTGAAAACTGCAAAGCACTATAGAATTTAAAGAATCTTTCATTCAAGAAACAGTTTTTAAAAGAACATTACAGAAATGCCCCCTTAGGTGTGTATGGGAGAGGGCGTAGACCTCAGAGCCTGGGCTGAGGCCCCAGCGTGAGGGCCCCGAGTTCTCTGACCCCCGCCCACCTTGCTTTGGGAGCCTCACAGTCTCTGCCCCTGAAGCCCGAGCCATGACCCTTCTGTAGGGTGTGTCTGCTCTACACCCAGCTTTCCTGAGCCCTCCTCACCACCGGTGGAGAGAGCCCTCAGCAAGAGCGCTTACAGCCTTTCTGTCCCAGGTGGGGGCTGACAGCAGAAAAGTAATTCTACGGGACAAAAGGGCCGTCCGGGCTGGGCTTCCGCATTAAGTGGTATTTGCCAGGTGCAGGCAGACGCGAGGCTCTTCGTTGGCCATTTTAAATACTGTTTGGCATTAAAGCTTCAACTACACCTCCATCTGAAATCGCACACGGCAATTTAAAACAGAACCCCCTGGGAGGCAGCGGGAAGTGTTGTTCATTCTAAGAAAAGCACGCAAGACAGAGAGGGCGTAACCAGCCTCCGTCAAAGGCCCGGAGTCCTGGTTTTAAAGAGACGCGTCGCACTTGGAGGAAATCCACCGGCTGCGGAACTGCCCGAGCAAGTGGTCGGTGTGGCGTAAAGTGTGCGGCGGGGACGGAGAGAAGGCCGTCCTCATCGTGAGCTGCTGATCGTGTCTGTCCCCCGGTCGCCCTGAAACGCATGTGAATCCATTGCTGAACGTCTGTTCCATCAAAGGAGCTGGGTGGACACTAAAGATAAAAACTAACCACCTAACTAACATCCAGTAATACCAATGTTCAAAAGAAATTCGAAATACCTTCTGTGGCCTCGTCTGCCAAGTTCTCCTTCATGTTTTGGTTCCTCTTTCATTAAATTAATTATTTTTGGCAACAATCTGATATTTTCAATGCTGTCCTTCAGATCGAGCCCACATTTCACTTTTTCACATCATGCCAACCTAAAGAAGCTACCAGAAAATTCTGTGTCATGTTTCAGAAAAACGGGGGCGCGGGGCTCTCTAGTCGCTCAGAAAATGTCTCCCCGCTGCTAAGGGAGGCTAGTGGGGCGCTTCCCCCTTTTCCTCGGTTGTAGTTTTAAATTGTATTTGAACCAGGCGAAGAACGCAGAGGGGTGTAAAGAAAAGTGTTAACCGTCCCCCCTCCGTGGCCCAGACCACATCCCCGCCACCTCGGAATAAACAGTTGTCTGTGACTCGCCCCACTGCTTTCCTGCAGGCTCGGACACGGATTCACAAAGATCCCTGAATTGACGGAAATTTTGCCGTTACCAAACCAGTTCCTAATTCCAAGCCAGGTACAGTCTCTGGTTTTAGGTTCAATACGACCGGTGTCGTCCCCTGGGCGCTCAGCATTTCTGAAGTCAAAATCGGTGACGGTGTCACTGGGGAATTCCTGATCACACCCTTGCTTCTGCTTGACCCAGGACTGGATTTTTTCTTTTCGATTTAAGGCTCTCTGGTCTCCCTGGGAGTCCCCCATCTCATACCTCGGTGTTCTTTTCCCATTTCACACGTTTCAAGTGGGGGCCAGGGCAGGCTGCATCTGTGGGTGCTAACGTCTCGATTTGTGTTTGAAGAGCACCTTTCTCCTTCTTAAACCCAGCCAACGGATTTTTCAAAAAAATTCTTAAAATAACTCCCTGGAGGTGTGGGGTCCCTCCCTCCACCACATCTCCTCCCTCCTGGCCTCCCACTAGCCGGTCGTGAATTACGACCAGGAGAATCATTCGTGACCTCTCCCCCACCACGACCCCCGGGCCCATTGGGCAGACCCTGCCCCCCGAGCCCGCCTCTGGGAGGAAGGGGTACCAGGATGGAAACCGTTGAGCTGAACTCAAAGCCTTTGGCTGGAAAGAATGCGCCACCACAGAACGGGGGCAGGCGTGTTCCCGGCGGTTTCCCCAGAATAGCATCCCAGGAGCCGGGCGCGAGGCCCGCCCTCTGCCGGGCGGCTTTGCACAGCACGCGGGGCAGGCCCAGGCGTCCTCGGGGAGCCTGGCCCTCCCGGCGGGTTCCCAGCCCAGACAGGAGGGCGCTGAGGCCGCCGAGGGGCCGCGGGATGGCCACGCGGCTGGGAGCCCCTCCGCCCTTCCCCGCGGGCAGTGTCCCCCCAGCCCAGAACCCGGGCTGCACCCCACCTGGTGTTCTCATTCTGAACGTGCCTCACGCTCAAACCCGTCACGAGGGAGGGGACGCCACAAATCGCGGGCTCATTGGTGCCACCCTGCGGAGCCCTGGCCCCCCCCCTTCATTTTCTTGGCACAAAGCGTGTTAGTTTTAAGGAATTCTTTTCGTTTTCACTTGCCGGGTGATCAATGAAAGGAAAACGATTTAGGAAAGTCACACACAGCAAACGTCGGTGGCACTGCAGTCGGGACGGGCCCATTCCTTCCTCCACCTTCCACGTGTCGTAAATCGGAGCCGGCCTCCCACCCGCAGACCCGCGGGCCGCCCTCTGTCCGCAGAGGGCGCCCACGTCCCGGGGAGATTTACGACAGCCGCGGGACAAGGTGAGTCTTGTTCCAGCAGCGCTCTTCTTTGGGAAACGCGGGCTGAAATGTAATTACAATTTAGCCGTACCGTTTAAAAGACAAACAAGCCCATGCTCTGCGCCACCCAGGTTTCGTGGAAACTCGGGGCTTTAAACTGCTTCCCGTCCCTGCAAACTCACCCCACTGGCCGGGGTGGGGGGTTTCATGGATCTTGACGTGGCTCTGCGCCGTCCACGGCTCCCGTCTGGAACGCGACCCCAGGGTCCACGTCCGGGAAACTCTCCCCTTGCCCATTGGTATCCAGGTGGTTCCGAATACCGGCCTTTCACGGGGCCAGGGAGCTCAGGGACCATCTAAAGTCCAGCTTGTTGTCCGGGTGCAGAAATGCGGTGTAGAAATTTGGACCTGGCATCTCTGGAGAAAGCTCTTGCCTTTTTCCAGCAGATGGAGCGTCGTGATGTCAGCCTGTAAACCGGGCTTTGGGTAGGGGGAGCAGGGGAGAAGCCGTAGAAAATGATGCTTAGGTTTGCTCTGGCCTGGGGGCCTCAGAATCCCGGGGCCAAGAGCAAGGGGGTCCAGCTTGACCTACTTACGTGTCCCACACCCACGGAGGTCGGCCCCAGGGCAAGGCCGGCCAGGGTCTTCAACAGCCCGTGCAGGGAGGATGCAGCTGTGGATGGTGGCTCCGAATCCAGCTCCACCAGTGGAGCCTCCAAGACCCAAGAGCCCACGTCAAAGGGTCCTCCCGTCTGATCCTGGCAGAGGCGGGGGACGCCCATGTCTCCCTGGAGAGTCTGGAGCTCTCCATGATGCTGGAGTGAAGGTGGTCCAGGCTGGCTGTGCCCTCTGCCTCCGTCCACACTTCCAGACTCATGAGAATGGTGAGAAGTGCCAGTTACCCAAAGCCTCGACGCGAACCTGCTCGCCTCAAAGTGCCCCAAAGCTCAAGGACAGAGAAAACATGAGACTTTCACCCTCTTCCTCACTCACTTTTTTTTTTTTTAACATTGCTGTATTAAGTGCATGAAAAAGTTGCCTGCAAGTCCCCAGATCCACTCAACCGCATGAGCACTCCTCAGAGCCGTAGCCGTCGGGACGGCCGTCCACCCAGCAGGGCGCACGGTCATAGCAATTTCTCCCACGGGCACCCTCGCGGGACCAGAAACCAAGTTCTCACCCGCCCACCCACCCGCTTCGGTGTTCCTCCGCGTCCTCAGCTGCATGCCGGTCCCCAAAAATGTAACGTTAGCGAATCAAAGTGTGAGACGTGGGAGATCACGTAACAGACACTCCTAAACCTCCCCCACAATTCAAGACAGACTTCCTTGGGAACGGGCCCCGCGTCTCAGCTCGTCAAACTGCCCGTGAGCGGTTCCCATCATTCCTCCTGAGACGCGTTTTCAGAATCCACAGGTGCACCCCGTCAAGTGTGACTCCCCCGCATTCCTCTCTGCCCCGCCCCCCTCTCCATCTCACCCCATCCCTCCTAATTATACCTCCTAGGGCTGTGCTGAATAATTCTCCCTGCTCCTTGGTCTTTCAAGTACTCCTAGGACATCCGAGGGCCCCCGGTAGTGACTCAGCCCTTTGCACGTATCGGAAGACTTTCATCTTTCCTCATAATCGGTGCCCCGTCTCCTTCATGACACCCGTTACTCTCCTCCAGAACCTTCCAATTAGTCGACACCTGACTCTCTCAACAGTCCAGGGTCTCCGAAACCCCCCTTCCATCTGTGCCGTGTGGGTCCTCTTTGTGGAATTCCAGGCCATGCGGTACCCCCATCTGACCCCCGCAAACCAGCGTGTTAGATCTTTCCGCCATCTGCCCCTGGGTCATATGATTGCCCCATGTTTTTAGACCATGTCTCGAACCTTCTTGATTTGGGTCTCTCAGCATTTTCATCTGCAAAGGTCATCAGAATATTCGCTCTTTTTTTTTTTTTTAATTTTTGAGATGAGAGTCACATAACACAGAACCAACCATTTTAAAGTGAGCAATTCAATGGCATTTAGTGCATTCACACTGTTGTGCCACCATCACTCCTATCAACATTCTCATGCCCCAAAGGAGACCCCGTCCCCAGGAGTAGTCACTCCCCATCGCCCTCCCCCAGGCCCTGGCACCACGAACCCACTTTCTGTGTCTGTGGATTTGCCTGTTCTGGGCGCTTCCTGTGAGTGGAATCACACCCTGTGTGGCTGCTGTGTTTGCTTCTCTCTCACGGAGCATCCTGTGTTCAGCATCCTGTGTCAGAGCTTCACTCCTTTTCCTGGCTGAGTAATATTCCACCATATGGATGGACTGCATTCTGTTTATCCATGCTGCTGATGGCTTTTGTGTTACTTCCACCTTGCGGCTACTATGAGCTGTGTTGCTATGAACGTGGGCGTATGTCTGTTTCAACACTGGCTTCTAAATCTTTGGGGCATATACCTGGGAGTGAAATCCCTGAGTCACGTGGTAGCTCTATACCTGACTTACTGAGCAACTTTCCTGTTTTCCCTTCTCTACAAAGTCTTGTAAAAGACGAGTAAGTCCAGCAGGAAACGGTCCAAGTCAACACATTAGGGCCAATCACAGGCACAGGGAAAGAGGTCACTTCCGATCATCACACTGGGGAGGGGGCGCTCCCGGCGTGTGGTGGGTGGAGACCAGGGACGCAGCGCCACACCCCACAGCGCACAGGACGCCCCCGTCAGAGAGTCACCCAGCCCACGTCAGAAGTGCTGAGACTGAGAAACCCTGTCTTAGTGAGAAAAACTATCTACCTACCTACCCGCCTAGCATCTCTTTATGGAAGTAGTTTGCGACTGGAGATGACTTTGTATCCCCAGGGACACCTGGTCCTGTCTGGAGACCTTTGCGGTCATCACAGCTGGGGCGGGGGGTGTTACTGGCATCCAGCAGGTGGAGACCAGGGGCCCTCTCATCATCCTACAGTGCCCAGCACGCCCCACAGAGAGTCATCAAGCCCCGAATGTCCCTGGTACTGAGGCTGAGAACACCTGAGTTAGCAGATGAGGAACCCATCCTGTCCGTCCAGCATTTCATACAGAGCCTGGCACACAGGAGGCAGTCAATACTGTTCATTGAATGAATGAATAAATCATCGTGAAGTGACTGGGACATTGTGCTGTGCACCAGAAATGGACACGATATAATTGCTGATACTTCAGCTAAAAAACAAAAACTAAGGGGAGGGTGTAGCTCAGTGATAGAGTGCTTGCTTAGCATGCACGAGGTCCTGGGTTCAAGCCCCAGTGCCTCCACTTAAAAAATAAATTAAATAGATAAACCTAATTATCCACCCAAATGTAATAAAGCAAAAAAAAGAAAAGATTTTTTAAAAAAATAGAATGTGAAAATGAATACATGTATATTCATGTATGTGTGAAGAATTGTGCTGTGCACCAGAAATTGACACATTTGACACAACATTGTAAACCGACTATACCTCAATTAAAACAAAAAACTAAAATCAATCAATAAATAAACTGCCAATCACTCAAAAAAATAATAATAATCAGTGAAGGAAGCAGCAGCAGGAAGCGATGACGCGGCTCCTCTCACCCATCGGTGGCGTTCCCGCTTTCCCGGGAAGCTGCAGCCGAGCTTCCGCAGAACGCAGATATTCACTCAGGATGAAGACAGGAGGGAAGGCACGGCTTTGCAGACCCAGGCTGTGGTTCAGACGTGTCCCGGCCTCTCTGAGCTCTGGCCCCACCTCTCTGCACACATTAGGGTCAAGGCACCCAAGCCCCGAGGAGGATGGGACCTCGCGTCCCTCCTCCCCTGCGACCTGGTCACTCTCTGCGTCCCTGCGGGATGCAGGCTCCCCCCACACGCCGGATCCTGTGCCTGTGAAGGGACGGCCCCCTCTACCCCTCACGTGTGTCTAACTTGACATCTAGGACATTTTTATCTGAAGTTTAAATGGTTGTCAAAAGCACAGTTTCCGGCGCGCTGTAATTGATGTTTTTAGATACATTTTCCCACTAGAAAGAAGCAGAGCTTCTTGGAGAAATGACATACACATTTAGGTACATACATACACAAACTTGCATATCTACGAACATATGTTCACACGTACATACGTATCCACGATGTCAGAATGCCAGTTATTAAAGCCAGGTGACGGCCTCACAGACTTTCTTCTTACCGTTCTTTCAGCTGTTTTTGTGCAATTTTTTTTTCTATAATAGAAACTTAAAGTTACAAGAACCACAGACGGTTCTGAGGTTCACCCACGCCAACATCACAGAGACACGGCCAGGACACGTCTTAGCGCAAACTCAGGGGCCAGACGGCCCCAAAGCTGAGGCGTGGTGACCACGGCAGGGCTGCGCTGGTGCAGGCGGTCTCACCTGTGTCCTCCCCCGCCTGGGTGCCTGGGGCCGCTCCTACCTGAGGACCTTGCTTTCAATCTCACCTGCATCCTCCCCGCTCCGGTTTGCCCCACAACTATTGTTTTAATTTAATTTAATTTTCCTTCTGTCCTCAGAGGGGCTGGAAACAGCTGGTCCCATTGAGCTGTCTGTCCTCAAGCCCTGAGGACTGTTATTAAATTTCCCTTCAGCCGGAGCTCAGGGATTTTTTTGAGGGGCCGCATGCAAATCACACCAATTGGTATGCAAACGCTCCTCGTCCTCGCTGCAGGTCTGACACACCTGGACAGAGCCCGGGGGTGTGCAGACACCCAGCCTCCCCTCCCATGCCCGGCTCTGTGTCCACCCAGAGCGCGCAGGCCCCAGTCCCCGCCACGAGGCGTCTCCGGCGGGGACGACGGTGCGGACTGTTCCTGTTGGGGGCAAGTTGAAAGGCAGCCCACCCTGCGTGGAGGTTGCAGGATGAAAACGCAGCCTACAAGAGAAAAAACAAAAAATGGAAAACAGCCACAGAACTCCTCTCGCAGTGAGGATTCCTGCAACGTGGCTGCGAAAAAGCTGGAGGTGAGGGCGCCTTCCCGCCGCACAGGCACAGCCCGACCCTGCGAGCAAAAAGAGCGCCAGCTTTAAAAAGAGTTACAAGCGGGGAATCGTGTTAAAAGGCAGAGCACAGGTGGACCTTCCAGGTTTGCTGCGAAAACGGGAATCGAACGTACCCAGAGGAGCGGATGGCAGCCCTTCCCCATCCCCTGTTCTGCCGTGTTCATCGGAAGAGACGTAGTCGGTCGTCACAGCTGGACGGGGCAGGAGGAGGGGTCGAGGGGCTAAGCACCAGACGCAGGTGCAGGAAGGCGTCGGAAGCCCACGGCCTCGGGAAGAGGAGGCTGTGGACCTTGCCCACGGACGAGGTTTGGATGGCGATGAGACGTGTCCTCAAGGACGGCGCTCTAGAAAAACCACGTGCACATGTCTCAGCGACTAGAAAGGGTCGTCTGAGAGCTTTGACAACCCTCCAGAATTTCTCGTGGAGCTTCCGTGGTGAAATCGTCTCTAGGACACTTGACTTGGGTTCTAACCCCATCCTGGGAACGCGGGCTGCCTTGACATGCGCCCAGCGGGAACGCAGTCTACCAGGCAGCTCTGCTTCCTTCATCCACCCCGTGTTCCCCCGACACCCGCCCGGAAGGGATGGACTGGCTGATCAGAACCCCCACCCACCTCCGCTCTCTGAATCTACAAGCTGGGACACACATCTTCGTCTCCAGACCCATTCACCATTTCCCACTTCCGTCCCAGGAACGTAATGTGTAAATCCGCCTGTCCGGAACCGATGCTCTGGGTCGTTTCCTCACTGGAGAGACTGCAAGACTGTACAGTATTTCTAAAACGCTTAGACGTAGGAGGGGAATGGCGCAGCTCACACGAGGGCGTCCTCAGCACACACGAGGTCCTGCGTTCAATCCCCACGCCCTCCGTCAAACATAAATGAATGAACGAATGAATGAATAAACCTAATTACCCCCCCCAAAAAAGAATATTAAAAAGTAACACAAATTACTTAGAAATAAACATTTGTGGGGCACAAAATGCAAACACCACCAACCTCTTTCCTCCTCCAACCTTAGAATGGGAAACAGCAGAACGCCTCCGAGCCACAGGCTGCTTTTTGCTGTTTGGGTTTTTGGGTTTTGTTTTTTTGTTGTTGTTTGTTTTTTTAGGGAATGTTGCCCTTGTATGGTTTCCTTCCCCATTTGATTCATTAAACTTCCAGCACCTGAAAATATTTGTGAATCGTCCTCCTGAGCTTGGAAGCACGCCTCGTTCACCTTGATGAGCAGGAGCCTCGGAGATGTTTGCAGCAGGTGACCACGGCCAGGCAGCAGCGTCTCCAGCCGGCATCCGACACACCCGGGGAAGCAGCCTCGCCACCCGCAAGCCCGTCCCACGCCAGCTGAGATGGAGCTTCGGAGTTTCTCTCCCCACCTCCCTCCCGCACGTTCATTTCCTTTCTCCCCGGCCTTTTTCCTGTTTCCCCGCCTTTCATTTTCTGCTTCTTTAATAAAAGGACGCACGAGTTGCCCCAGGACCCGGGGTCGGCTGTCGGTAAACCTGGTATCCATCACGGTAATTCGCGGAATCTGGCCCGCGCCAGATGGACAGTCTCCCATTGTTCAGAGCGGCTTTCTCCATCTTCTCCGCAGATACTAGACAAAAGTCGGGGTGATTAAAGCGTGTGTGTGCCACAGGGGGCCGGCTCCCGGGGTCGGGGACCCTCACATGTGATGCGGGACAAGAGGGCCCACAGATGTGGGGAAGGGGCATGGGCAGGGGTCACCCTTGGCAACGACAGTGAGCCCTGGTCCCCATCTCCTGCCTGCACACGCAGCCCCCCCAGCCCAGTGCCAGCTACAGGAACTGTCACTCCCCGATGAAGGCATATGAGGACGCTGGGGGCGGGCACCTGCCCCCTCGATACTGGAGGTTCCCGTCAATGTGGGCTGAACGGTGCCCCCCAAAATATGTTCAAGTCCTAACCAGCCCCCATACCTCAGAATGAGAGCTTGTTTGGAAACACGGTCTCCCCAGATGGGATGCCATGAAGGGCCTGAGAGGAGGTCCTCCTGGAGGAGGTGGCCCTGCATCCAGTGGTAGTGACCTCAGAAGAGACAGAAGAGGAGAGACGCAGACACAGAGGAGATGCCACGTGGAGACGGAGGCAGAGACAGGAGGGAGGCGGCCACCAGCCCAGGGATGGACGCCTGGAACCCCCAGAAGCTGGAAGAGGCAGGAGGGACCCTCCCCTGGAGCCTCGGGAGGGAGCGCGGCCCTGGGACGCCTTGACCTCAGACGTCTGGCCTCCAGCACTCTGAGATGAGGAGTGTCTACTGTCTGAAGCTGGTGCTCAGTGGGAACTTGTCACAGCTTCCCCAGGAGACTGCTCTACCTTCTAAGAACGACCTCCCCACCCTGGATGATCTGGTTCAGCAGGCCCCCCCCCCCAGCAAACTTAGAAGAAAACCTCCATATTCCTGTGCAGCCAGGTTATAACAAGCATTCGGTCACATTCGTCACAAGCACCTCAGAGAAAAGCCTGAACCCCGCGGCATCCAGATCACGGAAGACGGCGGAGCGGGCTTCCCCTCTGCTTCCGCATCGGAACCAAATCCAGCATGAAGACGCCCTCACGTTCCAGATCTGCAGCTCCAGGCACTGGCCCCACCACTGTTGTCAGCA
Source organism: Camelus dromedarius (assembly GCF_036321535.1). Taxonomy (NCBI): domain Eukaryota; kingdom Metazoa; phylum Chordata; class Mammalia; order Artiodactyla; family Camelidae; genus Camelus; species Camelus dromedarius. The sequence goes on from NC_087473.1 coordinate 20,340,811, forward strand.
AAGCACAGGGAAATAAAAAGACTTCACTCCCTCGGCAAGCACAAGGTCTGCGCTCTCACTGCAGCCCAAGGGCAGCTCCGCTCTGTCTGGGGTGTTAAAAGGATTGCATCCTGTGAGGTAATGGTGGCTATAAAGCGGTGTGTGTTTGCATTCCCTGTGCTCTGACAATAAGGCCTGACAATTTCACGTCTGTCACTGCCCTCTTTTTTTTTCTCTTTCACCCCAAGGTGCCCACACATGTGTGTTCTGGAGGACGAGGGTCACACTGGGAACGGGGACTCATTTGTGGGAGAACCGTGGCCACAGGATGGAAAAACACAACCAACATGGGATAGTTACTGCAGGCTGGAGGTTGTAGAACTCTTGAGAATGTTTTTTAATAAATGCGAAGAAAAAAAGACTGAAAATATGATCTGAATAACGTTCATTCACTCGGGTTAAAGGAAACAACATGCGGCCGCACCGGGAAGAAATCTAGGGCCAGGCTGAAGCCTCCGAGCGCTCATCGTAAATAGCAGCCGCGTTGAGACGCGTTCCGTCGCCCAGAGCCGGCGTCCACCGACAGGTCTCCTCCTGGCGTCAGCCGCTTTCAGCCTGCGATGGTCCCGGGCACGCGGGCTGGCTCCCCGGCGGTGCGAAAGTGTGAATCCGCTCCCCGGAGCAGGGCCGGCGGGGAACATGTGATACCACTTAAGCCGGCAGGAGAGCAATCTGCTCTAGTATCAGATGTTGTGTGTAAAGAATGCGGGGTCGCCGGAGGTCGGAGTCGGGCAGGCTTGTAAGAAACCTGGAGGCGGGGAGCATGTGCTCGACGTGGGGCCCGTCACCCCGGAGCCTTCTCACGTTTTTCTAATAACAGACCACGGCTGGAAGTCCTCTCGGAGGACGCGGGAATGAGCCGACTTCTGACACACACACACGGGAGATGGTCCAGGCTTTCAGGTTTAAAAAAAAATAAAATAAAAGGAGTGCTCGGAGCCTGCCCGCGGCGTCGGCGTTTTGCAGCCCTGAGCTGCTGCCTTGCTGCGTGGGGTTCCTGGGACATCCTCCAGAGACAGAGATGCGGAGGAAAATGAAGTGCTCTTGCTTCATCCACATATCCCGCCTGCTCCGCGAGAGGCTGACCTGTCCTGTTCACCCCCGAGACTGTCTTTGGGGTAAGCCAGCCTCCTGGAGATCCCGGCTCCCTCCTAGGGCTCAAGGGTGGGGGCTTCCAAAGAGCTCCCCGGAGAGGAGCTGAGGGGCTCCTCTCCCGCCACCCCAGAGCCTCCCCCCGTGTCCGCTCAGGAGCAGCTAGGAAGGAGTGCCTGCCGTGTGACCACCGTGACAATCAACACAGCCACACCCGGCAGGTGCCAAGCCACCCCCGACCGCAGGAGCCCCCGGCAGCTAGCCTTCCCTCCACCAGGCTCCGCCTCACCGTCAGTTACGTCAGCATCAGATACCAGCAGCCCTACAGCTGCAGGGGTCCCCTGGGCCGTAGGACCCAGTCTCGCCTACTTCGCATCCTCGCCCAGGGACTGGAGCCCCCAGGACACAGCCGGCCCCACGCAGTGGGGGGCCTCAGATGGGGCGGGCTCAAACCCTGACGTCCCTGCGTACCAGCTGTGTGGCCTCAGGGCAGGCCCTTGACCTCTCTGTGCCCTGCTTTCTTCATCCCTAAAGCAAGGACACACATTGTGCAGGCGTGATGCTTGAAATAAAGCAAACTTGCAAAGCTCTCGGGCCACGCCCGCTGCAGAGTGAACACTTCGCAGACGCCAGCGACTGTTGACCAGCATGCTGCTTCCCCCTGCTCTGTTTTCCAGGCGTGCCACCCACGGCCTCAGCTGTGCGCCTTCTCCTTGTCCTGGCCTCAGCCCAACGGGACCCTGGCCGGAGCCTCCACCGAAGCATCCCCTCCAAGCCCGGCCAGAGCTGCTTCCTGAGTCCACCCGTAGGAGACGTCACGCCCCATCCTGGTGTCCCCACACCTGCCTCTCACGTCTGGGAGCTCCACAGACGCTTTTGGGATAAGTGTGTGTCTGGTGTAGAGAGGCAGGGATGGGTGGGAACGGAGGGACACCGTCCACCGTCTGCGAGGTGGGAGGGGGACCAGAAAGACCCCTGGGAGGTTGACTCAGAGGGAACTTTCTCTCCAGCTCATGCCTCTGCCCTGACCGGTCCACTCAGCCCTGGAGACCCCACTCCCTGCCCTCCAGGCGGAGTCAGACTGACGACCCCCCATCCCAGAGGGGAGAGGCTACGGTGCCCCCTTGGCAGCCGCGGACAGCGTGGCAGCAGGTCACTTGCCGGGACCACCCCTCCGCCGGCCTCGGGGTCCCAGCATTGCAGAGGCAGACAGAGGCAGCCCCCGGGTACCAACGGCTTCCGGAGGACGTAGGCTCCCCATCACCGGCGCCAGGCACGCTGTATTAAAGACAAGAATAACGTGCCAGGGACCCTAATAAAGGCGGGGGGCTCCTCTCCCGCAGCCGGAGCCGACGTCACAGCGGCTCCTTGCATGTACAGCACTGTGAGTCCCCGTTATCTGATGTTGCCCCGTCCCTCTGACTGTGACGGTTTGCATAATGGACTGCTTGTGACACGTGCGGGGGAGGAACAGCCACCGCTGAAAGGAAGACAGATGGCCCATCCGTCATGTATGCGGTGACGCCCCTGCCCCGGTAAGACCTCTGGGACCCGCCGCAGAGACAGGGAAATGGGAAGCAGAATCAAACCTGGGGGTGAAAAACCCAGCCGCCCCCCATAGAGGGAACAAAACAAATTGTTTAGAAGTGAGAAGAACAATAAATATTGAGGGGGCGCATATAAATCAAACTTCAAAAGAGATTGACGCCCTCTCCCAAAAAAGGCACTCAGTGGCCAGCTGCAGAGGAAGGGAAGGGGTGCCGGCGGGGGGCGGGGGGTGGAGGGGCCAGACCTGCGGCTGGTTCTGGGCACCTCTCCACCCCCAGCACCCTTCCTCCCGGGCTCCTGCTGCCACCCACCCACTGGCTCATTTTCCATCGCTCCTTCCACCACCGTTTCCAGATGCGTGCCTGAATCATGGCCCTGTGCCCAGTGGTCAGCACGGGAAAGGGTCCCTCACCTGCAGGAGAGAGTCAAGCCAGCGGAGGGTCCACTCCACGAACATTCGGGGTGTGTTCAGGTTGCCACATCCAGTACCAGGCGCAGGGTCCCCAGTGCAGAAGCCGGGCACAGTCACTCGCCAGCTCGGAACCCACATCTGCGTGGTGGATGGTCCGGAGCAGGTGGACGATCACACAGTCAGTAGGCGGGACGGTGGACATGGGAGACAAGGCCCGGGAAATCGGCCCAGTGAGGGGCTGGGGAGCGGACCCTGAGGGCCAGCCCCAGGGCTCCAGGGATGGACACCCATGAGCCCAGGAGCCTTGCTGGGAATGGTGGGTTTAGATGGTCCTGGGAGGACGGTGGGAACGCTAGGGCTCTGGCTGAGTGTCCGCGGTGGGTGTTTACTCGCTGGACGGATCATGCATGCATTCATTCATTCATCCGTTCCTCCATCCATTCACTCACTCACCCATCCATTCACTCACCCATTCACACACTCATCCATTCATTCCCTCATCCATTCACACACTCACCCATTCATTCCCTCATCCATTCACACACTCACCCATTCATGCTTTCACCCATTCATTCACCCACTCACCCATCCATTCACCCACTCACCCATCCATTCATTCACTCACCCATTCATTCAGTCACTCACCCATCCATTCGCTCACTCACCCATCCATTCACTCACTCACCCATCCATTCATTCACTCACCCACCCATCCACTCACCCACCCATCCACTCACTCACCCACCCATTCACTCAATCACCCACCCACCCATTCACCCACACACCCATTCAGTCACTCACTCACCCATCCACTCACTCACCCATCCACTCACTCACTCACCCATCCATTCACTCATTCATTCGCTTGTTCATGCATCCGTTTGCAAGGCTGTATGGAGGGGCTCCTGTGCCCCAGACATGTTAACAAGATGAGGCCCCCACCCCTGCAGCTCACAGTGAGCAGGGGAGACGCAGAACTGAGCCCTGTGACCCCAGAACGTGGGAAGTGCTGCCTCAGAGCTGGGAGCACGGGGCCCTAAAGAAGGAGAGGGGACACCCACCCCGAGGGACACAGCCGAGCATCGGCAGGTGAGGACGTGCAGAGACACGTCGGAGAACGAGGCGTGAGGCTCGGCCAAGAAGAGCCGGTGGGAGCCCTGGGGCAGGGGCCCCGAGCGGGCCTCCGGAGGACACTCACCCGTGTGACCGTCACACCAGGGAGTCAGGAGACGTGGAGACGCGGGGGGAGTTTAAGGGGAGGGTCACACTCAGATCCGCGTCGCCATAATACCTCCTCAGGGTGTCGCTGAGGACGGGTGGGAAGAAGGCAGGACACATGGGGCCCGAGGATGAGGAAGCGGGAGGCAGACGACGTGGTGTTTCCCAAGCTGCCGTTTGAGGTGAGGGCAGAAACACTTCTCGGAAGATGGCAAGCCCTCACGTTGGACGTGTGTGACACAGGCCCTCGTGACAAGGTGGTCTGTTCTGCTTTGATGAGGATACATGCAAAGCACCGCAGGAGGGGAAGGGCAGGGCAGCTTCCAAGAAAACGTGTGAAGCGGCTCGCCTTCCAGCAGAGGACACCCCTTCCCGTGAGTTACTCCGGAGCATTTGGGGGAAGCCAGGAGTCACAGGCAGCCTCATGGCTGGGACGTCAGTGTCTGGGGAGGAGGCACGGGTTTGGCCGTAGGGTAGCTCCGTCCCTGAGAAAGGAGGACACCTGGGGCTCTGTGGGCGGTCCTGAGCCCCCTGGAGGGGCTTCCCTGGCAGGCCCCCCAATACTTGGCTTGGGAGCCACCATGGGTTTGACATCCAGGCAAAGATGGCGGCAAAGATGGCGTCATCTTCTGTGTGGATTGTTACAACCGAAAAACCACAGACTAACCAGCTTAAACAGCAGACGTTTACTTCCCACAGGCTGAGATCCCGGCGGGGCACATTGCGGGTCTGGCGAGGACTCTCTGCTGGTTCCTGCACGGTTGTCTTCTGGCTGTGTCCTCGCGTGGAGGAAGGGGTGGGGGGCTCTGGGGGTCTCTTGCATAAGGACACTCATCCCGTTCGTGGGGGCTCCACCCTCATGACCTCGTCACCTCCCAAAGAGCCCCCTCCCCCCGCCAGACACCATCACACTGAAGGCTAGATTTCAACACACAGATTTGGGGACACAGGCATTCAGCCCACAGTAGGAAGTGAACAGGTTTGAAATTCCACGTCTGGGAGAAAGTCGATGTTGTCTTGGGGGTGGGATGGGTTACAGCAAGATTAACTGGTCAGTTATGCCAAGCAGCTTCCTCTCAAGTCAACACACACACCTGGCCCACCACCTGGCCCCCAGCAAGGCCCTCGAGACTTCTTCTCCAAGTCCAGTGGTCCCAGCAGCCACCACGCTCTCTGTCTCTCCCCACACAAAACTCAAAGCGTTTCCTCCTTCAGAACGAGTCTCTTAGAGCTGCAGCTCCTGAAAACCAACTTGAAATTTTCTGCAGGGTCAAGGGACTTTCAGGATGTGGGTCTCTTAAATGGACTGGGGTGGCAATCAACAGTCCAGCCACGGCCAATGGTAAATTTTGCTGAGATCCATGGGGACGACGAGATAGATCACTTCTGCAATTTTATTCGCTGATGAACCCCCCACTCCGTACTGCAACGCCCTTATTCACGGGTGGACAATAAGGTTTGCCTAAGCACCTTAAAGTGCTAAATGTTTTCAGAAAGATCGGAGAGTGGAAGATTCGGCAGGTGAATGACGACCACCTCTATTAAAAGAATATTTCCTTCTTGAAAGGATAAGTGAGGAAAGGTGACAGATTTTGGTGAAAAGGAAAACGTCCTAGCTGGGTGACAAGATGTGTCAGGAAATAACCCCTTCATGTCTCAGGAGGAGACACTTTGAGGGCACCCGGCCTTATGAAGTTATTCCAGGCACAGCTCAGCTGCGAGTCCGTCCGTCAGCCCCTTGGAGAAGCCGGTGGCCCACGTTATCCCACGGGGACCGAGGCTGGGATGCACCTGAATGTCCAACAACAGGGAGGCAGGTGACTTCTGTCACCCGTGGACGCTGGATCACTTGTGCATCCACTGGACAAAGATTTAGTTAGCTCTCCTTTCTCCTTGTGGGAAAAGTACGCCTCATTTAAAATTAATGTCACAGAATTAAACGCAACGAGGTGTGATGATGTCGGTCACATATGCTTGAGTAAGTTGAATAAGACAGAATGGAGGCTAGATGATAAAACAGATACTGAGATAATAGGTGAAAAAGATGACTATAGATGCTAGATAGTACATAGATAGATGTAGATAGATGGGTAAATAATAGATTCAGAAGATGACACGATAGACACATAGATGGAGAAATAGACATAAATACAGGTAGATACAGAGATACAGAGATGCATGGATGGATGCATGGATGGACTGGGTGCAGAGACAGATGTGGACGGATGGACACATAGATAAGCAGATGAAAACAGAGATGGATGGAAGGATGGATAGATAGACAGGTAGGCAGGTGGATGATAGACAGACAGACAGACAGATGATGGGTGGGTGGGTGGATGAATGGATAATAGCTGGATACATAGATGATAGACAGACGATAGATAGATAGACAAATAATAGGTGGATGCATGGATGGACAGATGATTGAGAACAGAGAGATACAGACACACACACACACACACACAGGAACTCTGAGAGCTTCAGCAAATTCTCCCCCAACTGAAAACCCAAGGGTTAGAATTAGAAGCCAGTATTGCGTCTGCTCCGGGCCTTCTGGAATTCTTGTAAACTGAACCACAGTTTAAGTGCAATAGGGAAATCTGCTAATCAGGCAACCCCCGGAATGTGAGTGGGCGGCCGGGCAGCCGCAAACCGTGAGGAATGCTGACGTGTTTCCGCGCCATCCATACTGACATTTCCTCAAGCGCAGCAGAAATCTACAGCCCAGATTCGCTGTGAAGGCTTTAATTGAAGGTCTTTGATTTTGCAGAGCAAGACCAAGTTACACGTCAGAGCAGGGAGAGGACATGAGGGGAACTGCGGGCAGAGGCAGCGATGTGGTCGTTGGTCTTGGAATCATGAGATCTCTTAAAGCCAATGTATAAAGATTTTAAAGCTGACCAGAGAAAATCTCTACCACGATTTTGACATGTGCCCACCTTGTGTTTGCTGATCTGATGTGTGATACTCTACAAAATCTAATCTGAACTCTCTCTCTCCCTTTAAATTCCAAACTGTCTCTTGAAGGAAACAGAATTTTTGTACCAATACAACAACACACATCTGACCAGCAGATCTTCTGGGAACAGGGATGGACATTTTCACAGACAAGAACTTCACAGGTGGTGGACTCAGCTGCACGTGGTGAAAGACCCAGGTCCTTCCCCCTCGTCACCTCAAGGTTGAAAAGTGGCTGCAGCTTATCCAGGCATCACAGCCACATCCAAGGGCAGGAAGTGGGTTGGTGCAGCGAGGCAAAGGGAACAGACACTTACAATTGGCTCTGACAGATGTGGCCCATCAGCCACCCACCCTGCAAATGTCTGGACAGCATTTCCTGACACTTCTGGATTCTCTGTGAAGACTTAAATTGAAGGGCAAGTGAAATGTGGTTGACTAAACCCAGTGGTCCTGTCTTCTGCTTCCTGACATGCTAAGGCTGGGAAAGCAAATGCAGGCTGGGTTCTGCTCTCTCCTCTTCAGCCTTGTTCCCAACTCCAGGAAGGACGCAGGGCCTGAGGGAGAAAAGAAAGGGGAGGGACAGGCAGCCCCTTACTTTGCTGGTTGCTGCTGGGGACAGAGCTGGCTCCAGCCCCTCCCCATCTGCCAGCATTGAAAACTGGGGCATCTCTTGTGCCATTTTCTGAAGCTCTTTGGGTCTCTCAGACTGGACACCTCCGAGTCTCCAACTTTCCTCAAGTCGAGATGGTTTTACTTGGAAATGCCACCTTTCAATCAGCACGCAGTGGGGAGCCAACCCCCCCCCCCCGGGAACCTCACGACTTTTGTGCATGAAAAGCATGAGAATTTAAAAAGCTGACATGTTTGTTTCTTTAATGCGGTGTGTGAGTTCATTAATTAACCCTAACACCCAGCATATAAAATAGGTTGGCCATCCTGGAAAATACACCAATTGATTTTTTCCCCCTTTTTACACAATGCGGTGCATAATTTATCTCTATGATTAATTTATAGTGCACCTCTCTTTGGAGATGCTTATAACACCTCTCGAACTTTGGTGTCTTATTAAACATTCATAATCGCCCTCAGAGGAAGGCAAGAGGCAAATATGATTATATTATCAAACAATTTCTCCATAAAAATCCATAATTGAAGTAAAAAGCAGTTTCCAGGAGCAAAGGAATGCCTGTGAAAGGTAACACCAAGATCATTTAATGGCATGCTTTTCTGATGTTCGGCACAATTGAGCTGCAAAATTAATCTTGTCCAGCCTGTGGATTAAGTTAGTAACTACGGAGTGGGCGCAGGAGCACGGCTCCCCGCGGGGGATGGACAGAGGGGTCACTTCCTGATGCATTATGCCAGATTTGGGAAGGTCAGAGGGCAGGAGGGAAAGAATACACATTTCAAACAAAAGTGCTAGATTCTCTGGAAATCTCGAAACAGGCCACCTGCTCACCAGGCACCAAAAGCCCCCATGGGGCTGGTGGAGCACAGGATCCTTAGAAGAGGGTGCCTGTCTACACCCCCAAGAGTTCTAGAAGGGCACAGGAAACTACTGTCTTCCAAAATCCAGCCATCTCCAACCTCCATTTACCAAGCCCTCAGGATTTCAGTAGGAGTGAGAGCGGACAGCACCCCAACTTCCATCTCCCCAACTTCAAATAACCAAGACCTTAGGATTTCAGTAGATTTTCATGTAATTTTCACTGGCCATGAAGTATCTCTAGACTTTTTTTCCCCAACCACTCCAAAACCTAAAACCCTTTTTCAGTGTGCAGGCAGCAGGTGAGAGGCCACATCTGGGCCATGGGCTGTGGTTTGCTGACCCCTGGTCTTCACCATCCATGATGAAAGGAAGAGGTTTAGAATCGGAGCAGAACCAGGCTGTCTCGCAAGCTGGCATCACTGTGATGGGACAGCACCTCTGAGGAATCAAGGTGCTGCCTGGCATTGTGAGGAGAGCCCAAGTGCCAGGAGCAGGGGAGCTGGGGCAGATGCCCTGGCTGGAGTGGCCGGGAAGGGCCCCTGCAGGACCCTGCTGAGGGCAGGTACCTGTACTCTGAGCAGGCCCACTGGCCACATCCTCACCCACCGCAGCATCAGATGTGGGCACAGGACGTGGATGTCTGTGGGAACATCATTCTGTCCACCACACGGGGCTCAGGACACGGCCGTCCGTGGGGACGTCATTCTGTCCACCACAGAGGGGAGTGAAAGGGCTCCCGGATCTGCGACAGGTGAGAAGTAAGACTTCTCTGGGGACAGTGCAAAGCCCTGGAGATGCTTCCAGCAGGGGAGATGGTCGATGCATCAGCCACTTTGCTGATTACTGTGAGGAAATGGACCCGAGGGAGGGGAGGATGAGCACGACACCCAGGCTGAGAGCACCATGAGCTTTGGGTGGCCTGTGGACCACAGTGCCAATGGAGAGAGGGGACACATCTGAGTGACGTTCAGGTGACAATCAGCAGGTGGCTGGTGGGGGGAGGGATGAGTCAGGAAGGACGTCTGGGTGCCCCCTGGACTGGGTGGGGGTGGAGGGTGGCCACTCCCACAGTGCCATCCCTGTGCCGGGAAACTAACCGGGGCCAGCAGTGTGGTGGCCTTGGGACCCTGCCGATCGTGGCGAAGGTTGACATACCTGTCAGGACTGAGTTTCTCAGACCCTACTGCCCCAGGCCGGGTATGCTCTAGGGTTGTTGCAGAAAAACGTGTTACAGCTCAGTTGTGACAGCAACCTGGAACCTGGCGAGAGACCAAGCAGCACTCGGAGAGTTGGAGAACTCAGGTTTATTATAACACCTCTGGGCCCAAAGGAGTTAACACTCCAAGCTCTGGCCCCCATCTGTAGGTTTACACAGGCTTTTATAGGCTGCCAGTTTACACTTTGCAACGTCATATGCAAGTAAGGTATAAAAAAAGTTGACTAATTAGGAACAGACTTTGTAATAATGGACCAACCAGGATGGAGAGAAATAACCAATCAGGAGCAAGGGAAATGGACCAATCAGGAGTGAGGGAAATGGGCCAATCAGGAGTGAGGAAAATAACCAATCAGGAGTGACCATGCAAATTAAGTACTACAAATGGACCAATCAGGAGTGAGGGAAATGGACCAATCAGGAGTGAGCTCCACTTCCCTAGCCGTTAGCCCTTTCGGAGGCAAAAAGTGAGACAGAAGCGCTGGGCCAGGGAAGCGGATGGTTCCAGCGGGATAGCAGTGGCCCTACCTGGGGGTCTTGCCCGTCCTTTTGATGGGGTTCCCGCCTCAGGGAACCGTCAAAGAGTTGAAGCTACGAGCCGGGGCGGGACTCCCGCCGTGAACTTCCGAGCTTTCCAGCCTCAACACAGAGGGCTCAGGACGTCTGACAGCCCCTGTTGCCCGGCGGGCCCGCACGGAAGCCGGGGGCTCGGCACCCAAACACCAGAACGGCCACCTGGGTCTCGAGGCTCCAGCCACCCTGTGTCCCCTGAGCCACACGCCCGAGGAAGAGTCGGCGCCAGGCTGCAGGCGCAGGGACCCACCCACAGCGGCGCAGCTGTGAGCAGGCTGAGAGCACGGCCGAGCGCCTCCAGGGCCCACCCGAGCGCCAGCGCGCACGCGGCTCCCACGCGCACCGACTCTGCGGGCAGCGAAGCGTCCGACCCGCGCGGAACAGGCCCACGGAGCGAGGCCCCAGTAGGGGTACGCGCTGCGCCGCGAGGCCCCAGGGGCGCCCGAACACCGGCTCACGCCGTTCGGGGCCGCCCCTTCCTCGTACCACAGGACGGACACCGAGTCCCTTGTCACCGCTCAGCGCCACCGACCAGGCACACGGCAGGGAGAAGCAGGCGGTGTAGACGCCGCGGACACTGGAAGCACCGCCGACGGGAGGGAGTGACGCTGACAGACTCTGGTGTGTGTGTGGCGGGGGAGGGGGGTGCATGTGGTGTGCGGTATGTATGCGTTGTGTTTCTGTGTGTGTGTAGTGTGTGTGTCCATGTGTTCCTGTGCTGTGTCTGTGAGCGCGTCTGTGTGTGTGTCTCTGTGCTGTGTGTGTAGTGTGTATGTATGTAGTGTGTGTGCTGTGTCTGTGTGTCTGTGTCTGCGTGTTGTACTTCCTGGACTGTCAGGTTTCTTTTCCTGAAACTCCCTTTTCTCGTCCCAGCATCTGTGTTAAAACACGTGAAATCAGCCGCGCGTCTCCCTCCGCCTGGAGAGGTGCCCGTCGAGGAGGAGCCCGGCGAGGAAGAGCCCCGCCAGGCTGTTTGGTTGCGGCCTGCTGATGTGGCGAGAGCCTCGCGTTCACGGGCCGTTTGTAACGTTGGTCTGGGTTTGTGCTGAGCCATCAGATGGGGCCCATCCACCCCCTGTCTGTCCCTGCGCGGAGCTGGGGGCGCGGGGTCGGGGATGGAGGGAGCCGTCGGCTTTATGAAGCCACGGCGGACTGAGCGCGCCGACGGTGCGGCGCTAATCTGGCCCCGACTCCGCAGAGGATCTCGTGCCTCACAAAGGCTCCGTCGCGGCGGGGACCGGAGCACGTGGCCGGCGAGGCTGCACGCAGAGACCTGGCTGCCGGGCCGGCGGGCCGGTGCCCGCCTGGCCCGCCGCGCCCCCCGGACGGCCGGGGGGATTTGCAGCTGATTTCAGTGTCATCTGCCCCTGCGGTCAGATGGCTCCGGGCACCCGGCAGCGGAGAGCGGAGCACAGTGCCAGCTGAGAAGGAGCCGCATCTCTGTCGCCCCGAGCCCGCCCGCGCGCCCCGCCAGGCGCCGGCTCCGGAGGGCTTCTGGGACCGGCTTTGCACCCGCGGATCGCCATTCTTGCTCGGATTAAGAGGATTAAACACCATTAAACGACCGTCCGCCGACGCGGGGACGCAGACTTGCTCTCCTCCTCCGAGCCTCCTTCCGCGGGGCCCAGGCTCTGCGAGGGACCCGCCGTCCACAAAGGGGTCCCTTAGCATGACAAAGACCCTCCGCTGCTTCCCCGCAGAACAAATGGCATCAAATTGGCGGGGCATTGTCGAAAACGCCGATGCCGGCCTCCCTTCCTTTTCTTCTGTTGTTTTTAATTTTCCCACTCGGAGCTCAAGGTGTCATGTTAATTATTTAAATCTTGGCGAGATTTCGGCTGCAGCCTCCGAGGCCCTGCTCCGTGCCAGAAGGCCTGGATCGTGGGTAGCTTTTCTTAATTAGAGCTGAGCCGACAACTTTGATCTCCGTGAAGAGAGCGGCCAAGGAGAAAAACTTCCCGCGCGATGCGCGCCGTGCCTAGCTTCTGCCCGCGACGCTTTCCACTCCAGCAGACTTTGATTTTCCCTGTTCTGGGGAGCATCAGACAGCCCAAGTGCAGGAGGAATTTAAAGGGCTTCAAGGGCCCGGCCGCGACGGTAGTTAAATGCCAGCGCGGTGGCCACCGGGTGCCAGCGGCTGTATTTATTTGCGGGGCCGGGGCGGGGCCGGGCCGGCAGGCGCCCACGCGGCCGCTGATGTCAGGGCTCACAGCTTCCCCGCGGGGACTGACCTCCGCTCATTAAGCAGCCTGTTTCCCCGGACAGCGGTGCTGATGAAACAGAACGCCCGCGTTCCCCCTGCAAGATGTTCCCAGCGCGTTCCTGGCTCGGACACGCCTGAGACTGCAGCTTAGATCCACGAGGGTCACCTCCGAGGGCTCACCTCGTTAAAAACTCTCTGCTCATTTACATTCTCCTGGCTGATAAAGCACAGACATGAAAAAAGGAAAACCAAGAAGTTGACCAAGCCTCTCGGAAGATGAAATCCATCCAACTTTTGTGACGCTTGGGTCTGAGGACACAGCTTCCTTCCTGTCAGTCTCTGGGATGTGGAAATCAAAGGGGCACAGGATCCAAACTCGCATGCCTGGCCCAGAGCGCCAGCAAGCCCTGCGTCTGCAGGCGCGGCTTTCAGAGCTCGCTTCCCCACGCCGGGCACACAGCCTTCATTAGCGGCCCAGCGCCTCGCCTGACAGCATCGTCGCCGTCCACAGAAGGCTCCCTTCTGAAAGGCTCCGTCCTGTGTCATCTCTGGGTCAGACGCCACGTACCAACCTGCAGAGAAGGGGAGACGGAAATTTCCCGAAATCAGAGCCACTGAAAAAATGCCACCGAGAAGAGAGATCCTGGGAGATCTGGGGACTAAATGATACCCAGACTGTTGGAGGCTCTTTTTTCAAGGCTGCATATCTTAGAGTGGATTTGCAGTCTGTGAAATAATTGGGGTTTACAGCTGTTAAGATAATGAGATTCTCTTTGCCTGGATATCCCAGAGGACCAGATCAAGACTTCTTTATCCCTGCATCCCCAGGGTCCTCCCACACCTGGGGTGCAGGCACCCTTGACATCTGGGTTGGGATGCCTTGGGAGTCTCGCCTCGAGATGCCTGCCGACACAGCATGTCTGACCGGACGGCAGCTGTGAGGCCCAAGAAGAGCTTGAGGGCTGCATTCATGCTAGCAAAGATGTTCTCCGATTCCCAAAATGTCAGAAAAAGCGCTGGACATCCACCCAACAGCCCACACAGGCGGAATCCAAGCATAACGTCCACCTGCCCAGGTGGTCACGCATTCTCAAGTGTCTTTAGAAAATAATGTATTTCCTCTAACATGTTGTCAGTTGGGAGACAGCCTGAGAAACTGAAGGGCATAAACGCTGTGTTGTTATTACTCGTAATAGAGGCAGACCTTGGGTGTGAACCGGCCCCACACAGGTGCTCCTCTGGTCCTCCCTTCACGTCACCGGAGAACGACACCTGTCCGTCTGTGCACGTGGGGACGTGCCTCTGGGATCCTTACCCCTGCCTTTCTCTACTCCTTCAGATCCCGTTCGGGAACCAAACTCCACATCTCAAGGTGCCCACGTGTGCCCAGCTCACAGCCCACGCTTCCTTCAGCTGGGGGTGTCTGAGCTCCATGAGGTGTTCCCACTTGGTGGGGACGCTGCTGGCCCGGGAACGGCACTTTGATATGCAGAGAGGGCGGGAAAATGTGACCAGGGGCCAGGAGGCCCCCAGGTGAGGAAGGAAGGACCCCGGCCTTCCTGTGTTCATTTGCTCAAAACATGGCTTACCTCCATCAACTGGGTCCCCAAATTAAACCAACTTGACTCTTTTTTCGAAAGAAGAGGGGACCCCTCCCCAAAAAGCAACCACTCTTTAAGTTGGGAAGTCCCTTCAAGAACAAAACCTTGGTGCAAAATCTATGTGAATAGAACCAGCACCATGAGTAGTGGAACTGGAGAAGGGCCGGGGTCTGGGGTCCAAAGCAGGCACCCTGGACCCAGGGGCTGCACATCAGGAAACACCATTAGCCACAGCGACTGAGTGGACAAATACGTACATCCAACACAGCGTGCAGCCTTCTCTTCTCCGGCACTCTTTCCCCGGAAGCCAGTCCTCAGAAACAAATTATGTAAAAAAACAGATCGTGTGCATTTAAACCCCAGACTGCTTGCCCAGCCACGAGGTGGGGAGGGAAGGGAGTGTGTAGGTTTGAAAACCCTGTGGAGACAAGAACAGAGCAGAATGTTAACATTGTTGACCCAAAGTTCCCAATGCCCCCAGAACCCCAAACTGGGCCAAGTGTTCCCTTCTCTGACTGTTGGATCCTGTTGCCTGACAAACCTATAAAAATCCTATCTCTGTATCGGGGGCATTTGAGAAGTCGGTCCAGGAAGTGAGTCTGTCTTTATCCAGAGGAGGCTGGAAGTTGATTGGATTCAGATGGAACACAATGAGCATAAAGAGTGCATAGAAAGTGAACGTGGACCCGGCACCTCCGTGGGGAGAGACAATAAACATCTCTGAGTCCACGTGGGGCCCTGGCACACCCCGTTAACCATTATCCAAATAATTCACACCCCACCCAAGTGCAAGTGCTATCTGTGGTTCCACGTGCTGCCCCGCAGGCAGGGCCATGCCCGCCTCCTGTGCCCGGGCACCCAGCCCCGCCACGTGCATCCTTCTCCGTGTGCCTGGCGGGGCGGGGGCCGCCACACTGAGGGAGAGGCCACGTGCACGGTGGGGATGCTTTTGGGGTGCTGGCAGGTCTGCACCACCAAGTACTATTTCTTATCTCAGCAAGAATCATAAGCCGCCCACCTCTGAGGAATAAACCTGCGTGTGCCACGTGGATTTTCTTCACCGCACGCTGGGCTGTCGTTACGAAGCCAAGCTCGTTTTTTCACTTTGGAGGAACTTTCTTCTTTTTAAAAAAATGTTTTTTAATTGAAGTATAGTCAGTTTACAATGTAGTGTTAGTCTCTGGTGTGCAGCACAGTCATTCAGTTATACGTACATGTATTTTTCAGGTCATTTTTTATTACAGGCTATTACAGGATGTTGAATAGAGTTCCCTGCGCTGCACAGTAGGACCTTGTTGTTTATCTGTTTTATATACAGTAGTTGTTCCCTGAGCTCTTTCAAAATCACAGTGCCCTCACCTCTCGACAGAAATGCAGAGGAGAGACAGGACGCTGGCCTTCGTGTCCCCTGCCAGCTGGCTGACCCCGGGCTGGTCACCCTGCAGCAAAGCAAAGCTGGCCCAGGGACACACAAGATGGGTTGCCGGCTCTCTCTCGTAGCATTGCTTTTGCTCACGGGGAGCCCCCATCTCCCACTCTGAGCCCATCTCCGTAAGGAGGTCTCTTAATGACCTCTTTCCTCCAAAGACGGCCTCACCACTGGAGTTGCGGTTTCAGACATTAGCAACTGAATGGGAAGGCTTCTTACTGTATATCATTTTAATCTTTCATGTCTGAGTCAGCCAGATGGCTTATTAGTACAAGCTCTGCCTCGGAAGGGGAAAAAAAAAAAAAAAAACACCCAAACTTTCTATCTGAGGATTTGTGAGATGACGGTTAAAGAAAAAAAAAAAACCTGCGGGGGTGGGAGGGTGACCCCGTGTCCCACAAAACAGCCTGAATTTTAATGACATCTTCCGTGGGCAGTAATTTCCACTTAATTACCATCCCTGGTTAAATGAATCGGTGGATTAGACGGATAACTAAGATGGCATTGAAAGTTCCCAGGCACGAGATTTGTTTTTAAAATATGGAATCACTAAGTAAAGTTGTCACCGCCGTGTGTGCGGATGGTGGGTCCTCTGCAGTCCCGCCGCCCACGGCTGCGAGGGGTAAGGGTCTGGCTGCTTCGCTGCTAGAGCTCAGCAATTCCAGGCTTTACATGTTAGACCACGAGGCCATAAAATTCTCCCCAATGAAAAAAATACGACTCTGGTCATCATTAAAATAATGACTATAAGGTTTTAGAGGTGCCCTGGGGCTGTAGGATTTAGTGAAAAGGCAGTGTTTCCACGTGTGCGATTCAGGAACGCATTTTTCAAATACCCGGCGTTAACCTAGAAAATGTCGGGCCTGAGAAAGCTCCCCCTCCTTTTATTCCAGGGTGACCGTCTACATCCTTTAAAAAAAGTAATAAAGCCTATATCTATCCTTGAAAAGCAAACTAAGATGAACACAGGACTCCAGGAGGGGTTTGCTAAAAGACCGAGGCTCGGGGTTGGGGGGGGGGGGTCCCCCGTGGGTCAGAGATGGACTCGAGCTCTGGCCTGCAGATGACATGACCTCGAAATTTTTAGCCCAGGGAGGAAAGACGCCCCTGCGGGGCGCAACTGTTTAGGTCACGCTGGGTCGGCTCGTGTGTGTCTATCCTGGAAAGAAACGGACTTACAGCACTTTGACGAAGGCACAGGTGTTGTTTTTTTTAAAGGATATTCCCCTCTATGGGTTAGGACACTGGGACACCTGTTTGGGAGGGCAAGGGGAAGTCCCAGAACGGCCTGGGCGGGGGGCTCTGTGTTAAGGCTGAGTGTCCTCCAGGATAGAGGCTTCCAGAATGATGGATGGGGACACAGCAGTCATTTCACAACTGTCCTTTCACTAATGGACTCTGCACCCATTCTTGGGGGTGACCCTCATATCCATGGCCCCCTCCCCAAACCCATTCCAGTAGATGAGTCCAACTTTCCAACGAGCAACACACTCTTCCTGACACAGCTCTTCTGCGATTGTGGTGGAAGCAGTTTCTGGGCCGCCGCTCCCTCACAGCACACAGGAGACTCTTGTGTGGCTTCGTCTTTTGTTTTTGGCAGTAAAGACCCTGAAATCCTCCTGTGACTTACAACATTCCACCCCACAGGTAACCTCAAGGCCTAAGTGAGTGTGGTGAAGGGCCAAGGTCACAAGGTCACAAGGTCACAGCGAGGGCTGTCCTCGCCAGTGGGTGCTGGGCTGGGCGAGTGTGTACTTGTATGTGCGTGTCAGCACGTGTGTGCACTTCATGCACGTGTGTATCTGTGTGCACCTGGCAGTGTATGCACGTGGTGCACTTTGTGTCATGTGTGCATATGTGTGCCCTGTGTGCATGTGTCTGCCTGCAGGCATAGTGCAGCCAATGCACGGCCATGTGCTTGTGTGTGTGTTTGTGTGCGCACGGTGTATGTCTGTGTTTGTGGTGGAGCGGATACGAGCACTGAGTTCCTTGCATGCACAGTGTGCGTGCAAGTGTCTCCATGTGGATGTGCACATGTGTATAAAAATGTGCTTCCATGGCTACAGGGATGTGAATGTGTCTGTGTGTTTCCTTGGGGCTGTTTGCAGGTGTGTGTGAGATGCTATGTGTACATGGATGCCTGCATGTCTGTGCAGGTGTGTGCCTGTGTGAACATGCACGTGTGTGTGTGATGTGTGAGTTTGTGTGTGTACCTGCTTGTGCCCGTTTGTGGGCTCGCCTAAATGTGTGCTTGTACCTGCATTTGCGTGTGTGCGACCATAGGTGTGTGCATGTGTGGGCATGGGACCATGGGTGTGTGCATGGGACCGTGGGTGGGTGCGTGTGTGCACATGTGTGCAACCATAGGTGTGTCCGTGTGTGGGCATGGGACCATGGGTGTGTGCATGTGACCATGCGCGTGTGTACATGTGTGTGCGTGTGCATGCATGCACATATGTGTGGCACCGTGCTGTCCCCATCTTCCTTCTCTTCCCTCTGTCTCGTGCCCCCGACAGGCCGAGCTTACTTTCCCGTGTCCCCTTGGTGAAACCCCACTCCCACCCCTTGCTCTGCCCCCTGCATGCATGGGACACAGCGTCTTGATTACCATTAATTATGTGAAATGCCAAGTCGCCACCCTTTTCCTGAAACCCTTGAAGGCATCTCTCTGAATCCTGGCTGATCCCTTCCTTTGGAGACGAGGATTCTAGCTGAGACGTGCCCCACCCTGAAGGAACCCACCCGGCATCCGATTTCTGCAAGACGGGACTGACCCTAGTCTGGGAGGCTCATCCCCAGCAGGCAGCCGCCTCACCACCCAGGACCCCGGGCAGCCGACCTCGCACACCCTCCTCCCTTTCCTCCTTATGTGTCCCCTCCCGGCTGCAGTCAGAAGACTCCTTCCCGGAGACGGCCCAGCTGCCTGTCAGCCGCATGCACCCGGTGTGGAGAACATGGAGGAGCTGGCGCGCACGGTGTCCTCTCCCGGGGCTTGAGGGCTCATCAGGTCTGGCTGGGAAAGGATGGCCACCTCCCCCTCCCCCTCCCACCTCCCTCTGCTGATGCCCTGGGACTCAGCCTGCTTCCTTTTTAAAAAACATTTCCTAAATCACATTTTCCATTTAAAGAAATTTCTGAAGCATCGTTGACGGGCGTTCAGGTCACCGGCTCCCATGGGCTCAGTTAGCGCCTGCATCAGCCGTGGCCGTCAGAACCAATACCGGCTGCTGCCCTCACACCCGGGCCGGCCCGAGCTGGTCACCCCGCCTGCCACTCAGACGCCCGAAGCATCCAGCTGGAGCACCCGCGTGGACGCAGGGCAGCCCGGGCCTCAGCGTCGCTGATGTGTGGTGACACCACCACTTACCTCTAAGAACATTTTAGCAAATGTTGAACTAATGATGTCTTCTGAGTGCCTGGGCGCCAGGTGTTTAAGAGGCATTATTTCCCTAAGTCAAGGGTCCCAGACTCAAATGGCAGCAGGAGCAGGCAGGTAGGACAGGGCGTGAGGCAGGCGAGACGTGAGAGGCAGGAGGGAGCGGCGGGCGTGTGGTGCCGTGGACCTGCCATCCTCCTCTCTCTAAAGCCGCAGCTGGCATCCAGGTGCTGTGACCAGCAGGGGCCCACACACAGGATGGGCACGCCTCCCAAATGAGTCCGAGAAGTGAGGCCCTGGGTTTCCACGATCCCCTGGCCAGTGTTTAAAACAAACATTAGCAGCTCATGCAAGATTTCAAGTGCACGGTCTGTGCCCAGTGGAAAGGGATGGGCGGTCGGTTTACAACACTTTCTCTGGACCTTTGCACCCGCTGCGAGAGTCAGGAAGCATCAGACCGAAAACATAAATCTGATTTTAGATTAAGTTTTATACACTGTAGGGACTGGGCTGGGGTGGGGGAGCCTGGAATCTGAACTCAGAGGCTGCATTCAAAGCCAGTGTTTTCTGGGGTGTGCTGGGGGGCAGGGATAGACTGGGAGTGTGGGAGTAACAGAGGCATGCTGCTATACGGAACACAGATAAGCAACAAGGATCTACTGTCCAGCACAGGGAACCACATTTAATAACTTGTAATAACCCATAATGGAAAAGAATCTGAATTTTTATGTATATATATATATATATATATACACTGAATCACTTTGCTGTAAGCTGAATCTAGCACATTGTAAATCAACTACATTTCAATAAAAAAAAAAAGCCAGTGTCTTATCCACATGCCACCCGACCTCAAGGAGGTTTCTCCATCTACAGACTGAATTTCTCTCCGAAGCTTTCGTGCTTAAGGAAGCTAGCTGACGTCCCGGGGGTAATTAAGCCACGTGGAAGATGTCTCTCCTGAAACACAGGGTCAACATGAGATCTCTGTCTCCTGCTGCTGCGTCCGGTCCCCTAGGATTTAACGTGCACCCTCCGCAGAACCGGGACGCGGCATGTCTCCCACCAGACTGCAAAGTCCATTCTGCGGCCCCATGGTCCTGGGTGGGGCCGTGAGACTCGTCTTCAAAGTCTGGTAGTTCTGAACTGGGACCCAAGAGGCCCTGGGTTCTTCTTCTGTGTTTCTTGAAACCCTGCTCGGCCACCCTGGGAGCAAGTTCTGGTGGGTCTGCTCTGGACAGAAGTCCACACGGAGCAGAGGGGAGGCATCCCAGCTGAGGTCATCCCAGATCAGCAGCCCCCAGCCCACCCTGTACCCCACAATTAGGAAAGCATTCCCTTTCAATCCACCTGCTTATGGGAAAGTATGCATGTTACAGGAGCCCACACTTTGTAGGGTCTCTCTCTGTGGTTCAGCCTCACTTACCCCAAAACTAAGCTGTCCACGGAGATGACCTGCCAGCCTGTCCTCGTCACATCAGGGACTGAGATGTTTGAATGTGAAGAGGAAGAACGATGAACACCAACCCACAGCAACATGGGTGTGAGCCTCGATGCATGGATAAGCAGGTCCAGATTCATCCTTCTGACCAACAGTCAAGTCTTCGGAGCTCCAGACGAGGAGACAGAGAGGGTTCCCACTCTGAGGCATTTCTTTCCAGTGGATTAAAATGTAGATGAATGTGAAATCTCTCCATTGAGAAGCACTTTCCAGCAATAAAAATAGAAGCAATCGTGTGGGGAAAACTTAAGTGCAAATATTAAATTCTTTATGTCTAAAGAGTCATAAACAATATTTAGTATGAGGTCTAAAGACCATAAACAGTACAAGAGCATAAAAAATGCTGGAAAATATTTGTAAAATATATGGATGATAAAGGTCTTAGGTCCTTAATATATAAAAAGCCCTTACAAATCATTTAGAATGACAATACTTGACTGAAAGCTTTCTGTGCACTATAATTCTGTGCTGCACACTGTACACATGAGATCTAGTTTAAATATCAAACAAAAAAAACCACAGGTGATTTGTTACAGATTAGGAAATTGCGAATTAAAGAAATTAATTAAGCAGCCCAGAGGGACAGAGCTGGTAAGCTGTGGTTTGGGATTCAAACCCAGGTCCTTCTGACTCCAAAGCTCATGTTACTCGAGACTGCTACCCTGCCCCAAACACACTCGAAAAATACCAGCCATCCTAAATAATTCACAGGAGATACACCTGGGGAATAAACATGACCAAAAGAACTGTTTGCCACTAACAATCAAAGAATGCAAGTCAAAACGATGGACACCACTCTGAAACTTAAATTTGCAGAGCCCATGTTTTTTCCCTTTTGAAATAAAATTGAGCGCTGAACTCCGTGTAACATCGCAGGCAATGCCACACGCGGTCGGCATGAGTATAAATCAGCAGACCTTCCGGGAAAACCACTGGATGCCATGAATTGGGCCTTTTACACGTCCATGTGTTTGATCCAGTAATTTCACATCTAGGTTGTCTCTGAAAGTCACAGTTCTATGCGCCAGGATGGACGCGAACCAATGTGAATTCCCCCGATTAAGGGCAGTGCTGAGTAGATACAGACACATCTGTGCGCAGGTCCCACACAGCTGCCCAAAATCGTGGTTTTGAAAAATACTTTGTGATAGATCACGTACACAGCTTCTGAGCCAGTCACACCATTCCTCCCCAAAATGTGCCCAAAAGGGGGGCTGAAGGCAAATACAGAGATCTTGGTTCATCACCGGTGGAGGGGACGTGAGGAGGGAGGTGGCGCCCCCAAGTTGCCAGCCCTGCCTGTCCCCTCCTAGCTAAAACAGAGTCCTTCCCCTGCCCCAGATGCCCCAGTTCAGGTGACAAGTAACTGAAACTGGAAGGCACATCCATTTTCTGTTCTGTGTTGGTTTTGGTCTGTGTCACGAAGGAGAGTTGCTTTTACAGTGAGAAAAGACACACCACGTCCACCCCTGCCCTCAGTCCCCTCGCCCCTGCCCCGGGATGTCACAGAGGCCAGGACCCCCTTCCTTAAGGACCCAGAGCTCCAGAGGCGAGGTGGGCGGGGGACGCCCCAGGCTGGGAGGGCAGGTCACAGGCAGCAGAAACCTCCTCTCTCTGGGCACCAGATGGGACCGAAAAGGTGTTTTCCCTTTGACAGCCAGGCCGAGCCTGTCGGATAAACACATGTGTGAAACAGCCACCACTGCCTCAAGAACAACGTGCCCTGATTCATCTGAGGATGTAAAACGCCCCGCAGGTTTCAGGGTGTGCCTTTAAGTACATGAGCACGCACGCACCAAACATCTGTCTGTGATGTCTACAGGTGACATCTGCATGTGGGGATTAACGTCTGCATACGGGGATTACATATAATGTCTATACAGAGCGTCACTACACAGCGCTGTGTACAGTGTCTCTGCACAATGTCTACGTAGTGTCTGTGTGTCCACACACAATATTTACATACCATGTCTGTCGTCTGCATAAAATTCCTGTATAAAATGTCTACACACAATGTTTATATACGTTCACAATGTCTCTATATAACACTTATATATAATGTCTATATGTAATGTCTGCGTACAGTGTTTATATATGTCTCTGCAGTTCTGTATATTTATGTACAACGTCTGTATGTCTCTGTACGATGAATATACAGTCTGTACAGATGTCTGTATAAGGTATCTGTGTATAATGTCTATATAATAGGTATATGCAATGTTTACACATAATGTCCACATGCAATGTCTGTATATAATTTATATATAATGTCCATGTGTGACATCTACATATGTCTATGTTCAATGTTCATATGTAATGTCTACATGCAATATTTATGTATAAAGTGTATGTGCAATGTCTAAATATAACGTCTCTGTACAATGTCTACATACAGTCTGCATAAAATGCCTATGTACAATATCCACATATAACATTTACATACAGCATCTAAATAAATGTCTGTATGTCTAGCGTGATGTCTGCATACAGTGTCTGTATGTAACATCCACACACAATGTTTATACACAACATTGGTTTATAATGTCTGTAGGTCATGTCTGTGTAACAATGTCCACAGATAACGTTTCTGTACGATATCTCTGTATATTGTCTATATGCAATTTCTATATAAGATGGCCACGTATAATTTCTATACACAGTCTTACATGTTTCTCTACAAGGTCTACATATGTATTAACTACATGCAATTTCTATACAAAATGTCCATGTACAAGGTCTGTACGTAATCTTATGTATACTGTCTGTGTGTAATGTCTGCCTGCAATGTTTATATATTGTCTGTATACAGTTCTACATAAGGTGTCTACATACAGTGTTTACACATGCTTTTATCCACTGTCTCTATATATTGTTTATATACACTTTCTGTGTGAACTGTCATGCACAATGTCTGTAAATGTGTGTGCACATATACATGAGTGCACACACACACAGACACACACACACACAATGACTGAAATGCAATTTGACTAGAACAAATTGTCCACCAAAGGAAAATGAATGGACAGGTTAAGCTGAAATGACGCCCCACACGTCAGGTTAACATGGAAGACGCAGGTGTTTGACCTTTATCTGCATATTCAGACCCAGCCAGACAAGCGTCTAAATTTCCTGCACAGTTTTCAACCAGATGTCCCCCTTCCCGTCACCGGGAGGGAGGGCTTCAATATTCTCATTCACTCTAAATAAAACCAGCTCCGCACCCCCCACCCCAATAACTGATGGTCTGAGTGATGAAGAAAATCACGTTCCTTACCAGCCTGGGAATAAAATACCCAACGTCAACGGACGTGTGGAAGCACAATCTCATTGGAGCGTCTCCACTTCAGAAAAGGCTGCTCCCCGCATCACCTACGAAGAGAAAAAGCCACGGGAAGAACACGAGAGATGTCGGTCTCCATCTGGGCGGCACTTTGTCTGCGGGGCTGTTTTCCATTTCCAGACATTTCTCCTCACCTTGAGTTCCCGGTTCAAAGAGAAACAATAAGTTTAATCTTCCCACTTGACAATGATGTATGGTTCCGGAGGAAAGCACTTTCCAGGGATTATCATTTAAACGCCTTCTCCCCTGCCACCCGCCCCCACCCAGTTTCTCCCCGCACTTTGCACAATAAGTAATGCACCAAACCTTCTCCGCAGGCCACCAGAGTCGGTGCCACGCCGTTCCACGTGCAGCGGGAGCCAGACCCTCGGCTGTGGCGGCCGTGGAGGGGGGAGCCAGTCCTTCTGGACACACAGTGCCCGCGGGTTCATTTCAGAGGCCGGGACTCCTGGCGTTTGTCCACCATCTTCTCATCCCAGTGACCTCCCCGCTTAGCATTGCCCCTTAAGCACGTGGTTTCAACAAAGATTCTTTCTTCTTTTTCCTGTTTCCTTTCCTTTGCAGTTTCCTAAGTATTAGCGTCCTTCTCGCCTGCGGAGAGTTTGGGCTGTGAACACAGAGCTAGGAGCCTGCAAAACAATTGTTTTTCCTGGATAGACGGGGAGGGTCTGCACCCACACCCCGGGGGCGTGCCCGGGGCTGGTTGTCCTGATTCGGAACCGCGAGAGGGAGAACTGAGGACTCCAGGGTGAAGACCCCTTTTCTTTCCGTAACTCAGGATTTGCTGAGCAGAAGCCACCAACCCACCCGAGCCAAGCAATGGAGAGGAGGAAAATCTCGTCTTCCACCCATTTTAGGTCTATCGGAGGTCGGGGGTGGAGGAGGGGGATGGCACCTTGCAAATTAGACTGACGAGAGACAGGTCAGCAAGAGAAAGGCAAACAGAATTCACACACCACACACAGGGGAGAACTCTGACGAACATCTCAAAGCGATGGTTAGTACCTGAGCACGGACAGCGTCTTCAAAACACTAAGGACATGGGATTCGTGAAGACAAGGCGAAGGAGAAGAGTTTCACCTCCAAGGGTGGGCGCCTCGGGGAGTAAACTGCTGGGTAAAACTAACGGTGAAGTGTGTTCAAAAAAATTCAACAGTATATTTGAAGATCTAACTGGTTTATTGGGAAATCCATGAATGGGGAGGCATCCCATCCAGAAAAGAGTTAAACTCTCTGATGGGCTAGACAAAATGGGCGGGTCTTATTGGAAAGAGGGTCTCTCGAGGGAGCTGATAGCAAAAGACCAGACCGAGTTAGTTTTAAGCCAAGACACCTTTGGGGGAGGGTTGGGAAGGGGATGGAATGGCAGGGGACTTTATCATGCAAATTGTCTCCCTAGGGTCGACCAGGAAATTTCAGACTGACTGTTTCGAAGATCACATTTCTGAGAGGGGTTGAAAGGCTGTCAGGTCTTGGTTTGCTGTCCTGGGGGCAAATGAGTCCTAGTGGAGTTGTGGTTTCTTTCCAACAGGCGTGTTTGTGCAGGTCCACCTCACTGCAGCTCCGCATCCTCTTTGTGGCCATAAAACCTCCCCGGAGAGGGAGCCACACCGGTCCTCGTTTTGCAGAAGCCTCTATTTAGCCAGATCAGGGAAGCCCTGGGAGGGGGTCTTTCTGGACGGGTTACTCCGTTGCCTCCAGCTCAGAACAGTCCTCATCCCAAGGGGCATAGTGTGGGGCGCACCGATCCCCGGTGATGATCATCACGCTGTGGACTGAACTCGTATCCCTCCAAACTTCATGTTGAAACCCTAAGCCCCAGCGTGATGGTGCTCATAGGTGGTGCATCTGGGAGGGGATGAGGTCATGAGAGTGGAGCCCCCATGGATGGGATTAGTGCTCTTATGAAAGAGACCCCAGACCCTTCTCCTTCCCCTTCCCCCACGTGAGGACACAGAGACACGACGGTGTCGAGGAACCAGGAAGCGAGTCCTCACCAGACATTAAATCTGCCGCCGCCAGGATCTTGGACTTCCAGCCTCCAGAAGTGTGAGAAATAAATGTCTGTTTTTTCTAAACCTCCCAGTCTATGGCATTTTGGCGACAGCAGCCCGTGCGGAAGAAGACACATCCCTTCATTAGGTTTTTCAGCTTTTGACACTTGAACTTCAGCTGATCCCCCCAGTTAGGAATCCTCCCACCCGCTCATATTCCAGGAGACAACTCACCCCAAGTGACAGCCCTCTTCGCATCATTTAGAGAGGATTGCTGCCCACCGTTCCTCACGGCTCCCATAGGACTTGTGGACTTACCCCCTGTTTACACTGGCTTTCCTCCTCTTCCTGAGTCCACTGACCTCATGTCATATAAATGAGCCAAAGATGGCCTCTGTGCATCAGCCTCTGAATTAATTATTTCTTCAGTGCAGGCTGAGATCTGTTGGTTCAAAAAGCTAGCGGCACCAAACTCAAATTTTTATTCGTCCCACTGTCTAAAAATTAGCTCAGACAAACAGATTTGGGGCCATTTAGAGCCTGCTTGATTTGCAGACATCGGTAACCTCACGTGACAGTGGTTAACCATTGATAACATAGGCCTTTGAGCTGATCAGGACCCAGGCTGACCCAGACACTCCCAACATGCTGCTGAGAGACTTTACATAGACATATTTCCCCACTCTGATCCTCTCCCTGGGGTCTTCCTTGCCCTCCTCCCCTCTGCTTGGTGGCTGTCCTCACCGTGAGCTTCATGCTGCAAGGACATCCCCCTCCTGCAACACTGTCCAAGCGTCATCCAATGAAGCTTGTTGTGTTGCCGCCTTTCAAGCTTGAACCTTCTTCTTACATCAGCCCCCCAATCCCTTGACACCTTACCCAAGGCCAGACACAGACCCCCAAGTCCCCATTCTTTGTCTTATGACTCATTAGCTGGGATTAGAACCATTTGTTGTCCCAAGGCCAGCCAGACAGATCAGCTTCTCCTGCTCAGCTGACAGAGACGTCCCCGACCACAAGCAATCCCAACAGCAGTCACCTGCCTGTAAACAGTCTGCTTCTCCTTCTGAAAGTCTAAGGAAGAACCACCCCACAGGATGCCTGGCCTTCAGAGCTGAGGTGCCCGCCCTGCTTTCAGTGCCTCAGTACAGTCTGCTCGCTTGTTCACTTTGCATCTCTGATACTGGGTTCATTGTCCATGTCCTCTTGAGCGGGCCACGGGGCAGGGGGAGTGGAGCAGGTATCTGGTTACACATAATTCTGAGTGTGTCTGAGAGGGTGTTTTTGTAGGAGATGAGTATTTGAATCAGTGCATGACGGAATGGGCCTTATCTAATCAGTTGAAAGCAAAAGTACAGCTTGAACAAAACGGAGTTTCCTCCCATGGCCTTGGAGCTGGGATGCCGGATTTTTCCTGGCTTTGGACTCAAACTAAAAACCCAGCTACTCCCAGGTCTGGAGTCGGCTTCTCTTCAGACTGGAACTTACACCATCAACCTTCCTAAGCCTCAAGTCTGCTGGAGTCTTCAGGTCCTGAGCCTTGTCAGGCTCCGTAATAGCTGGGAGATGACTCTGTAATAAATCTCTCTCTGTGTATGTATGTGTGTATACACACACACACACACACACACACACACACACACACACACACACACACACACACACATACGTACACACACACACACACACGCGCGCGCACCCTACTGGTTCTTTTCTCTGGAGAACCCTGGCTAATACAGATCTTTTAAAGAAAATCGTCACACTGTCTCCTGTCTCCCCTGGGGTGTACCCAGAAAGGCCTGACCATTGGCACAAAGTCACCACCATGGTGACCACTGGCCCTCCTTCACCACTGTCTGCTGATTTGTGAAAGCAACTGTGAGAATAAAGAACGGCGTGGGCCAACAGCTGTCTGCCTCCCTTCGGGGACGAAATAGATACACGAAATCTCCGTCAACGTTGAAAATAGGAAACAGCTTCCTCATTACTTCTCTGCAGAGAACACTTTGTAACCACCCGCTTTTTGTGTCTAAACCTCAAAGCCCATGACAAGTGGCCTACTTCCTGATTGGCACATCTGGGGTCCAGGAATAATAATAAAAACCAGGTGAGATGGACCCAAAGAAAGGTAGGCATCCGTCTCAGGTTATTTCTTCATAGTTCCTCAAATTTCCTTAAAGACAGAATGCCGATGGCCAACCATCGTAAATCCTCCGCTCAGAAAGGAAGAGGGGACGTCCCCATGTGTATTCAATTGTACTGTCAGAAACCCAAGTTTGTTAGACGAGAAAGTCCCACCAGGGTCCCCAGGCGTTGGCCAGTGGGCCGTCCCTCACCACCCAGGGTGGCCAAATGCGCCATTCAGAGCAGACTTCTCATGGGTTCCATCAAACCCCTCTTGGGGGCTGGAATTGGGTGCAGTAGAGAGTCTCCACCAGCTACCTTCCAACCGCCCCCCTCCCCCGGCACAACTGGACCCCCCTCTCCCACCCCTAGACCCCACCAGGGGCCACTTACACCTGCGTCTTATTTCTCTACACGCTCCTGTCTGTAATGTGGCGGGAAGAGGTGCCAGTGTATTCTCACCCACCAGGCATGCATGTAACACTTCTCCCGTCTGAGAAGGAAAGCAATTTTTCCCAGGGAAGGGTTCCAGGGATTTAAGAAAGAAGGACAGGTCTTCCCAGAGCTTAGGAAAGCACTTCGAGCAGATGGCCACTGGCCCAGGGGTTTCATGTGCTGCCCTGAGACCCTGCAGACCATGTCCTCACAGTTTCATGCAGGCGGTGCGAACATGAAGTCAATGGTGGGGCCTGACACCACGTCCCCACCACGTACCGTGCAGGTTGTGCTAAGATGAAGTCAATGGTAAGCCAGAAAAAGAAAGAAAAATGCCATATATGGTATCACTCATGTGTGGAATCTAAAAAAAGAAAAAAGAAGACATAAATGAACTTACTTACAGAACAGAAACAGACTCGCAGACATAGTAAACAATCTTATGGTTACTGGGGAAACAGGGTGGGAAGGGATAAACTGGGAGTTCAAGGTTTGCAACTATTAACTACTATATATATAAAAACCAAATTTCTTCTGTATAGCACAGAGAGCTGTAGTCAATAACTTTTAATGAAAAAGTATGTGAAAATGAATATACGTATGTATATGTATGACTGAGATATTTATGAGGCGCCCCAGAGAAAGACACAGTGTAACTGACTGCACTTCAATAAAAAATAAGACGAAGTCAATGGTATCAACGATGCTTTGATTAAAAAAAGTAACTGAAGTCAACGATGGGTCCTCAGACTGCGTCCACACCAGGCACCGGACTCCAACGATGTTCTGGATCAGTTCTCAAATTTTCCTTCAGTGTCACCTCCCTAAAGATACTTCCCGACTTTTCTTCTAATCGCCCTGCATAACATGTAACATCACAGATACACTTAATATCTATTTATGAATTTTCCGTTTATCTGGACTTAATGCATTAAAAAGAGTAAGGTTGTCTCATCATCCCTCCAGGAACCAGTTTCTTCCCTGGGAGGAGATCTCACCCCGTTTGTGAAGGCACGTCCAAGGCAATTTAAAGACCTTACTCTGAACAATAAAACTAGAAACACAGTAGGAGAAAATGTAAGAGAATGTTTTGTGACCTCACAGGGCAGAAAAGAATTTTATGTAAGACCCTCAAACACAACCCATATGGTCAAAAAAAAAAAAAATGATGAATTTGGCTGCGTCAGAATGAAGGAATTGTGTTCAGCAAATGACTCCGTAATCCAAGTTAGCCGACAGCTGAAATTCTGAGAGGTGATGCTTGCAAAGTTTAAAACCACAAAGAGTTGATTCTCAGAAAACGGATGAACGGTGTCAGTATCTTTGATCAGCAGGGAAGTAAAACTCGACACCCCAAGGAGATGGGGCGCCCTTCGTGAACGCTTCTAGGTCTGTGTTCATGTTACATACCCTTGTCTCTGTATGCATTTTGTACTCCAGTGAAAAGTGTACTTAACAGAAGGACAATACCTGGGAAAATCAATGTATGTCCTCATAATATCTAATTTCATATCAACAGGCTGAAGAAGGAAATCACAAACCATACCGCTAAGATGCTGAAAAAGCACGTGACAAACTCCAACTGCCATTAGTGATAAAAGTATGATGGTGCCAGGCAGGGGTCGGTGACATTCTTACATGGACATTCTCATATGATATTGCTGGGGTGTCGATGGGCACAACCAGTTTGCAAAGCTGTCTAGCATCATTTATTAAAAGCAGGTGTATACAGCATTCTGGAATATTACTCAGCCAGGAAAAGGAGTGAAGCTCTGACACAGGCTGCAGCATGGGTGGACCTTGAACACAGGATGCTCCGTGAGAGAAGCAGACACAGAATGACACACAGGGTGTGATTCCAGTTATAGGAAACGCCCAGAACAGGCAAATCCACAGACAGAAAGTGGGTTCATGGTTGTCAGGGGCTGGGGGAGGGGGATGGGGAGTGACGGCTCATGGGGACGGGATCTCCTAGGGGGGATGAGAATGATCTGGAACTAGAGATGACGGTTGCATAATACTGTGAATGTGCTAAATGACCCTGAGCTGTAAAATGGAGAATTTTACGTTATGTGAATTTTACCATTTTTAAAAGAAATGAATCCTCACCTAGCTCATGCCCTAAGGCATCCATGCCTGGGTATGTTCTCAGTAGGATGGGCGTACGGATCTATATTCACCAGGAAACATGACAGGGAAGGTGGATGGCCACACAGCTCCCAGTGGGACACTAGAAACAGCCACAGTGCCCTTCATCTGCAGGACGAGAATGTGACATGTGACGTCCTCACAGACGGACGTCTACACAGCCCGAGAAGGGACACCCGGCACCTTGTCCAGCCCGGGCGAGTCCCCACGCATCTCCGTCCAGGAAGCCATCACATGTAAAAGCATGCTGCCATCGACAGGAAGTTTACAGACAGCCAGAACTCATCCACGCTGGAAAAGGCCGAGTGGCCGTTATCCCTGGGATGGGAGGTGGACGGAGGGGACGGCAGGGGCTTCTGGGGCCGCCGAGGCTTCATTCCTAACGGAGGTGGGTTTGCGTGGGGCTCCCGGGGACGACAGTTGCACAGCCGGGCGCTTATCACTGGCCACCTTTTCTGCCTGCATTTCTTTCTGCTGAGGTCGAGATGCTGGGAACGCTGCGTACGTGACAGTTGCACCACAGGGTGAGTCACAGCTGTTAAAGTTACACTCCACGTGCAGAGCTGACAGAACGCTGGCTCACCCGCCGTGCGTGCGGCGTGTCCTTGTGGCTGATTGTGTAGCTAACCCTGTCCCTCTCCCTCTCCAGCCTCTGTATTTCATACTTCGATGAAAGACTTTACTTTAAAAAGAAAGTTTACAACCAGTCCCCTTAAGGGTAGAAATCAATTGCCCAGGCTCTCCAGAAAAGATGGGCAGACCCAGAAAACGCAGTGGGTGTCAGTTCCCCGCCGTAACACCCAGGGACTCGGCTGTGCGGCCTAATTAGCGGGTTGTTACAGGGTATTCAGCGTCCCTTTGTGATTCTGCCTAATTGGACAGTGAGCTTGGGGAGGGCGTCCCCTCTCCCTGTCCCGGGCCCTCGCTTCCTCCGGGGTGGCCGGGGAGGGAAGGCCCCTCTGCCCCACAGCGAGTGGCATCTGGGGAAGAGATGGAATTTCAGCGGAGACAGGGAAACATCGACGCGGAAAATCAGCCCCAAAATAATTAGAAACAGGATAAAGGAAGCAGGTCTGACCACAAGGCAAATACACGGGCATCAGTTACAGTCAAAATCTCAAAGGGAGGAGGGGGCCGGCGGGGGCCGTCAGAGGTGCAGCCGGAGGGAGGGGCGTCCCGCGGCAGACCCAGCACCCAAGCCGCGGCAGCCTCACTCCCAGCTCGGCTCATCCAAAGCGCAGGGTTTCACAGTTCTTTCCACAGGGGACTTTAATTTTCAGGTTTAAAATAAAGAAGAATAGCCCCCAAAAAAGAAAAGAATAGAAAACCTGAGGACAGGGTGGAGGTGTCAGATGAGAACTTGGCAAAGGTGGGAAAGTTAAACTCATCCCGTGTGATCCACTCCTGGGCCGTCCCCTCGGAGACGGGGGTGGGGGCGGTTCTCAGGTGGGGGCGGGGACTGAGCGCCAGTGTTCCCGGGGGCTCGCTCAGCACGGGGAGGTGGGACGCTCCGGAGGCCCACTGGACCACCTGGTGCCCACAGGTAACAAGGCTACCGTGTGCCCTTGAACGTCTGTGAGGAGGGGAGACGTCAGCCTTCTCACTGCAACGAAAGAAAAGAAGTTTTTAATGACCTCCAGGGCAGGCCCGCAGTGACGGCCCCCACCCGCCATGGCACTGGTTATGCTGAGCAGACTGGAGGGAGAGCTGAGCTGAGTGGGGCGGCGTGGGGCGGTATGGCTGAGCCAACTCCAGCATCCAACGAAGAGGAAGGGGCTCGGGGATCCCGGCGGGGGTGGGGGGTCACTGCTTTGAGTGGTTAATAGATGTTCCGAGCCCCGCCCACCACCACCCTGCGTCCTGGGGCCCTGATTCCCTGCTGGGGGCAGGTGAGCACAGGGCTTGGGGCTTTAGGGCAGGTAATGCCTGGGGTGCCTGTAGTGGGTCTGATGGTGTCCCCTTGAAGGATACATCTGCTTCATCCTGGGAACAGGACCTTATTTATAAACAGGGGCTCTGCAGACGGGATGGAGTGAAGCATGAGAGGAGGTCCTCCTGGAGGAGGTAGCCCTGCATCCAAGGACAGTGACCTCAGGAGAGACAGAGACACAGAGGAGAAGCCACGTGGAGACGGAGGCCGAGACGGGAGGGAGGCGGCCACCAGCCCAGGGATGGACGCCTGGAGCCCCCAGAAGCTGGAAGAGGCAGGAGGGACCCTCCCCTGGGGCCTCGGGAGGGAGCGCGGCCCTGGGACACCTTGACCTCAGACATCTGGTCTCCAGGACGGGGGGAGGACAGACGTGGGACGCTTTGAGCCTCCCAGTTTGTGACTGTGTGATGGCTACCCCATGGTTGGAAAGTTCTTCCCCTCAAGTTTGATATCGGGGCTACTGTGGGCTGGAACACTGGTTCATGAGACTTCCCCGGGGACCCCAGAAACACCTAAGGGAGGGGCTTCGCATCCAGGGGGTCAGACTTGCAGATGCTCCCCTGCATCCCAGCCTGGAGTTGCCCAGATCACAGGGACACCCGACAGGGAGAGACAGCCCCTGACTGAAGTATGAAGACAAATGCCCCAAAAGGGCAAGAATCACCCCAGGGCCACCCCGCTGTCCCCTCCACCGGCCCATGGGACCCCCAGGGCCACCCCGCTGTCCCCTCCACCGGCCCATGGGACCCCCAGGGCCACCCTGCTGTCCCCTCCACCGGCCCATGGGACCCCCAGGGCCACCCTGCTGTCCTCTCCACCGGCCCATGGGACTCCCAGGGCCACCCCGCTGTCCCCTCCACCGGCCCATGGGACCCCCAGGGCCACCCTGCTGTCCCCTCCACCGGCCCATGGGACTCCCAGGGCCACCCCGCTGTCCCCTCCACCGGCCCATGGGACCCCCAGGGCCACCCCGCTGTCCTCTCCACTGGCCCATGGGACTCCCAGGGCCACCCCGCTGTCCCCTCCACCGGCCCATGGGACCCCCAGGGCCACCTCGCTGTCCCCTTCACCGGCCCATGGGACCCCCAGGGCCACCCCGCTGTCCCCTCCACTGGCCCACGGGGACCCCAGGGCCACCCTGCTGTCCCCTCCACCGGCCCATGGGACCCCCAGGGCCACCCCGCTGTCCCCTCCACCAGCCCATGGGGACCCCAGGGCCACCTCACTGTCCCCTTCACCGGCCCATGGGACCCCCAGGGCCACCCCGCTGTCCCCTCCACCAGCCCATGGGGACCCCAGGGACACCTCACTGTCCCCTTCACCAGCCCATGGGACCCCCAGGGCCACCCCGCTGTCCCCTCCACTGGCCCACGGGGACCCCAGGGCCACCCCGCTGTCCCCTCCACCGGCCCATGGGACCCCCAGGGCCACCCTGCTGTCCTCTCCACCGGCCCATGGGACTCCCAGGGCCACCCCGCTGTCCCCTCCACCAGCCCATGGGGACCCCAGGGCCACCTCGCTGTCCCCTTCACCGGCCCATGGGACCCCCAGGGCCACCCCGCTGTCCCCTCCACTGGCCCACGGGGACCCCAGGGCCACCCTGCTGTCCCCTCCACCGGCCCATGGGACCCCCAGGGCCACCCCGCTGTCCCCTCCACCAGACCACGCAGCAAAGTGTGCTGAGGCCTCAAAGTCACCCTCCATCAGCTCTGCCAGGGAAGTCGGAATCGATGCATTTGGGCTGAAACTCAGCTCCTCCAACCAACAGCTGCGTGGTCTTGCCCAGACCCCATCCCAGTTCGTGGGGCCCCCACATCCTTCTCTTTCCCCTGCATCCAGTCTGCCTCCCTGATCACTTTTGCTTCATGCAATCCAAGTGAAAAATAAACGCTCTGAGCCCCCGCCTGCAGGGGTTTCATCCCCAAAGGGGGCTGTGCAAGGACCCCCACGTCGGGGACGAGTCCTGTGTCCTTTGCTGTGGTCCCCAGGTCCGCCGGACCCGGGCTCTGACACGCCCTCGCCAAAGACCTTTAGAAGCTTGGTGGGGACTTCTGAGGCCTCGCTGGGAACAGACAGTTCCCTGCCTGCCCTGCTCACAGGAATGACCCACCCCTCGGCCTCCCTCCGCAACACCCACCCACCCCTCGGCCTCCCTCCGCAACACCCAAAGCAGCCCACACGGCCTGCGGATTAACCACCAGACAAATTCCTTCTTTGGCATCAAGGTTAATTTTGAATTATCACAAGGCAGAGGATACTTTAGTTAGGGAGGAGCACGGGGCCCCGGCACCCCTGGGAGCGCCCACCACCTCTCCCGGAGCCTGAGACTCATGGGCTTTCTCGCCGAGGTGGAAATAAAATATGAACCCGCACGACATTTGTAATGATGAGCAGATGAAGCCCCGCGTTTAACTCTCAGCGTGCACTTCAGGGGGCACAGGAACCCAGTCCAGTGCATCCTCCTGCGGCTTCCAAACGAATGAGCGCCTCGGGGGAAATCTACCTGCCTGGCCCCGTGCAGCCGCCTAACGGCCCCGCTCACCTGTGACAATCACGGGTCAGCCTGCGGCTGGCCAGCGGGGCAGCAGGTGGGGGCACCTCCCGGCCTGGACTCTGAAGTTTCCTGCTTTCCAGCCGCGGGTTTTTCCCTCGCCCCTTCCTTCCCTCTTTGTCTTCACCTCCACGCCTGGAGTTTAGCAGAGAAGCCGGGACACCAGTCGGCAAACAAAACCATTTCGGTGCCGGGCGCCAAGTGACAAGGCTGTGACCTCCTGCGTCTGCAGCCGGGTCTGCGGTGAATGGTAGGTAACCCTTCACTGTTCAGGACGCACTGTGGCTTCTTCCTTTTTTTTTTTTTCTTTTATACCCTTTCTGCCCTCTTCTCTTGCTAAAATGACAGTCGGGCTGTTAAGCATAATAATTGTTGGTGAGTGGGTCTGACTTATTGTCTGTCCTGATCCTGCCTCTAAGGCAGGCTCCTGACTCCACGGGGGTCAGGGGTCGCCTGCTAAATCATGCATCCCACGGTCCCCCATGAGTTACGCGGCTGACAAGCGGGGACTAATGACTGAACCAAGCTGCATTAAACTCCGCACTGAATTGCTATTACTTGGGTGATGGATTACAGTCCTAATGAGCTGACTATTGCCACAAGTGACCTCGTGGGCTGAAGGGCGCTCCAACACAGCCCACGTCACCGACACGCCCGTGCACGCCTGTGCGCCCGTGTGCACGCGTGTGTGCCCGTGTACGTGCGTGTGCACCCATGTGTGTGCTTCCGGGCACGTGTGTTTTACCTCGTCTTTATCCTGGATTTGTCCCCCGGTCTTTCGGCTGCTTGTTGGAGCAGACACCCTGAGGAGATCAGCGCTCCGAGGTGCACCTCTTGTCACAGGCTTTTAACAGACATGAAGTGAAAACGTGCCAAGAACAGCACGCCCGTGGAGTGAAGTCGGGGTCGCACACACGTCCTCACGCTCTGCGGCTGCGGAGAAAAGCGACCTGGGAAGGAACAGCCTTTCTCCAGGAAGCCGCCCAGCGTCCTCCAGGTGAGGAATGCGTGTGGAGCGGGTGCTGCTTTGAAGCCAAGCCTTAGAAAGGCCTCTGAGCCTCCCCTTGCCGGGAAGGGCTTGGCACGGTCAGACAGCGGTGACCGATGGGCTCCGGGCAGGGTCCGCAGGAGCACCAAGAGGGAACGAGGTGGTCGTGTGAACAGAGCCCCACCAGGCTCAGGGAGGGACAGGTGTCCCCGCGGGGCCTCGGCGCAGCTCCGCAGAGGCTGGGGGCTCGCGGAACGGCACCTGGTGTTCCCGGGGTCTTTTGCTCAGCTGAGCTCAGGGCACGCCCCCCACGCCACAACTGGGTCAGCCTGGCAGGGAAGGGCCACAGAATGCCCCAGAGTTTAAGAAGCGTGGCTCCAACCACACTTGGGGTGGGGTGGCCAGTGGTGCAACCCAACCAAGAGAAAGGTCGGGGCCCCAGATGAGAAGTGGGTGCTTCTGGGAGACAGAGGTGCGATGCTCTCGCTGAGACTGGCCATCTTCTGGTCCAAGAAACCAACCACCCCGACAAGAGCTGGGTCCACAGCACCTGGTGATGGCAGGTATGGGGGCCACCCCTGCTGTGCCACCTCGGACTGGAGCTGCTGCTTCCCAGAGAGGAGGCTCCGAGGCCTCCAGGGCAGTGGGGGCGACGGGAGACGCTGGAGGCCAGGCTTTGTTCCCTTCACGAATTCCCCAGGGCTCCACAGGGCAGCTTCTTCAGCAGGACACCGCCGTGTGTTTCCTGGGGCGGCTGTAATAAAGGGCCAAACCAGGGGGCTCAAATTATCCCACATCCATCCTCCCCTGTCCTGGAGACCAGGCATCTGAGGTCAAGGTGTCCCAGGGCCGCGCTCCCTCTGGAGGCCCCAGGGGAGGGTCCCTCCTGCCCCTTCCAGCTTCTGGGGGCCCCAGGCGTCCATCCCTGGGCTGGTGGCCGCCTCCCTCCTGTCTCTGCCTCTGTTTTCACATGGCATCTCCTCTTTGCGGCGTCTCTCCTCTTCTGTCTCTTCTGAGGACACTGTCCTTGGATGCAGGGCCACCTCCTCCAGGAGGACCTCCTCTCAGACCCTTCATGTCATCATGTCTGCAGAGACTGTGTTTCCAAAAAAAGGCCTGTTTGCAGATTCTGAGTCTGCTCTGGCATGAACTTTGTCCCCAAAATTCACACGTTAAAGTTCTGGCCCCCAGGACCTCAGAATGGGGCTGTATTCTGAGACGAGGCCTTTAAACCGGTGATGAAGGTAAAATGAGGTCAGTAGGTGGGTCCTGAGCCCAGAGGACGGGGGTCCTTATAAGAAGAGGAGATGAGGACCCAGACACACACAGAGGGATGGCCACGTGAGGACACAGGGAGGAGACGGCCGTCTGCACACCAAGGAGAGACCAGCCCTGCTCACGCCTGGTCTCATACTCCAGCCTCCAGGACCGGGAGACAGGATGTCTGTTGTTTAAGATGAAAATGCAGAATCCAACTGCACGTTGTCTACAAGAGACTCACTTGAGACCCAAAGACAGAAATAGATTGAAAGCGAAAGGGTGGAAGCCAACATCCCAGGAAAATGGTATTTAAAAGAGCAGGGAGGCCACACCCCCGCAGACAGAGTGGACCCTTCCTGCAGAAGAGCTTTAGGTTTACAGAGAGTTACACGTGTCACTGTGAGTGCCTGTGTTTACGAGCACTGCACAATTTTATAGTGTTAGAGTAATGCAAATTGTAGCTTGATAATTTTTATTATAAGTATTGTTCCAATTAATTATATGGATATAGTCTATGTAACTGTATAAACACTGTATAATTATATAAATACATAGATTTACATTGTATGTAATCACATAAATATATGAATTTATATCACATAATTGAATATAAAATCATATTATATAATTATGCAATATATATAGAATTATATTTTACATAAATATAGAAGTACATTTCACATAATACAAATATAATTACATAATATGTAATACATAATATATAAATGTTATATTTAATGTAATGTGTAATATATGAATACATTAAAATATGGTATATTTATATAATGTATAATATGTATTTTATATAGCTAATAAATTGTATGTCTAATATATAAACATAAGTATATTATAGACAATGTATAAACATAAAATGTATACAACTATGTTGTATATAAATTATATATAAAGTTTCACACGTACACACAGTATGTATGTCCAGCCTGACTCTAACTCGTCCAGAACAGCGCATGACTATGTCTGTATTTGGAAACACAGAGGAGGACGATCTCAACCGTGGTAGCAGCTGTGACCATGCAGTGAGATTATGGGCGATCTTTTCATTGACTTCTCTGGGCCTCATGGCAGTTTCCAGATGTTCCACTGTGACCACACCATCCTTGACCATTGTTTCTAAAGCATCTGTGAAGAAGAGCCCGTGGGCAGGGAGCAGAGTTGGTTCAGGTCAGGTGGCGGGCGGGTCCAGTGGTGGACGGGTCATGTGGTGGGCAGGTCAGGTGATGAGCAGGTCATGTGGTGGGCAGGTCAGGTGATGAGCAGGTCATGTGTTGGGCGGGTCAGGTGATGAGCAGGTCAGGTGGTGGGCAGGTCAGGTGATGAGCAGGTCAGGTGGTGGGCAGGTCAGGTGATGAGCAGGTCAGGTGATGAGCTGGTCATGTGGTGGCCGGGTCCGGTGGTGGCCAGGTCCATTGGTGGCCGGGTCAGGTGGGTGGGTCAGGTGGTGGGCAGGTCCGGTGGTGGCTGGGTCAGGTGGGCAGGTCAGGTGGCGGACAGGTCCGGTGGTGGGCAGGTCATGTGGTGGACAGGTCATGTGGTTAGCAGGTCAGGTGATCAGTAGGTCATGTGGTGGGCGGGTCATGTGGTGGGCAGGTCAGGTGATGAGCAGGTCATGTGGTGGGCAGGTCAGGTGATGAGCAGGTCAGGTGATGAGTAGGTCATGTGGTGGGCAGGTCAGGTGATGAGCAGGTCAGGTGATGAGCAGGTCATGTGGTGGGCAGGTCAGGTGATGAGCAGGTCAGGTGATGAGTAGGTCATGTGGTGAGCAGGTCAGGTGATCAGTAGGTCATGTGGTGGGCAGGTCAGGTGATGAGCAGGTCAGGTGATGAGCAGGTCATGTGGTGGGTGGGTCATGTGGTGGGCAGATCAGGTGATGAGCAGGTCATGTGGTGGGCAGGTCAGGTGATGAGCAGGTCAGGTGATGAGTAGGTCATGTGGTGGGCAGGTCAGGTGATGAGCAGGTCAGGTGATGAGCTGGTCATGTGGTGGGCGGGTCCGGTGGTGGGCAGGTCATATGGTGGGCGGGTCGTGTGGTGGGTGGGTCCGGTGGTGGCTGGGTCCATTGGTGGCCGGGTCAGGTGGGTGGGTCAGGTGGTGGGCAGGTCCGGTGGTGGGCAGGTCATGTGGTGGACAGGTCATGTGGGCATCTCTGAGACGACACTGCTTTCTGAGCTGCACATACCTTGCATCTGCTCCACGTCCAGTGGTGAACAAAACCCCAGGTGTAATCAGCCCTGGTCTGCACACCTGGCCTGATTCCATCTCCAGGTGATTCCCCAGGCGAGAGCTGCTGGACCCTCCCTGTCCCCCCACCTTCAGGAGACAGAATTTTCCTCCCAGCTCCCTGAGGGTCCGGCCGAGCTGCCCTCCTTCAGCCAGGCCTGAGCTTTGCACCTCTTGTCCTAGCTGGCGCACCTCGGGCTGCACCTGTGAGCTCCCCCATGCCCACCTGGCTGCAGGGTCCCCTGGGGCCTGATAAGCCCCTGTAACTGGGGCCCAGACCCCACTCCTCCACCTGCGAGCAGAGTCCAGGTCCAGGTGAAGGGCCCACAGTCACTGTCCTGCACCCTTGGCTGCACCCTCAGGACCCATCTTCTCCTCCCCCCCCCCCCCCGGCCCCCTACGACGTCCGCTTGACCAGGGATGGCCCCAGTCCCAGAATCAAATATCGAAAACCAGCCAAGTCTCAGTTCCATCATCCTTAAGGCTGGGAAAATCACTGTTAATCGTGAGAAGAAAACCAGCAATGCCGTGCAACTTGGAAAGCCCCAGACAAGCATGAGGAATTATGTCACACTTCTTTGCAAAACAGACAAACCGCATTTTTTGAGACTTTTTCCCCTACAGAGGAAGCGGTTTTCCCAGAACGCTTTAACCGCTACTCTGACCATGGGCAGAAGGCTCTCTTGGCTGGAGGCTGCTTTGGCCGTGGGCGGTCCACTGGCCGGCAGGGAGCGGTCAGTGGAGATCTCCAGTGTGCACCCTGGGACGTGGTCCCTGCTGAGGGTGAGTTGCCACCCAGGTAAGGGATGATGCCGACCACTGCGGATGCAGCCCCGGCAACGACATTTGGAAGGTGCTCAGGAGAGGGTCCCCGGTCTGTCCAGCCTGGAGTGGGCGACAGCCAATGGCAGCATCTCAGGGGAGGTGGTACTTGGTGGTTCTCGAGGGCAAACCTAGCAGGCAGGACAGGAGGACGTGGGAGACAGGGAGGGC
Organism: Camelus dromedarius; assembly: GCF_036321535.1. Classification (NCBI taxonomy): domain Eukaryota; kingdom Metazoa; phylum Chordata; class Mammalia; order Artiodactyla; family Camelidae; genus Camelus; species Camelus dromedarius. The sequence continues at coordinate 20,381,476 of NC_087473.1, forward strand.
GAGGCCAGTGCCCTCTGGGTTGAGGGTGGCCCGGTACTGTGGAGCAAGAAGGAAACTGGGGCCAATTCAGGGAGACGCTGTCATGTCAGGTGAGAAGCTCGGTCCCCTGTGAGCAACGGGGACCTACTAGAAGACGAGGTGGGGGTGCAAGTTCCTGCTTCAGAGGAAGCATCAAGAAGGTGATTACAGGGAGGGAGAGAGATCACAGGGGCCAGGCTGCTGAAACCAGGAGGCACAGAGGTGGGGACAGACCATCCCGGAGCTTGGGGACCAGTTGGACAGGAGGGTGAGTGATACCCGGGGGCGCCCGATGATCCTGGCACGTGGGTGTGTGAGGGGGCACACAGAGATGAGGGGAGGCAGGGTTTCGGCACCTGTGGTGCAGCGGCCCCGTGAGCAGCTGGCAGTGTGCGGGTGGGTCTCAGGAGAGCGCGCCCTTTCAAGTTACGGATTTGGACGCATCTCAGAGCACTGACTGTACGGCGTTGCGTGTAGGTGGAATCAGCCAGTGGGAGTCCGCAGAGACAGCAGCAAAGGGGCTGCAGGGGACACCCTGATGACCCCAGACACGAGAGGCGTGGTGCGAGTGGAGGGCTCGCCCGAGAGGGGCAGGAGGCAAGGAGGATGGAGGGCGAGGAGGCTGGGGGCTCGTGGGAAAGTACCGCCAAGACCCACACAAGACAAGGAGAGAACGCCTGGTGAGGACAGCAGGGTGAGACCCCTGGTTGAGACCCCAGGGGCCGGGGACCAGGTCAAACGGGAGTGAGAGCGGAGATGGCGAGTGAAACCCTCGCCTCTGCGAAGGCCGGCCACGCACAGACAGACTGGGTCCAAGCTCAGCACCATTTCCCGCTGAAATCCCCCACGATGGGCATCGCCCACAGAACGTTTTCCTTGTGTTCGAGACCCCTCCTCTCGGGGGCCAGATGGGGGTTCCCCAGAGAGACGCCCACCTGGATCTCGAGGGAGTGACCGTATATGGAAAAGGGGTCTTTGCAGATGTGATTAGGGAAGGAGAAGGGGTCCCCCGGGATCACGGTGAGCCCTGCATCCCGTGACAAGAATCCTTAGAAGAAGGAATTTGGACACCGAGGTGAAGGAAGAGACAGACGGGGGTGATGCGGCCTCAAGCCAAGCTTCCCCCAGGACGGCCGGCAGCCCCCCAGGAGCTGGAGAGAGGCCTGGACGGATTCTGCCAAGAGCCCCCAGAAGGCACCAGCCTGCCCCCACCTGGACTTCGGACTTCTGGTCTCCAGACCGTGAGGGGAGAGACGTCTGCTGTTTCAAGTCACCCAGCCTGCCGTCCTATGTTACTGCTGCCCCAGGAGGCTAGCGCAGGGCTCACAGCTACCTTATTTCCCCACCAAGTCCTCCAGGCATCTGCCTCCTCGCTGTTTCCTGCACACCTGGCCGCCCACACCTCCGCCTGCCTGCCACACCCCTCCCCACCTGCCTCCTTCCTTCAAGGTCCCACCCCAGCCTCACTGCTGAGGACTGAACACATGCGTGTGTCCCTGCAATTCCTGTGTGGGAGCCCTGCCCCCCAGTGGGATGGTGTTAGGACGCGTGGTCTCTGGGAGGTGCCTAGGGTGAGACGAGGTCATGAGGGTGGGCCCCCCGTAATGGGATTCGTGTCGTATGAGAAGAGGAAGAGAGACTCTGCCTGTCTCTGTGTCTCTCTCTCTCTCTCCCTCTTTCTCGATCCCTCTTTCTCTCTCTCTTCCTCTTTCTAGGTCTCTTCCTTTCTCTTTCTCTCCCCGATGCCAGAAGGGAAACCCCAGACTCTACACTCACGTTTACCTCCAACAACCAGACAATCACAATGAGACCCCGCAGACAAGCAAGAACGTCCTCTCCCAAACTTCCCCGCAGGTGACCGCAGATGCCCTGCGTGATCGGGGGAGGGGGTGCGTTGCTTTGCTGAATCCCACGTAATCCTGGAATCCCCACGGCAGCTCCAGGCCTCCTTGGAAAGCACGACACGGACGCCATGGATTTCCACGGAGCACAAACCCACAAACCCTGGGTGCGGGCGGGAAGGGCCAGCGACAGGAATCAGATGTTGGCTTTGTGCTAGGATTTAAAGACTTGCTCAGGACAGAGGAAGCCAAACAGAACTCATGAGATTCTGCCGGGGACACCCCAGGTGAGCTGTTGGGCAAAGCAAACCCACGGTTTCAGTTCACAAGAGCTCGGCGGAGACCCTCCCCATCTCCGAGGAAGGTGCCCTCTCCAGGGACACGGGAGGTCCTGATTCAGAGCATCACGGTCCCCTTCAGTGGAACATCCCTTTAAAAGACGGCTTTAGGAACATAATTCCATTTCATGGCAGAATTTGTAGGATCTTCTGGCTGGAATAGTGGTTCCTATGACGGAGCTGGTCCATCTCACCCGGGCTCCACTCGCCCTCCACGCGGCTGGAGACTACGTCCTCGGACACACACCCCTCGCCATCCCCGGGTAAACAGCTTCTGACACATTTTCAATATGATTACATTAGAACAAGTGGGTCGTGATTGATAACCTAATATCTAGGCCATGCAAGCCATCCATCAAGGGCAGTATATTAATTATTCAATGTAGCTCTCTAATGCAAGAATCAATGTTGGAAATGAGGAAAAGGAACTGCAAACTCCCAGCAGACCCCCACGACACGATACAGGAGGAATACCAAATAATCACAGCCTATAATCATAGGCTTAATAAAATCCATTTATTTCCCTGTCAAAGGCATGGTATGGCTTCATTTTACAAAAGTGTAATTGAATATATTTTTAAGTTCCTTTCTTATTTTTTTTTTTTTTTGGACACAATGACATACCTGCTTTAAAGAGGTCGTTAAGTCTGAAACGTACAAGTGACATTTACGTGTCAGCAGCTGGGATTTACACGAAGGGGAAGGTGTAACAGGGACACTCATAAATTAAGGGACGGTGTGCTAGGGACCCTCCTATAGGGTGGCTGGCACGAGGTGGCGAGTTCCTGAAGACAGAGCAGGACTGGGGTGGGCTCCAGCTCAGAGACCCATGAACACCTGTGAACTCAAGAACTCGGCGGTGCCTGACCCCGCCGGTAATGTGATTCAGATTCTCACTCTCGGTTTTAATACACCTGCATTGTTTGTAGGGCTGGATGTAAGTCCAGGAGAACCTCACCCCATACAAAGTTAGGTTGCAAGGTTTGACGTTCTGCTGTTCGCTGTAATTCTGTTCCTTTTCATTTAACTCAGTGGAAACGTGGAGAAAGAGGAAGAAACATGGAGACAGAGAGTGAAAGGTGGAGAAAGAGAATGCCTTTCACAGAAGGCTGCCTCCAATACGCCCTTTGTACTGCAATGTTGAGGGAGCCACTTCTGAACCCAGGGAGGGGAGGCAGGTGGCAAAGGAAATGCGTGTGCTGGCAGGACGTACGCTGACAGTGAACACGCACTTAGCGTCTGCCAGGCAACTGTCTAGGAAAGGAGAGTTCTTTAACTTTGCTGACATGATGGCCCCAAGTTTGCTCACTGGCGGAACCCCACAGTTCTGGTAACTGGAGAACCAAGTGCATTTTCATATCCCTTTCAGCTGTGAGACTGAATACTCAAGATATTTGTGCCAAGGGTCCAGACTCGCAGGACGCAGGCTGTACCTCTGGGCTCAGGGGAGTCACGGGGCCCTTTTAGCTGATGTAGCGGGGAGTCTGGGGCTGGTGCTGCCTGGATGGTTGACTCAGCTCCTCAGTGGGATCATTAAGGAGGGGTTCTCACCTCAGAGTGGTGGTGTTTGTCTTCAGGGTCATGACCTCATGGCACGAAGTGGCTGCCACTGTTTGGGACCTCACACCCTTCTACCACAGCACTGATGGCAGGAAGAGAGAGACCCTCCTTGCTCTCACATATACCCTCCTCCAATAAAGAAAGCCCTTCCCAGAATCTGGCTCAGGCAACCCTGCTAATCCTGCTCACTAACCACTGGACAGAGGTTTTCCGCCCCCTTTTGCCCAAGTGCCTGGCCAGTATTAGGGGTGCTTCTAGTGCACCAGGGGTGCTAGGGGCTGGGAGGTTGAAGGTGGGGTCCTGCCTTCCGTGCTCGCCCTGCAGGGCTTGGGCAGACGCCCCCATGTCAATGGAATGTTCCTACTGACCGGGCGTGAGGACAAGTCTGCCCGAGTATGACACAGGCCTCTCTGCAGGGGCAGCCGTCTGGAGTGCCGGTCCTTTTCCAAAGTCCTGGGGCTCACACAAGGGGGGCCCCTTTCTGGGCAGTGCTAGAAAGAGCTCATGGGAAAGGTTAGCCTTTGACTTGAGTGTCAGACAAGTCCGGTCTTTCTCGGGTTTGTACTTCTGAACAACCTTGTTAGCTTCATCCTGGGGCATATCCAGGGAAGTGGGGGCCGAGCAAAGGAGGTTTGGCCAGCACTGAGGCTAAGACGCACGTGAAACCATCTTCGCTTTTGTTTCTGTTTTGTCCGCATTCATAGAGAGCAAACCACCAAGATCGCTCACACAGGGGTCTCCAGACGCACCCCCAGCAACCCTGGCCAGGACACAGATCCTCAAGAATGTGGAACGCGGCCACCTGTGCTCAGAAACCTGGAAACCGGCCACCCCCAAGCACAGGTCAGATAAGTGGGCCGACCAGCTGTCTCAGCGCCCGGTGCTCCCCCCGGGTCCTGATTTTCCCTTTCTCACACCCAAAAGTACCCCAATCTGGATCAGGAAAGATGGCACCATCCTGCCAGTGGTTTAGTTCTTCGTGCTTGGGAGTGGGGGGAGCCCTCTGAAACCCCCGTTTCTCATCATCAGTAATGGGTGCATTTCAACACACTGTTGGGAAAAGGGTGTTTAAGACGGTTTACAGCAGAACTGTCAAACCCTCCTCAGACAGAACTGCGAGTGCAGACGCGGGTGTGTGTGTCTGGGCCAAGAAAGGCTTGTCTCGTTGTCCTCGTGTTGGGCAAACTTTAAAATAATAATAATAATAATAAAATAATAATAATAATAATAATAATAGAAAAGAACAGAGTTTATAATCGCAAATCTGCTTGTGTTTGGTTGTTTCTTTGTTTTCAACAAACTGCTGATATCAGTTGATTAAATCCGGGTTTGATAAGTCAGGTTCGCCTCCACCCAATCGTCTATCCCCTGAGTAACCCGAAAACACAGCAGGTGACCCCTAGGTATGTGAATAGCTTAGGAAAACACGCCCAGCCGGTTAAAAACTGTAAATGCGTGCGGTATGAATACAAAGCGGACGTTTCCTGCTCAGGGGCAGGGTGGTGGTTTCAGATCCGGCACCTGGTTCCAGAAGGGTGAGAAACAGCTTTCTCATTCTGTCTCTTTAGCAGGCAGTTACCCTGGGAAACCCTCGCAGAAAGGTGCCCGCATGGGCTGCAGCGAATTAGTGACAGTCGCCTCCCCAAAGCCAGACCTGTTTCACGGAGAGGAATTTCGGACATGATGCGCCGGGTCAGAGGTGGTGCTGTTTGCAAGGAGAGGGGGCTGAAACCCAGGCCCCTGTGTGCCCACCACGTCATGTCCCTTCAACGGCACCGAGAATCTCGCGCTCACCCTTGCAGGAGCCCCTCTTCTGTGACTAATGCTGGGCTTTTTGTTTCCGGCTTCTTTCCTTGCCTTAAAATCTTGCCGCCTCTCGGCAGTCTCCGCAAGTGCTGGGTTGTGAGCGTGGAAACACGTCGTCGCTAGATTGGGTGTTACCTTCTCTTAAACATCTAACTTTTCCATGCAGTTCACCACACATGCCGAGAAAACCACCTCGGACACGGCAGGCGTCAGCTGAACAAGCTTCCTCGTCCCTGGATGACAAACATTGACAGGACCTCCCCCTGGGTAGAACGCGGTCACCGTCGGCCCCCGCCCTCAGGAGGCTGGTGGTGAGACCCGGGGTGGCGGGGACACACGTACAAGTATTAAGCACTGCCGAGCTGTCTTGGGTCTTCAACTACCCTCCTCGCCATTTCTTTGTGGAAAGCTCCTGCCCAGTCTTCTGAAACGTGTGCTGAAATTAAAGCTGTTGATTATATCCCACTGCCCACCCACTGCCCCCCATCATGGAAAAGGCCTCCTTCCCTTGCCTGCCTGCAGACCGAGTACAATGCCAGCACTTGGCACAGTCCTGGGACGCCTTCTGCCTAAACTCCCTCCTTGACACAGTCCCGCTGTCCCAGCCCCACTCAGAGAACCAGGTCCCACCTGGAGAGCACGTCTGGCCTTGGGCTCAGGGGTTCTGGTCCCATCCAGGGGAGCCACACATGAAGCCTCAGCCTCGGTGGCTGCACAGCAGGGTTCCCAGGGGAGACGTCCCCAGGACAGCAGGGGGACCCTCAGGAGCCTTTCTGAGTGTCTCACAAGAGTCCCGTGGTTTCTGCCCCCTAGGTAGACCAGGTGGTGTGGACAGCGGAGCCAGCCTGGAAGTCGTTTAGTTCCAGAGCATTCTCATCTCCCCCAAGGGAGACCCCGTCCCTGTGGGCATCACCCCCCTCCCCCAGCCCCTGGCACCACTAACCACCTTGTGTGTCTGTGACTTTGGCTGTTCTGGGCGTTTCCTGTAACTGGAATCACACCCTGTGCATCCTTCTGTGTCTGCTTCTCTCGTGGAGCTTCCTACGTTCAGGGTCCATCCATGCTGCAGCCCGTGTCAGAGCTTCACTCCTTTTCCTGGCTGAGTAATAGTCCCCTGTGTGCATGGACCCCATTCAGCTCTTCCATCCTTCCATCCATGTATAAACATTTGTGGTGTTTCCACCTTTTGGCTGTTGTGAATAGCACTGCTACGAACAGGCCCCACATTCTTTGCCTGAGTTCCAGTGTTCAGTTCTTGGTGGTACACCTAGGAGTGGGGCTGCTGGGTCTTATGGAAAGTCTACGCTTAACCCCTTGACAGTATCTTGGGCTCCATTTGATGACCAGGACCAGGGTCTACAGCTGCCCGTGGAGGCTGGCGTATGGACAGGGCAGAAGGAGGACTTGGGAGCAGGTCCCAGGAGCGACTCCCCTTCACATACACACACACGCACACATACATACACACACACAAAACACGTGCACACAGTGGGAGGGGCGGCAGGTGAGGCCAGAGGTTCCTAATGAGCTTTCTGCAGACAAGAAAGCCCAGCAGCTTTCTATCCAGCCCCGGCTGACACACACGCGTTCATTTCACAAAATTCATCCTGGAGGTAAATTCTCAAGGCCCGGGACGGGGGCGGTGGTTGGGGGGTGGGGGCTGGTTCTTGCTGCCAGATTTCACAGAGAGCAAAAGCACGTGAGGTCCAGGGCTACAAACTCCTTCTTGAATTTCTGGCCAAGCCTAGGGGGCCCAGACCACCCACGGAGGGGGCCGCCGGGTTCCAGAGTGTTCCCCGCCTCCAGCTTTGCTCAGACACCCCCAAATTCCCATGGCGCCTCCTCGTCCTGTGTCTCATGGCCTCACTGTCCTCCCAGACCCAGACGCCACCCGCCGAGTCGAGGCATCAAGACCCCAGGATCCTTCTTTACCAGCTGTAACGGTAGAGGAGAAAACCAGCCCTGAGACTTCCCAGGATGAGGGGCCGGAAACAGAGCTCAAGGACTGAGTCTGCTCAACACAGCCGAGCCTCCCCTGCAGGTCCACCCAGAGGTCCAGGGGCTCCAAGGTCACCCTCGGGGCCCACCTGCTTCGCAAATCCTGGGATGGCTCCATCCCTCCTTCACACGCCACCGTGAAGGGTTCCATGTGACAGGATGGCATGCATCTAATTGTTAGTCCTAAGTTCGAACAACTATGTAAATATCATTTATTAAAATGAATTATTATTTGTGATAATAGTGTTATTAATAAATCATGCCATGGAGGACGGGGTTGTGGCCCTAGGATTATGACTGGAGAAACTCTTGGTTTCCCCACTGGACACAGGAGTACACATTCTACACACAGACACATCATTTCCCCACCAGACACACACACACTTCCCCACCGTACACACACACACACACACACACACATTGTTTTCCCACTGGACATGCACACACATTCTACACACACTCACATATTTCCCCGCCATACACACACACACACACACACACACACACACACGAGTCTGTGGTATTTCTGTCAATCTCACAGAGCTCCAATGAGACTGTGAGAAATGTGAAAACTTACGTGATCGTATCTGACAGTTCTTGGCAGCTGGGCAGCTGAGCCCTGGAAAGGATCTCTCTCTCCCGATCCAAGATTGAATTTGGACTGAAACACAGGGCTCATTTAAGCAGCAATTAAAGGGCCTTATAGACTGGAGGAGAATGAAATGATTAATGCAAAGAGTCTTGTTTAATGGGGATATTAAGTAAACTGCTGGTTAAAATGCCCATATATCATCCACGGGCCCCTAATTGGCTTCCTGTTCCGCCGGCATGTGGCATTTTCAGGAGGAATTACGTTCCTCCAGCACGACTGTTGCAAACGCAATAAATCAACCTCGTGGATTTTAGCTAATTTTGATGGAGACTAAATTGAAGCCATAGCGTATGAGAGGGCTCGCAATTAAAGTTCATTACAACTTCCGAGATGCAGGGAGCAGGACGCTGGGAAAAGACACCACCCCCTGGTCACCCCCTCTTGAAGGCAGAGGGTGCTGATGGCAAGGCCCATGGGCTTCCCCCAAATCCTCCTTCTGCAGACACTACTCCAGCCTCCAGGACCCACAGGACCAGACCAAGGACAGCCTCATTCCGCCGTGGGTTCGGGACATGACGGCCTTCACTCGATTGTAACTCAGGGGTGTCCTGCATTCAGTAGCACAGAGAAAATTGCAGCTGAAGAATGAGAAAGGAAAGTTCTACATACAGTTACAGGCTGAACTGTGTACCTCAAATTCACACGTGGAGGTCCTGATCCCCAGGACCTCAGAATGAGGCTGGATTTGGCGATAGAGGCTCTGAAGAGGTGATGAAGGTAAAATGAGGTCACTAAGGTGGGTCCTGATCCCAAAGGACTGGGGTCCTTATAAGAAGAGATGAGGACCCAGACACACACAGAGGGACAACCCTGTGAGGACACAGGGAGGAGCTGGCCATCTACACACCAAGGAAAGAGGGCTCAGGAGACACCAGCCCTGCTGACACCTTGACCTCAGATACTAGCCTCCAGGACTGAGAGACATAAATGTGTGATGTTTAAAGCCACCCATCTGTGTTACTTGTTACAGTAGCTATAGCTGACTAATACGCAAGACTTTCAAACTCTTTAAAAATCCTGATTCACATTCAAAGCATTGTTCTACATGTTTGCTCCAAATCCCCTAGATACTAGCAAGGCTCTGCTGCTCAAAACTTTTTGTCATTGAATGGCCATTCTGCATTTCTTCTGAATTGGTGACATTTCTCTGGTGCCCCTGAGGGGAGGTCCTTGCTGACACTGAGTCTACAATTCTCAATATCCAAGCAAAACAGGATTCTGGCTCCTTCTGTGAGCAGGCTGGGGAGTAACAGGTCAAGCAGATGGGAGCCCCACAAGCAGGGATCCTGAGAGCCAACGTGGAGATTTTGAGTGGGCAAAATGCAGTGAGAACAGCCATCAAGGTTTGTACAATGGGCAACACAGGTCCTGCATCTGGGGAAGACAGGAAAAGATTAGTCTGTCTATTCATTCAACAAATGTCCATTGGAGGCTAAACACAGTTCCTGCACACTCAGAGTTCACCTTCCACAGGGCAGGGGAGACACCGAACCAACAAACAGGGATTAGGGGGTCATGCAGAGGGGACTCCGAAGGAAAACAGGAGGAGGGGGCAATAGAACAAGTAGGCAGAGAAAACCAGCATAAGAGAATAGAATTAAAACCAAACGGATCAATAATTAAATGAAACGTAACTGGACTAAGTTCTTCAAATACAAAGATTGTCCAACTAGATGTTTAAAGCATACTCTGTTGACAAGAGATATACTTTTAGAATAGGACACAGGGAGACTGAGTATTAAAAGAAGAAAAAAGATATCCCCAGGCAACATTAACCAAAAATAGACAGGGCTAGCTATATAAATGCTGGACAAAGTAGACTTTAGGAGGCATCCCTGGAAATAAATAAGAATCCTTCACAGTGATATAAGGTCAATCCACCAGGATAATACAATTCTAAATTTCTGTGCTCAGAATGACAGATCCTCTAAATAGAGAAAGGAAAAGGAAAGGAAACGGAAAAGAAAGGAAAAATAGACAAGTCTGTGATAATAATGGGGATCTGAACACATTTCCCTTGCCAATAGAAAAAAGCAGTTGCAAATTCAGTGAGTATATGCAGGTTTGAACAGGACAATGAACACACTTAAGCTAAATAACATAGCAGAGCCCTTCCCCCATCAGCTGCAGATGACACGTTTTTTTCAAGGGGATCATTTTCCAAAAGTGATCATATTCTAGGTCATAAAGCAAGGCTTATCAAATAGCAAAGGACTGAAATCATGCAGAGTATGATCTCTGACCACCATAGAAGGAAGCCAGAAATCAAATTTTAAATAATATTTAGACAACTTCCCCAAGTGTTTGAAAATTAATTAACATACTTCTAAAGAACCCAAGAGGCCCAAAAGAGATCACAGTGATAATCAGAAAACTATTTGAATGGAATTGTGGTGATAACACCACCTATAAAAATGTATGCTTTGCAGCTAACGCTGAGTTTGGTGGGAAATTTTCTTAAATTTATATTTTAGAAAGGAAGCAAAGGTGAAAAGCAATATCTAAGAAATCATCTTAATAAGGTAGAAAAAAATCAAAAAGCAAGTGAAAACCAACGGAAGCAGAAGACAAGGAACAATAAGTAGCAGAAATTAATGAAACAGAAAACAAGAATTTGATGGAATCAACAAAGCCAAAATTAGTTGTATGAAAAACCTAACAAAACTGATAAAACCTGGGCAGTTGATAAATTAATTTTAAAAGAGAGAAGTCACAAATCAGCAGAATCGGAAATTTTAAAAATGGAGTAGGGGGATAACTATAAATATTAAAAACAACCTTATGCTAATGAATTTGAAGATGGAGACGGAGTGGACAAATTCCAAGAAAAGCACAGCATCTCAAGACTGGCACAAGAAATAGAGCATTTGATTAGTTCTGTATCTATTCTGCAAGTTGAATTCATATTTTTTAAAAATTCCCCACAAAGAAATCCTCAAACCCAAATCGCATTCCCCAGGGAGTTCTGCCTAACATTTAAGGATCTTAGGCAAACTCTTCCAGAAAATAGAATGAAAAAAAAAAGTAAAAAAAAAAAAAAAGGAGGACTCCTCAGCTCCTTTGGGGAGTACAGCATTGCCTTGGTGCCAAAATCTCTCAAAACCATTATAAGACTGTGTGGCAACAACATGAACCCAGTCACTCAACCGCCCAAAGAGGGAGAGCAGAAACCTAGATGGGGTCCCCAGTGGTCCCGCAGGACATCCACACAGAGCCAGCAGCCACTTCACCCAGAAATCCTTACAGAGAGAAAAGGAAACCCATACGTAACTACTGTTGGTCAAGTTTCTCCACTTGCCCCTAAGCCTCATCCTAAGTCCATCAGGAAGACAGTACAGAGCAGCTCAAAATTGTCCCTTTGGCCAAAACTGCTTGACAATAAAAATGAAAGATTCAACTCAATGAATGTGCATGCAGTGTCTGGTGGGTCCCTGGTACTGTGTGGGCACAGGAAACGCCATCACGGAGAAGACCAGGGTCACCTGCCCCCTCATGGGGCTCATTGTCCAACATGGAGGAGGAGTGAGACCAGGAACTGGCCCCCCCAAGAACCTCTAACTGCTCACGGACCTGTCCACGTGGTGGACAGAAAGCTCGGTGTGGATCGTGGTCCATCTTTGCAGTGTATGCATATTCGGTGTATTGTGCTAGACATCAAGGCACACCACCCAGACCCCCCACAAGGAGGGCTTCACTGCCCTGCTGCTTGGAGGGCATTTAGCAGGCAGCCTCCAGCTGCCGGCTCCTTCTGGGTCAGCCTTCACTGCAGAGAGCTGCCTGCCCAGATGTCACACCCTCTCAAGGACTGAGCCAGGTGGAGGCAGAAATTTGGGCTGCATCAGTCCAACACGGGGCTACTCTGATGGTCAATACCCACCCAGAGATCCCTTTTGGTCGGTCCTGCATGAACAGGCCACATCTCCCTCTGCTTGACCCGCTCCCAGCCCTTTCCTTCAGGGATGCTGGCCCCTAATTAGCACCTTGCACCGTAAACTCCCAAATCTCTGCATCTGCTGCTGGAGAACCCAGCCTGCGGCAGGTGTAATCACCAGCGTTGGGCTCTGTCCTGTCTTCCCTGCCCTCCTTTTCCGTCTGCCCCAATTTGTTCACCTATTTTTTAAATTGTTATTATTACCGTTCTGCTCTGTTATATCTACTGCATATAGGTCAATGTAAATTGTTTTTAAAATAATGGGGATGTAAATTGTAAAGGAGAAATGGTTTGCCAAGGATGTTGGCACCTCAAAGGATCTTGTGTTTCATCTTCCTGCATTGGGAATAAGCAGTCCCTGATTAATTTGCTTTTAAAAATCTGGGACTTTATAGCCAACACTTTCTCACGATGAGCCTCACCTACAACACCTACTGGGGAAAGAAGCGTTTTATTTTACTTTCCCTGAAGCTCTGCTAAAAAGATGAAGGGCAGTTCCTAGAGTGACATGATGCTCATTCTCATCTGATCCCAGGACTGCTTGACAAACCCCCCCCAGTGACCCCACATCTGTGTGGCCCCACAAAATGCCTTATTGCTTTGAGAGGCGGATTTAGAATTCCCTGAAAGTGGAACTGGTCATCAGAGTCTGGAAAACACCCTCCCCTCTCAACCGAGACTTAACCCCATCTTTCCAAGAAGACTTACACCTTTGTTTGGGATACGGAAGGTTGTAAAAACCCAATCCAGCTAAGCAAGAGGATTTTAAGGTTTTGACTCAAATCACAAGCAGAAAGTCCCACTTCAGGCAGCAATAACCGCCAGGAGACCCTCCCGGGGGGCTGACCATCCTAGTTAATACAGACAGAGGGAAACAGCGAGCAAGACTGATCCTCGGCTGCCGGCTCCTACAGGGCAGTTAATGCTGCAGGAGGGGAGGGCCCCTTAGAATAAGAGTAAATGGCGGGCTCCCCAGGACCACAGCTGTCACATTTCATAACATTTGTGGTTTGGGAACAGCTGCACTCTGTTAAACAGGACAGCGCTGTCGGTGAGAGTGAGAGGGCCACGCACAGCTCAGGACGTGGGACCGGGGTCTGTGCAGGTAGTACACTGAACGGGGGCATTGTCATGTGTCGTGGTGTCACTGCCTGGGCTGCTGCTGCTGTTGTGGTCACTGAGGTTGCTGTGGTTGTCACCACTGCTGTGTGGTTGTGGTTGGTGCTGGCATTGCCACTGCAAGTGAGGACAGTCCCCCAGACCTGCTGTGTGGCTGCACTCAGCAGTGAGCCCGGGTTCCCTTGGGAATCACCCCACCACGGCTGCTTTCCGAGATTCAGGGAGGAGCTGTTTCTGAGATGGACCATGTAGTGGAAGGAATGGTGCTCCCTCCACGTCCTGACTCCCAGAACCTGTGAACAAGACCTTGTTTGGAAATAAGATCTTTGCAGATGTGATTAAGGATCTGAGAGGAGGTCCTCCTGGAGGAGGTGGCCCTACACCCAGTGACAGTGTCCTCAGAAGAGACAGAAGAGGAGAGACACAGACACAGAGGAGAAGCCACGTGGAGACGGAGGCAGAGACGGGAGGGGGGCGGCCACCAGCCCAGGGATGGACGCCTGGAGCCCCCAGAAGCTGGAAGAGGCAGGGAGGACCTTCCCCTGGACCCTCTGGAGGGAGCACGGCCCTGGGACACCTCATCTCAGACATCTGGTCTCCAGGACTGGGGGGAATGCATTCCTGCAGTTTAAGCCCTAAGCTTGGGGCACTTGGCTAAGGCAGCCCCAGGACACTCCTACTGAGGGTGCAGCAGGAGCTGTCATCCAGGGGGCAGCGCCCTGTCAAGGCAACCCATCTCTTTTGCAACCTTGGCCCGTGGTTTCCATGGCCAGGGTGGAAGCCCACTGCTCCTACCAGCAGCCTGTGGCAAGTGTTCTTAAGGCCCCAACCCTGGGGTCCTGGGGACCGTGGAAGAGGTGGAAGACAAGAACGGTGCCGTGGTTGTGGAGGGCAGGAGGGCAGTAGCTAAAGGGCACGGGTTTCTCTTCAAGGTTCTAAAGTCACCGCATGATGGTTGCACGACTGTAAATTTTATCTCAGTAAAGCTGCTTAAAATGACGAAAAACCATGGGCTAACCATTCTTAGCCCATGGGTGGGCTGTGCTAAAGCAAGCGAAGGGCCACGCTTTGCAACCCTGCTGTAGAACACGGGGGGTGTTCTCAGAGTTGCTGTCATGGTCTGCAGGGGTGTTTGTTGCCATCTGCGAATGTTCCCAAGCCCTAAGCCATGAACAGCGGACCTTGGGTGTCACAGGAAAGAAAGAGGACAGTGGGTTCTATCTCAGTGGAAAAGGCCCCTTAGAGAAAGAAGGTTCGTAGTCAGTGTACTGTGTTGGCCCAACTTTACCATTTTCATGACAGTTTTGCATTTTCACAGCACCCCACCCCGTAAACCTGTAACATAATTGTCCAGAGTTAATCACAATGTGCCAGGGCAGGAAGTATCTTCACAGAACCTTCATCCAAGACCCTGGATTTGCAGATGGAGAAGACAAGCATCACAGAAGTGGTACCGTCTGCTCTGGGACGCATGGCTCAGGGAGGTGGTGTGGGGGCCAGAGCAGAGATTCTGGGCTCTGCTGTCTGGACCACTGGGCTCTGCTGTCTGAACCACAGGGTACCTGTGAAGGACTGGCTGCCTAGCATCCTCCAGGGCTGGTTTGCAAGGTTGCAAGTTGCTTTCCAGACAGGGGATGATTTTGAGTGTTTTCTCCTCTGGAGCCTCCACCTGTGCAAACTACACAACACGGCGTAGAAAGAATGGGAAACGTCACATGTAAAACACCTGATTCAGGACAGCACCCTTCCAGAGACCAGCTAAGTCCCAATGTTGCTCTGAAACATTCAAATGTTAAAGTCACAGCTTAGAAATATCAATGGTGACACCAGTTCAGTGTTCAACTCCAGCCACTGCTTCTGGAACGGTTCTGTCAACGGTCAGAAGCAGAGAAGTCCCCACTAATAACATGTCCCAGTTCAGCAGCTGATGATCAATGTTGTCCTCATAATACGCATCTTCCTCCTCAGGCACCATGTCTGTTCAGGTGCTTTTTCTTGGCGGGGGGGAGAGGGGCAGGTACTTTTCTTGGCACCTACACATCAAGTGTGTGCTTAAGGTCACAGCCGCCCAGAATTCTGGCACCTCTCGAGTTTCTGAGATGGAGATGGGCAAGAAACCGAAATGAGGAAGCGGTCTCACCCCAGGGTCTTCACTGGCTCCTGAAAACAGACTCCTGCACCAGCACGAGAGGGCACCAGATGTGTCCAAACCGTGACAGCCAGCTGACACTCTCAGAAACACTAGACGGCAGCCCCGTGTTGCAAAGGAAGCCCTGCTGTGTGGATCACAGGTGCTCCTGCACATCCGTGGTTCAACGCCTCCTGTCCTCAGAGATGAAGGTGCCCAGGAGCAGGGTCCAAACTCCACCTTCCCCACCTGCTCCGTCCACACTGCGTCTTCCCCCTTCTGGAAAGTCATCTGCCTCCTCCTAAGGTCTTTAGGGGTTGGGGGTTTCCTGGAAGGCTGTCTGCCTTCTCCTAGAATCCTGTAGGGGTTGGAACTTCCTGCTGGCCAGGCTGGGAAGATGCGTTTCTCCCTGGGACAGAGAGATGGGTGTCCATCCCCTCAACTGTCATAGATGGTGTTTGAAACTCTGAATCCTGGGTGGCCCAGCATTCCTCACCCCACATCACACTCTCTGCACCCCCACCACCAGAAGTATGCAGCTTTCATGTCATTTTTGTTATGTCATTTATTTTTTTATTGATCGTTTCTAATGTTTCCTAATGACCATGCTGACCTCCTTCACAAGCATCGGGCATCATACATGGGGGAGGGGAGTTTGCAAGGAAATCGTCTGAGATGTAATCCTACAAAAATAAAGGAAGACCATAGACGTGACCAACAAGAGCCAAAATCCCCCCGCCATGAGCCCAGAGGAGAAGCCGCCGGCATTCCCAAGCAAATCCTTCTCCTGAAAGCACCTGGCAGGAGCGGAATTGTCTGCCCCTCGTGGTGACTAATCGTGGGCACATTCTCGGGGTGGAGGGGGCATCCAGATCACCGCACGGGGTGTCTGGGGTGGGCCGGGACACAGGTGTCGGACGTCCACACTGACGGGCAGCAGCCTCCAGCGATGGGAGCCGCCCGTCTGCATGTCACTCCCCGTAAATCACCTCCTCCTCCCAGAAAGGAATTAAAAGACCACGTACAAAAATAAACATTTCCTGCCACACAAGCGCTCACTTTTGACAGGCAAATCCCCTGAAGCTACGAGGGGAGAGGGCGCTGGGGCCAGGCTGAGCTGAGTGAGGGGAGCTACTCATCGATATGCAAAGAGCGGCGCTTCCCTTTAGGGAAGGGGCTTCCCGAGGAAGGGCCGCGAACACACAGAGGCACACGTGCACCCAGACGTGTGCAGTCACCTACACACAGACACACACGCACACACACGGGCAGCAGCTCAGACACACGGGCACAGCTGGACTCGCACACGCACTCGCACACGCACTCGCACACGCACTCGCACACGCTCACGCACACGCACTGGCACACGCACACGCACTCGCACACACACTCGCACACGCACACGCACTCGCACTGGCACACGCACACGCACTGGCACACGCACACGCACTCGCACACGCACTCGCACACGCTCACGCACACGCACTGGCACACGCACACGCACTCGCACACACACTCGCACACGCACACGCACTCGCACTGGCACACGCACACGCACTGGCACACGCACACGCACTCGCACACGCACTCGCACACGCTCACGCACACGCACTCGCACACGCACTCGCACACGCTTGCACCCACTGGGAGGAAGGCAGCTGCCCTTTCAGCAAACCCCTGACATGAAGTTTGTGGGGAAGAGAATGTAAGTGACATATTGGGGCTGGGGGGGAGGGGAGGAGCTCAGGAGGCGGCACTCCATCCCCCGGTCCTCACCGCTCACCCCGCCATCGCCGCGGGGAAGGGGCTCCGAGCCGATCGCCCGCCAGGAGATGAGTGTGGCGGGGCGGGGGCGGCCTGGGGGGGCGGAGGAGGCGCCGGGGGTGGGGGCGAGGCGGGGGGAGTCACGGGGCCCCCCGCCCCGTCCGCGAGGGTCCGTCGCCCGCATAATGTGTCACAATCTGGCCGGGCTCCTGACAGCCCCGGCTGACTCGGGCATTAAATCATCGCCCTGAGGGATTCTCGGCGCGGCAGTTTCTGCTGGTGGGCTGTCATCTCCTCCCACACAGTACCTATCACTTTTGACATGATTGGATCAAAATTAGTCAGTACATTTAGATGTAAATTAGAGACATCCAAGAATAATAATGAGCGGAGAGGTGCAGCCCCGTGTAATTGACAGGCCAACAGCTTCCTTCCACGCGCCGCCTCCGCCGGCCTTATTAAAACCCTGATAAGAAAGGAGCGTATCAAAAAAGGGAGAAAACTTTTTTGAGGGGCATATTTAACTAAGACTTAAATCCCAAATAAGTCTATAATCTTAGCTCGTCCCGCAGTTAGAACTACCAGACGGCTCCCAACACGGATGGAGACGTGACCGGCCTCTCTGGAGCCCGGTGCCTCGCGCGGCGGGGCCTCTGGCTCCCATTCCTCGAGGACTCGTGCCTGCCGTGGATTTCTCCTCCCAGGAGGGCTGGGGAGTCCCGGCCCCCGCGTCCCTGCCCGGAGCCAGTGCGCACAGAGCTTGGCGTTGTCCCCTCCGAGCCGGCTGGACCCCTCCGCAGGAGCCGGGAGCCGGGAGCAGCTCCTCGGGCCCCAGTTCCTTCCAGAATGACCACTCAGCCCTGCCGGCAACGCCGCAGGCCTCCGCAGGTACCTTCCCCGGGCTGGGAGCAGCACCCCTAAGGGCATCTCAGCGCCTCGCAGAGTGAAAGGGGCTTCCCCCGCCCAGGCTCCCTGCCTGGCTCCAGGCAGGACCCACTCCAGCCCCTGGTTCCGGGGCACAGAGGGACCCCAGAGCCGTGCACCCCTATTAGGCCATTCCAGGCTGTGGGGGCCAGGAGCTGGTTCGTAACAACTGCACACAAGAATTAAATAACCCTACTTTGCCTGTAAATGGTGACTAATAGATAGATAATAGGTGTTAGAAATAGATAAATAGGTAATGGATAAAGGATGGATGGATGGATAAAGGATGGATGGATGGATAAATGGATGGATGGATAGACAGATGGACAGATAGATGGGTAGACAGATGACAGACACACAGAGATAAACAGGCAGATAAATGGACACAGAGAGCTGACTGATGAGTGAGCAGATGATCGATAACTGATGACAGATGACTATAGATGCAGAAACAGGTCAAGGAATTGAGGGAGTCCACACGCAACGGCTTTACATCCTTCATCAGAAACACTGGACAAAGTCGACACGCGGGTCCAGCAGGGACATGGAGACGTGATTTTCTGTGGCCGCTGGGAACCACGGGAGGCTGAGACAAGTCATCTGCAGGGGAGGCCACCACGCCCCGGTGGACACACCAGGGTAACGAAGGACACATGACCACATGGCAGCTGTACCGTTGGGTCGGCCAGGCAGGAATCAAACGGGCTGAGCAGTGCTTATTTGCCTTGTCACCGGTGTTTGCAGCAGCTCCTGATGCGTGGAACTGTAATCAAACACCGCAACTCTGGATGGTGCCTGGGAGCGGGGACCAGGGGTGCCACTTGGGGAAAATAAACTGCTGTGAGTGACAGGCTGGAGAGGTCTCCGTGCTGGGGTCCCCAGGACCAGGTGTAAGCTGCCTCCCTGCCCTGGCAACTAGGGCATGAGGGGGGACGCGTGGGTGTCCTCACCGCCTCCCTAGGGGCAAAAATACAACCAAACAATCAGTGTTTTCAGTGGAATGATTCCAAGTCCCTCTGCCACCAGCAGGCAGCCGTCGCCAGCCGGGTTGTTAAAACAAAGGATTCCGGAAGTAAAGCACATCCTGGTGGGGCGTTTCCAACCTCTGGACCACAAAGCCACAGTTGCCCATCTCAGCTCTCGCATCCCCAGCTCAGATCCTGGCGTATTAGGAACAGGGCGCTTGGCTGTCACCATCTGCATCCAAAACTGGAGAGTTTGCTGCCACCAGAAGCATCCAAACGCATGTTCCCACAGGCACAACACGGAGACACCCCAATAGCACAGATTTCCAAACAACAGAGCTACAAACGCAATGCATTATGCCCCCCTCACCCTTGCCATGTTATAATCATGCAGATTCCTTTTAACCTTATAAGTTAGAATCGCCTTGGTTTGTTTTGTTTTTTTTTTCAAAATCAAATGAGACGTCACAGCCACTCTGCTCTGCCGTGTGAATGCTGGCGCCTCTTTCTAAGACACCACCGAGTCTTGTGTTCGTTTCCTATGCGGATTTTGCTGTAAAGCCAGGAAGAAATGGAAGGAAGGTACCTAGTGTGGAAAAGACCACAGAGATCAATGCAACAGGGAATCGCCTGGCTGTGTTTGCAAATTGACCTCACACTGTTTTGTTTTTTCAGACTCTAGACCTGGAACTCCTGCTGACGCAAGGATACCTTGGACGGGACATCTGGGAGGTGAAGGGGTCACATGACACCCACAGAGACCTCATTTCTTTCTCAAATACGACATGACTCCCCCCGTCCCTGCCCCGTGGCACATCCGCTGCCGAAACAGACTGGACTCCAAGGCCGGCGTTTCCCTTCCAGGAGGGACACTGCGATCCCGCCCCCTTCCCGCGTCCACCAGCACCAGCTCGAACACCAGGGCGGGCGTAAGAGGGCATTTGCGGGTGTCATGATTACACAGCCTACCGACATGACCCAGTATCCAACACAAGGACTGAGCTCAGTCGGCTGGTGTCCCTCCACCCGGCTGGGTCACCGACTCAGAGACGTGATACCTTCCAGAAAGGGTCACCCGGTACCCCAGCCAGGCACGGTCCTTGTGACGGAAGGGGCCACGTCGGATCAGGACCAGCGTGTGCTGACGAGGGCGTGACGCACTCACACACTTCTGGAAGGCGGAGACACAGAACCTCCGGGCTGTGGGCTTGTTCCTGAAGCCCTGGCTTTGCGGCTTTGCAACCAGCAGCGGCTGCACCTCTTGCTACTGGGGCTCAATGCTCATACACAGTCGGGGTGCAGTGCAGAGGGTGCCCCCACATCCGCACCCACCCAGAACCTCAGGACGGGACCTTATTTGGAAATAGGGTCTTCGTAGATGAGGTCAGTTGAGATGCTGGCTCACTGGTCTAGGGGGCACCCTGAATCCAGCGACTGGTGTCCTGATAGAAAGAGGGGAATCTGGAGACTGACGTCAACGTGGGAGGAGAGGCTGGCGTCCAAAGCCAAGGAACACCGAGGACCACAGGCAGCCCCCAGAAGCTGGAGGACAGACCTGGGGCAGAGTCTCCCCTGGACCCTCCAGAAGGAATCAGCTCCGCCCACACCTCGACGCCGGGCTTTGGCTCCCTGGAGCTGGGAGCGGGCGAGCTTCCAGCCGGTTGGTGGTGCTGTGTCCTAGCAGCCCTCGGACACTAACATGATGGGTTACTGTGTGACACAGCGTACTAATTATTCTAACATAAAATGCTGATGTTGTCCACGTGGTTCATTCCTTTATTGACATTAATACAAAATTAAAGTAATGATTGTTCGATGCTGATGTCTCCAAAGTGTCTCTTTCTTCTCACTTACCAGCATTCTCCCTCCTTTGAGTTATTCTCAGGCACAGGACGAGGTGTGTGTCTGCCAGCTCTAAGCAGTTTTCGGCTTTGAATCCTTGTTCCAAAGAGAACCACTGGTCCCAGCCATTCCGTGACAAGCGTCACTGACATCGGACTCAGACCAGGATGTCCAGGTACCCGTGAGGCAGGCATGACAAACGAAATCACCTTCTGATCCCTCTCAGCCGAGGACCACCAAAGCCGAGAGCCAGGCTTGGAGAGCAAGGCGCACGATCTTGCTCCCATCCACTATCCTGCCGTCCGGAACATTCCCACTCACCCAGCATCACGTGGTGAGGCCACACAGAGCGGGGCCCGGGGCTGGGCTGGGCTGGGCTGGGCCGGGCCGGGCCGAGACAGGGTGGACAGCTGCTTCAGTCACAGACCAGCCGATTCATGTCCCAGACCCAGGTTTCAGGTCTGCAAAATGATCTAGATTCATCTGGACCAGGGTTTCCCAGCCCCAAACGACTGACACTGGGGCTGGACGGCTCTCTGATGGGGGCGTCCTGTGCACTATGAGGTGGGGAGCTGCGTCCCTGGTCTCCACCCACCACATGCCAGCAGCTCCCCCATCACCTTGACAACAGTCAGAAACATCCCCAGACATTTTCAGACGTCCCCTGGGGAACAGAGTCTTCCCTGGCTGAGAACCGCTGTTCCAGACGACCTCAAAGGACCTCCCGTTCCCGACATTCCAAGAGTCTGGAAGCGCTGATTCTTCTCAGCATGAACATTTGTCTCCTACTCTGTTATGCATTTGGAATTTTTGTAAATTTATATCTATACCCACAGAGTCCTCTGCTGGCTGAACCCCTGGACTAAATTCTTCAACACAAAAAGAATCTTTTTTTCCTCTTTTCCATGAGTCTTTGCACCAAAACTGACCACACCTTACCTAAGTTGTAGGATGCCAGGTGGGAATTCTGCTGCGGGGCTTCTGGGGTCAGGAGCAGCAGGAGGCGGTGGAAGCCACAGGGAGGAAGAATCAGGGCCAACACAGAGACCGACAGATGGCAGTGCCTTCCAGCCCGAAGAACAACCCAGAGCAGAATGAGCAAATATGGGAGTAAGCCAAAGCATGAGGGACTGGAGTCAGCCCCCAGGAGGAACTTCCCTGCTACCAAACACAGGATAACAAAGCACTTCCCGGGAGGGAGGCGATATCATGCCATGCTAAGCACCCGCGGGACTGGATGACACACACCTGGCGGGGATCTTGGACCTGAGCCGAAAGTCTCTGAGACGTCGCTCAGCCACGGGAGTCCCGTCAGACCTGTCCAGAGACCGGCAGAGGTGGGGTCATCTGGCCGCAGAGCCACAGTCACGAAGGACAACAAACTTGAATTTCCAACAGCGTCTCCAGACGATGCCACACAAAACATCCCAGCGACACGCCGGCCTCACAAAGGCTGTTGGGCTATCATTGCAGAACCGGACCCCCAACTGTCCCACGAATGAAACGTCCCGTGAACCCAGGAAGCGTCTTGGGAACAGCCCACGTGTGCCACATTACATTTTCATGACGATTTCCGTTGACAGTCATTATGCAAATGTAAACGCTGAACACATGTCACGGTTTTTACAAACTTGCAGTTTGGCACACTGCATTCCCTTAACTGTAAAATGTGACAGTTACGGGCTGAGTGTGGGAGTCAACGAGCGAATACAACGGCAGACACGCAGCTAGCACTGCCGCCCTGCTCACTGCGGACGTCGGAAACCAGCGTGCCATCGTCTCGTTAGTGTCTCGGGTGCGCGTGGTCCCTGCCGGTTCTCCAAAGCACATCCCTGGACCTCGCTGACCGCCGCTTGGGCATCAGCCGCAGGAAGGATGATGCTGCTGCTTTCAGGCAGTGACTGCAAAGACTGGCCTTGCTGGTCCGCAGTGCCCTGAGTCCACCTGCACAGCCTAGGAGAACGAGGCTCCACAAACTCAGTGTCAGGGCCACGTGACTCCACGTTGGTAGCCCGCCACGACACAGTGTGACGACTGTCCCCCTAGACTGTCGCCAGGCTGAGGGACATGGTGCCTGGGGTTTTTCGAGACCCCGCCAGGTGGACACTTGGCAGACAGTCAGGCGACGTGTGTTGATTAACTGAATGGCAGACACGTTGGACCAAGTAGCCACGCGTGTCAAAATTATGTCTTCTATTATTTTTTGTGTTTCACTTTCTGATTTTACACCACACAGAACTCACTGAGAGGAGCGTGGCCAAGATTTGACTTCACGATGCATCCTGTTCGTTTTTTTCAGGCCCCTAAGGAAACATTGCAAATCCCCTCAGGGACAAACAGGAGCTGAAGGAATCTAACAAAAACGTCAAGAACAGGAAGGACCTGATTAGTGCTGTGGTGGACAGAATACTGTCCCCAAGGACGTCCAGGTCCTGACCCCTGCGTGGAGGACAGAATACTGTCCCCAGGGATCCTGGATTATCCAGATGCGCTGTAAACATCATCATAGGTGTGACTCTCAGAGGAAGCACAGGGAGTTTTGTCACTGAAGAAGAGGGACATGAAGATGGAAGCCGAGGTTGGGGTGATGGGCTTGGAAGATGGAGGAGGGGCCACTGCCCAAGGAACCTGGATGCCCACAGAAGCTGGAAGAGACAGGGAGAACTTCTCCCTTAGAGCCTCCCAGAGCAACCAGCCTGCCGACTCCTTGATTTTTAGCCCCATGGGACTCACGTCAGATTTCTGGCATTCAGAACCGTGAATGAACACATGAGCATGGGCTGAGACCTCTCGGCTGGAGGGCTTCGTTACGGCAGACACGGGGACCAACCCCTCAACACGAGCACCCGGTGGGTGAGACACGGCCTGAGTCGGTCCTGGAGTCACCCCCCGATGCAAGATCCGGGCCATGGCGCGCCTTCATCCGTGAGGAAACGGAGCCGGAGAAGGGACCGCCCTGCCTCAGGCCAGTTCTCCAGGCTGGGAGAACAGGCTGCTAGCCCTCTTGCTGCATCTCCAAACACTGATACCCCTCCAGGTCTCTGCTGAGCTAAAGAGACTTCTAATTTCCGGAATGTGAGATACTTCTCCCTGGAGACCTAAACAGACATCTCTCCAGTGAAGACATGCAGACGGCCAACAGGCACATGAAAAGATGCGCAGCATCACTAATTACAGAGAAATGCAGACCAAAGCCACAGTGAGGTGTCACCTCACACCAGTCACACGGCCATCATTCAGAAGTCCACAGACGATAAACGCCGGAGAGGGCGCGGGCCCTCCCACATCACGTGTGCAGTAATCAGGCCCTAGAGGGACCTGTCCGTCTGCCCAACCCTCAAGCCAGCATCCTTCTCCCGGAACAGAGTCTAAACGCTCATTCCCCCACCATCATCCCAGAACCCCCTTTCCTCCCGGAAATGGGATTTTACGTGATAAACTGGACGTGCTTTGGGAAAGGTGGAGAGAGCCCCCCGTCCCCACCGTCTCCCTTCTTCCTCTTCCCTCCTTTCTCTCCTGGGGGAGGCAGCGAAGGGCACGGTCTCTCCTTGGCCATCCCCGTATGTGTCCTGGCCGTGTCCACCCGGCGTCGGGGAGAGCGCACCTGAGCATCGCGATTGCAGGCACCTGCCCCGAATCCCAGTCCCTTGCTGTCTACCCGCAGCACCTCCTGCCCTCACCTGACCTCCCGCCAGGTCTCACACATCTCCTTCCACCGGAAAGTCTGTGGGCTTCGTCTTGGGCTGGGAAGTTTGAAGCAAATTGGAGAAGCCATTTTTGACTCACAGGCCTCTGAAAAATTAATATGTTTCTGACTTTGGTGGAAAGTGTCCGAACTTTTTCTGCTCATCACTTGGAAAAGGGGCCAGCCTCGGAGAGTTCCAACTTTCCCTAAATTTGGTCTAAAGAGAAATTTGGTTTTTTTGCTGGGTTTTTCTTTCTTTCTTTTCTTTCTTTCTTTCTTTCTTTCTTTCTTTCTTTCTTTCTTTCTTTCTTTCTTTCTTTCTTTCTTTCTTTTTTTTTTTTTTTGGCTCGTGGGGGTGGATGAGTGCACAAAGATTTAGGATCATCGCACATAGCATCACTTGTATGTGGAATCTGTAAAAATGGCACAAATGAACTTATTTACAAAACAGAAGCAGGCTCACAGACATAGAAAACAAACTTACGGTTATCAGCAGGGAAAGTAGGAGAGGGATAAATTGGGAGTTTGGGATTCGCAGACACACACTACTATATACAGAATGGATGAACAAGTTTATACTGTGCAGCACAGGGAACTATATTCAGTACCTTGTAATAAACTGCAGTAAATACAACATAATGCAAGGACTCGTTATAACACAAAATGAAATGGCTGAGTCAAAAAGAAACATCATTCATCTCAATGAACATGAGTGGGCTATGAATTTGCCTATTAAAGGGGAAAGGTTTTCAAATAGGCTTATCAAGCAATACCTGGCTATAGGCTCTACGTGAGAGATACATCTAAAACAGAGAAATTTCAAAAGGTCAAGAAGACAAAGAAATGCCAGGCAGACAGAAACCACCTGACAGCAGGGGCTAAGATACTGTTAAAAGACAAAACAGAACTTAGGCCAAAAAGCATTAAATTAGGCAAAAGACACTTTCAAATGCTAACAGGCACAACCCACAACCAAGATGTAAGATCATGAATACCCGTGTGCCAAGCAACTCAGTGCCCACCTACATAGTATCAGAAGCAGGAGATGCCAGGAGAAACAGGGGCTGGTTAGCAATAAAGAGTAATAACACTCGTGGTACAAGAAAGTGGACAGAACGTGAAACTGGCTAAGGGTTAACACTTGACAAGTCGGTGCAAATAAATTTGAACATTTAGACGAAAGGCACAGTTTCCTAGGAAAATGTCATTTTCAAAATTAACCCCAGAAGAAATCAAGTCTAAAAATACCAATTCCAACCAGTGAAATAGAGAAAATCATCAGAAAACTACCTCACCAAAAGCACCAAAATTACATGGCTTAGTGGTGAAATTCTACCAAGTCTTCACTGAGCAGACAGTCTCAATGCTCCTTAAACTGTTACAGAACATTAAACAGAGAATAAATATCCCAAAGTCTTTTCATGAAGCAAGTATAACAGTTACACCTAAACTTGATATAAGTAGGACAAATAAAAGTAAATCACATTCTCAGATCACTTACGAATATTAATTTTAAAAATTCTAAATAAAATATCAGCCAACAGAGCCTGACACCGCATTAAGAAGGGCACCATGACCAAGAGAAGTTTATATCAGGAATGCAAGGACGGTTCAATGTCAGGGAAAACGTCAGTATGATTCACTAAAGGTAGATCTAGGAGAAACCTCACGTAGGAAACTCTGTAGATGCTGGAAGAGCTCTTGACATGATTCCTAAAAACACTCAAAAAACTACACTAGAAGGCTATCTATTAACATGATTAAAACATACATAGTACAGCAGTATCCTACTTAATAGAGAAACACTG
This sequence comes from Camelus dromedarius, assembly GCF_036321535.1. NCBI lineage: Eukaryota > Metazoa > Chordata > Mammalia > Artiodactyla > Camelidae > Camelus > Camelus dromedarius. Next base: position 20,407,855 of record NC_087473.1, read on the forward strand.
GAAACATTTCCACCAGGATTAGAAACCACGCCAGGACACCCCTCACCCCAACTACTCTGAAACCTTGTACGGGAGGAATTAGTCAAGCAATTAGACCAAGGACAATAATTAGACCTACTGGAAAGCTGGAAATTGGAAAATAAAAAGTAAAACCGTATTTCCTTTCAAAAGACATGATGGAAGACCAGGAAAGCCCTTGAGAATTCATGATAAAACTGACCCCAATGAGACAAGTACTCAGCAAGGCAGTGGGGTGTACAACTGACGTGTCAGTACTCTCTGTGGACAGCAATAATAGCGGAACACCTGCCATGTCGGAAAATGCCGTTTACAGCAGCAGTGAAGACGATGAAATACTTAGGAATAAACTCTACAAGAATGATGCAAAGCCAGTATCAAATGAAACTACAAAATACATCTTAAGCAAGAGTAAAATTGAACAAACAGAAAGACATCTCAACATTTTGAAATGTTGATTCTCCCTAACTTAACATGTAAACTTAATGGGATCTTAGGAAGCACATCAAGAAGCTTTTTTCCCCTGGAGGTAAGCTAGTTGATATTCAATTCATAACAAGAATAGCAGGAAAACACAGAGAAAGGAGACATGAGAGAGTAGAACTGACCTGCCAGGTGCAAACACACACAAACCTCTGTCAGTAAGACAGCGTGTTTTGGTACCTGAATCAACAGACCAGTGGACCTAACAGAATCAGGAATTTTTCTTTTATATATTTTTTATTTTTATCATTAAAAATTAATGAGTAAGTTTTGCCTCATGGGCTGTTCTTAAGCAAGCAATAAAAACAAGGAATCACAAAAATTCCACGTGCATCTATGATGTACAGCAAGGAAACCTAACGGCATCAGGACCTCTTACATGGAAAATGAAAAAGGCTGGAATTAAAATTCTGAGCTGGGACACCAAAGGGACAGCACCTGGAGCATTTATCTCTTCATCCGTAGGAATGATCCCCTGCGGTTGGAGACATATGTGCGGTTCCACGTACCACACAGGTGCCCACAGATCCACGTCCGTCTCCGCGGTTCCCAGGCCTGTTTGAGCCGCACGACTCTTCTGGTTCACTTGTTGTTGGGCAGGACGCCGGCTCCTCCGGCTTCTGCTATGTGGGGCCGGTGGAACCGCAGGGATCTAGCTGCCCCGGACCCACCCTGCCAAAGGAAGGGCAGCTGGCGGTCATTTCCCTCCCTCCCCAGGAGGAAGGGGGTTTAGGGGCGGCAGGGGGATCCTGGGCCAGTGGGGCTGCCCCTTCCTGGTCCCCGATGTCAGCACCGTCTCAGGCACATAGGGGACAGGCCAGGGCACTGGGACACCTGTGTGTGTGTGCATGTGTGGAGGTGTGAGAGGTATGGGAGTGTGTGCAGGTCGAGGTGTGTGGCACACGCCTGTGGATGCTTGTGTGTATAAGTGCGGGCTGTGGGCATGTGAGTTTGTGTGTAGAGGTGGGTTTGTGGGGGGGTTAAGTGAGGGGTGTCTGTGTATGCACAGTTGTGGGTTGTGGTGTGTATATGTGTGCAGAGATGAGTGCGTAGGCACAGCTGTGTGTACGTGTAGGGGTGCAGGTGTAAGTTGTGTATTGCGTGTCTGTGTGGTGGTATAAAGATGGATGTGGGTGGGTGTATACATCTGTGTGTTTAATAGTATAGAGGTGGGGGTGTATGTGTGTCCGTGTGTATGAGTGTGTACATGTGTGTACTTGTACATGTCTGTGGAGGTGGGATGCATGTATGTCTGTGTGTGCGTGTAGAGGTGTGTGTCCACATGTGTGGAGGTGTGTGTCCGTGAGTGTGTGTAGAGGTGTGTGTCCGTGAGTGTGTAGAGGTGTGTGGATGTGCACATGTGTGTAGACATGTGTCTGTGCGTGTGTAGAGGTGGGTGGCGTGTGTGCACATGATGAGTGCAGATGTGGGCAGGTACCTGTGCGTGGGTGAGCGAGTGTTTGAAGGTATGCCTGCGTGTTTGTGTGGCCAGGTTGTGTCCGTGTGGCTGTGTTTCCTCCCAGGCGTGTTCTCCTTCAGGCGTCTTTGTCTCTCGTGTCCAAGCTCCTAACAAAGGAAACGGGCTCCCTCCTCCATCCGGTTTCTGCATCCTCACATCCTGGACACAGGTTTCCAAACCCCGACTCATTTCGTGCAGGGGAGTGACCCTGAGTGGCCGGGCCTGGAGGCAGCCGGATGCTCCCAGCCACCGCACCCCCTCCTCCTCCACCCAACCGTTGGGGCTCTGGAATTTTCAAGCTCCATGAAAACACCAGCCCCCCACACACGGCGTGGCGCGTGCACCGGGCTCAGCGTCCGGACGAGAGTCTGGACAACAGACCCAGCCGGCTGGTCGCGGTGGAGCCACACCACCTGCACTGGTGCCCTGGGCCCAGTGGGGACGCACCTGCCTGGCCCTCTCCTCCTCACACCCTTCCCACCCAGGACAGCCCGCCGGCCACCGGCATCACCCGCCCGCTTCCTGCTCCGGGCAATTACTGAGACCCTGGCACACCGGTGCCCCCGTGACTGTCAATATTTGTTTCCAACGCTCTCCGGGACGCCTTCCTCCGTGGCAAACAGGCGATACCGGTGCACGCCCCCCCTCTCCTAACCCCTCGTGTGTTGGAAATCTAATGGTATTTGATGGCTGCTTGCCTCCCAGGTCCAGGACAAACTTTCCTATGACAGCCCTCCGTCCAGCATCATGCATCGGGCGGCAGGCACCCCCTTCCCCGGCCCTCCTCCCCTCCCCGCTGCGCCCCGTCCCCCGTGTCTTAATGCCCACATCTCCACGATCAGGAACAAATACGATTTCTGATTGAACATCACTTTATTTGCCAGTTCTGTGGTCTTTTCTTATCTTGTTCCACATTGCTCAGGCTTTGTGGTTAAATTATGTATTAAGGTCAATGTCAAAACAGAGAAGATCTGTAACCTACAGGGAGCTGGCTTTTATTCGTGATTAGGGTGAAGTGCGGGCTGCCTGTCAGCGAGCGGGGGCAAGCGCAGCGTGGGGGCCTCCGCGCAGCGGGGCTCTACAAAGGCATCTCGCCGGCTCCCGGGACGCGCCGTGATAGATTCGCCCAGATCGCCCGCCTCTCTTGAAAGCCTGCTTGCCTGGGCTTCCATCTGAGAGCTGTCAGCCGCACCTATGCGGTCGTGTCATAAATCAAAAGCAAAGTGTGTATGCTGGGGAGCGCGGCGGACGTCATGTACCCGCTTGTAGTCTGAGATCTTCTAAAGGAAACGGTGTCAGAATAAGGAAGACGGGGAGGGATGTGGGGTTTTTTTTTTTCCCAATTTTTTCCTTAAAAAAAAAATTGACAGAACGCTTGAAAAGCCTGGCTGTAAACTTTTTCTAAAAACTTGCACAGTTGTAAGCGCTGGGTTCAGCCCCGCCGTAAGTGAACCAGGGAGAGTTCAGGGCGAGCGGCGGTGCCACGGCGGGACTCCAGGCGGCCGTGCACTGATGTCATTCCCCGGGCTGTCCTCCTGATGGGCGTTTGTCAACACGGGTTCCCTTCAGTTCCTGGGCTCGGCTGGTGGAGGTGAGTCCTCCTGCCATGGAGACACGTCCTGTGGGATGGACAGCGGACAAGAGGCCGTGCCATGGACGCCAAGTGTGCGCTGGAGTGAGGCGGCCCTGGCTCACCCATGGCACTCAGGACTCCCTCCTGCAACTTGGCTTCTGCCCCCTCCTTTGAAACGGTTCCTCTGTGCTGAGTATAAAAGGCACCAACACACCTTTGTCCACCCCCAAGCGTCTGCTCCTGCGACGTGAGCTTTTGGAAAACCGGAAGGCTCAGAGCCTCGTGGAAATGGCTTCCTCGTCAGAGAGGACGGGATGGTGGCAGTGGTGCCTGGGTAGACAGACACCCCTGGCTTCCGTTTTCCGGGTTTCAGCGTCTCCACTGTGGGACCCCAGGCCCTCCAGCGTAGGAATGGGGCTCCTGGCACAGTGGGGGGTGGGGGAGCCGGTGTCCGACAGCGTGGCGAAGTCTTGCCCTCCCGCGAGCAAGTCCACCGAAGGTGCATTAACTCCTAACTGGTGTGGGATGCAGGGCTTGGCAAAGTATTTTAGAGTCTTGGTGATGCGACGGACCTCCCTCGTCCGAAAATGTGGGGAGGGGTGGCCTCAGCCGGTATCCCCCACCCTGCCCGTTCCTGCAAGCGTGCCACGGACATCAGACCGACGTGCACTGTGTGTCCGTTACATCTGTCACCCGGGGTGGCAACAGTGTAGTGCAACGCACGTTCCTCTACAAACGTGGGAAGTGTTCGTATCTGTAGACACCCAGACAGTGACCCCAGAGATGAGCAGTTTCACAGTCTGGTGGAAGCCAGAGGTCGGTGCTGTCCGCCCAGGAGACGCAGACGCAGAAGGGGCAGGCGGGACCCTCCCGGCTGTCGGAAATGTGCCATCTCTCCACTCGAGCAGCGGTCACGAGCGGTCGTATCTAAAAACCACCGTGTTGAGCCTTGGGTTTCTGGGCCGCACCCACAGAAATACCTTCGTGATCTCGGGCCTCAGTCCTTGCGCCCCTCGTGGACCACGTCCTCTGTCCTCTCTGGCTTACTTTACCCCGTTTTTCCCCTACCCACCGAATGGGTTCCGTGATCCACCAAGGGGTGGTGAGTGTGAACACGTGTCCCTGTGATGCCCTTGGAAGGATGAGGGTCAAAGCGGGGGCCCTCCCTAGAGGAGCTCACGCCCAGAGGTGGGGGATGGAGAATGCCAGAGAGAGTGCTGGCACGGCGGGCAAGGAGAGGCCCCTCCCCGGGCAGCCAGAGGAGGGTGGTGGGTGATGGTGGTCCCATCCCCCTAACTCCCACCCTCTCCTCGGAGTAACTAAACTCAGTCCTCTCTGGGTGACAAACAGGCATCGCTCCGTCAGTTAGAAACAAAAGCAACGGGCATAAAATAAGCCCGTCTTTCTTCCGCTGTTGGCAGGTGACGTGATTTGATGTCATCCTTTCTTTTTTGATGGCCCAAAAGTGAAGCGAAAGAAGATAAAGGAAAATGCTGCAAACGTGCTGGGAGTGAGTGTGGGATGGAGCAGAAAAGGCCAATAAAACAAAGATAATTTTCGGAACTGGGTGAAGGCTATGTGGGTTTCCTTACTCGATTCTCTGTTTTTGTTTGTGATTGAAAATGTCTGGATGAGTCAGCTCAGCCACTGTAACAAACATCCCAGACAGGGCGGTTTAAACTTCAGACCTCCATGTCTCCCGGTCCTGGAGGCTGGACTCTGAGGTCAGAGTGTCAGCAGGGCCGGTGTCTCCTGAACCCTCTCTCCTTGGTTTGTGGACGGCCAGCTCCTCCCCGTGTCCTCATGTGGGCATCCCTGTGTGTGTGTCTGGGTCCTCATCTCTTCTTACAAGGACCCCAGTCCTGTGGGGTCAGGACCCACCTAGTGACCCCGTTTTACCTCCATCACCTCTTTGAAGGCCCCGTCTCTGAACACAAGCATATTCTGAGATCTGCTCCCAAAGAGGAGGAGGGTCCTTGGGCTTCTTGGAGAAAAAACTCGCATGTGACCTGAGCTTCACTCATGCATGTGAACTCTGTGTTCGACGTGGAGGCAACAACAATACGTATTGCATCTGGAGTCTTTGAACAAAACACATGAAACACAGTTATGGTTTGGTCGGCGGGTGAAAGCATGGCGACCAGAGGCTGCGGGACCCTCCTTCTGGTTTCCCCGGGAGCCACGGGAAACGTTTTCGCTAGTGCACTGCTGGTGGCGACTTTATGGGACATAACCCCCTGGAGTGACGGCCGTCGGCGAGCCTGGTTGCGGAAGGACCATGCCTTTCTGCAGCACAAGCTGGTCTTCTGCTCAGGTGGACTCCTCCACGTCACAGTTCCCACAGAGCCCCCAGAAGTCAAGCCCCAACCCCATCAGGGGTGGAGGAGGTGACCTGTGACCCCTCCAGGTCCTGGATAAAAACGACCCTGCTCCCCACCTGTCCCTGCATCCTTCCGGGGACTGGCCTGGGGACATGGAAGGCTTCAACAAGTACAGTGCAGACGAGCACCGTGGAGGGGACAGGAGGCCCTGGAGTGGCACCCACAGCAGAGTCCGTGTGACTTGTGAGTGTCCTGGGGTGGCTGTAATGAAGGACCCCAAACCATGAGGCTGAAAACCACAGGAATCCATCCTCTCCCACTCCTGGAGGCCAGACGCCTGAGGTCAAGGTGTCCCAGGGCCGCGCTCCCTCCCGAGGCTCCAGGGGAGGGTCCCTCCTGCCTCTTCCAGCTTCTGGGGGCTCCAGGCGTCCATCCCTGGGCTGGTGGCCGCCTCCCTCCCGTCTCTGCCTTCGTCTCCACGTGGCTTCTCCTCTGTGTCTGTGTCTCTCCTCTTCTGTCTCTTCTGAGGACACTGTCCTTGGATGCAGGGCCACCTCCTCCAGGAGGACCTCCTGTCAGACCCTTCCCTTCATCCCATCTGCAGAGATGCTATTTTCAAACGAGGTCCCGTTTGGAAGAACCGTGGGTCAGCACTTGAACATCACCACACACCAGAGGCATCCAGAGGACACCTGCCTTAGTCTATTCAGGCTGCTGTGACAGAAGACCCAAGTCTGGACGATTTATAAGCAGCAGACATTTCCCACAGCTCTGGAGGCTGGACGTCCGAGATATGGTGCTGACAGGTTCCGTGTCTGGTGAGGACTCAACATCGTTCTTCACAGACGCCATCTTCTGGCCGTGTCCTCAAGTGGACAAAGGGGTGGGGACCTCTGTGGAGTCTTGTATAAGGACACTAATCCTTGGGGCTCCACCCTCATGACCTCATCTCCTCCCTAAGGCCCCACCTCCTAACACCCTGGGGGTTAGGATTTCCACATATGAATTTCTGGGGAACACAAACACCCCATCCATCCCAGGGAAGCATATTTCAACCCATCGACAGTGCTCATTTTCTAACGGCCTGGATGCCAGGGGACCGACCCATGTGACACTGTTTGTTGTTGGTTTGTGAGTTCCCTTTTAAGTCACTTTGGGGGTTGTCCGTGTATTCATGGCCCACCTTGGCTCACAGCACCTTGGGGTTCGCCCCACCCCTGTTCCGTGCCTGAACTGCGTGGCCACAATGGAGGAAAAGGAACAACATTTTCAGCAGGTGGATAATCAGCGTGGCAGGTGCACCCCCAGGACCCGTGTGCCATGCACACGACCTCATCCTTCCTTCCACTACGGGGCGTCAGAAGCAACTGCGTGAGGGAGTTTTCCACGGGACATAGTTGTACCGGATCAGTCCAGGACCCAACACCTTCCACCAACCAGCCCAGCAGGTAATTCAGGTCCTCCCGTCCCTGACAGTGCATCTCATCCCATTTTCCCAACTTTTCTGCAACAATTCTCTCTCCATATTCCAGAAGGACTCAACTGTTGGGTAGTCCCCACACAGAACTCACGGAGAAGAAGAATATTGAAATAAATGAGTTCCTAAATTGGAAACGTTAACATTGCCTCATCGACTCATGGCCTCCATAACCAGAGGGTTTTATTTAAAAGCCTCTTTTTCCTTGATTTCTCCCTGTTTCCACCTGTTACCCAGAGGTAGGGGAAGACGGACCCCGTTCCCACCCCAGACATGAACACTCGCCCTAGGCGTGCCCCAGGGAGGCAAAAATCGTGCGGAAAACAGCCAGTTCCACACGGAAGGAAGCTTTGAGCTCTTCCCCCGTGAGAGTGTTTTAGAAGAGAAATACATTCAGGGGAATTTCGGATGCTTTGCACTGGAAAAGCGACCTCATTTTTTATTAAGGGGCTCCTAGCCGGGAGACACGATTTCCCACGTGGGGCAGTTCTGCTGTTTCTCAAAAGACCTGGGGCGTCAGGAAAGCCTGACTCTGAATCTTCCTTCCTGCCTGCCTCCCCGAAGCTTCATCTCCTGGTCCACCGGTAGCCCTGCCGGAAACTTCATCTGGCCTCAGAGACACAGAACCCACTCGGAGACAGACCTCTGTCTTCACCCTTTCCCAGCAAAGTTGCCAACGTGATCGGCTGTTCCTCCAATTGATTTCTGGACAAACCCTTACAAAGGAGAGATCTCCGTCATCCCCCGGGTCTGCCCAGGGACACGCTTGTGTCACTTAGACATGCACAAAAGTGAAAATAACCTCACCGCCTGGTGATGACTGCCCAGGCGTGGGGAATGGATGGAGGACGTCTTCCTACTTTCTGGATTCTGGGTGCTCTGACACCTTGGGGCCTCGCCTGGGGAGGGGCTGATGACTAGTTCCTAGGGAAAGGCTTCGATGGGCAAACCAACCCTCTGCTCCCACACCGCATGACCCGGCTCGCTGTAGGGCCCTCACACTCCGGGCCTGCACCCCTCCCTCGTCACCCCAGGGCCAGGGCAGACAACGAGGGACAGCCTTGCAGCCCGGACACTGCCGCCGGCCAGTCCCACCCAGCTCAGCTCCCTTCCCCGGCCTCCCCGGCCCTCCCACGGAAGCACAAGCCCGTCCCCCACCTGCACCGCCTCTCTGGCGGCTCAGCCTCCGCGGTGCTTGCCCCGGTGGCTTCCCTGAGTGCTTCCAGGAGACAGTGAGGATAACACAGCCTCCTTCCTTCCTGACAATCACCTTCACGTCTTGGGGTCTCTGCGTCCCCGGGTCTCCGCGTCCCCGGGTCTGCGTGCCTGCGCATCCCCGCCTCTCACCGGGCTCGATGACCGCAGGTCCGGGGTCCCCGCTCACGGTCACAGCTCCCTGGGAGGGACACAAGGCGCCGTGACTCAGGACCACGTCAGCCCCGGGCAGCGCTGGGAGCTCAGCAGGCCCGGGCCCTGCCGGGTGTGGACGGGACCCCGGGACCCTCATGCCGCCCCGGACGCCTCCTGGAGCCCCCACGGTGGGTGCCACCCCGGATGCCCGAGGCACGTCCGCCCCCATTCAGAGCAGCCGGCCGCGTGCGTGTGAGGCCAGCCCGGCTTCCGGAATCGGTCCTGACGTCCAGGCCTAATTAGTGCCGCAGACTGACCTCCACGTCTTCGCTGATCACACGGCCGCAGCCTGGCCGGCGCACCCGGGGCCCAGACCAGACAGATTCCTCCGCGCCCGGGGAATACTGATGAGCGCTAATTAGCCGCCCCGCGCCGGGGAGCTCTGCTAATGGGCCCCGTGCTGGTGGCCACCCGGGGCCCTGCGAGCTGCCCGGACTGCGAGGCCAAGAGCCTGTCCCCCACCCAGACCCCCGCCCACCGCCCGCATGGCCGTCCCGCGCTGGCCCGGGGCAGGAAGCTGGCATCCTGAGGACACCTGGTCCCCGCCCTTGTGAACACACAGGTGTGCACGTCCAGACGTCCAGTCTGTCCAGCCCGGGAGGGGTCCCTGCCCAGGGGACTCCCCCTCACACGTGACCTGTCCTCCATCTCCCCAGGACGCCCTGACCAGTTTCCCTGTGCAGGTCACCCACCACTCATGCAATGGGGGCGGTACCGGCTCTGGTCTCCAGGGGCACCTGCACTGGCCAAGGCCACAGCCCTGCCGGCCAGAGTCAGCCATGGCTCCTGCCCCCAGCCCCACCCCACTCCACCCCCGGACCAGGGGTGTGGGCACCTTGTACTGAAGTGGGGACCGTGTTTCACCCCGAGGGGCTGCCACTTTCATTTCAATTCTTGGGTCCTGAGACAGGGCAGGATGTCCCTGCTGTGGGCTGAGGTCCCCAAAATTCCTACACTGAAGTCCTGACCCTCAGGATCTCGGAATGGGGCTGTGTTTGGAAACGGGGTCTTTAAGGAGGTGATGGAGGTAAAACGAGGTCACTAGGGTGGGCCCTGATCCCAGAGGACTGGGGTCCTTGTAAGAAGAGGAGATGAGGACCCAGACACTCACAGAGGGACGCCCACGGGAGGACACAGGGAGGAGCCGGCCGTCCACACCCCAAGGGGAGAGGGCTCAGGAGACCCCAGCCCTGCTCACACCCTGACCTCAGATCCCAGCGTCCAGGACTGTGAGGAATAGTGTCTATTGTTTATGCCGCCCCCTCTGTGATGTTTGTGATGGCGGCCTCAGGACGCAGCCCCACACAAACTATTTCACTGTTACTCAAATGAATACAGACGGAAAAATAATCACATACGCCTCCTGCTTAGAGTCCTGAGGTGTTGGGAACATGAAAATAAACGTGCCGGTTAAATCCCAGCAAACAAGCAAGCCCTTCCCGTGCACACTCCCCGTTGAGGTCAGAGGCCGGTCACCCCCACCCCAGGGAGATTCCAGCCCCAGGGAAGGCGCTCCCTGGTTCCTCCGGAATCCGGTCTCCGACTTCTACTGAGCTCTCTGGACTTCCCACGTCAGACCCTGCGCCCCACAGTGTCTTGGAGTCCTCCGTCTTTATGGAGCAAAATGGAGTAAATTTGTGCTCTGGGTACACTCAGTCTAACAGGGTTGGAGTGCCTGGTTTGGGAAAACAGGATGGGGGATTCGGGTTCCCACAAGAGGCACGTTTGGGGCCAAGCTACGTCTGAGGCATCCAGCCCCCACACGCAAAGCAGACCCCATGCCCACCACGCCTCGTGGGTGCCCTGGGCGGGCCCGGAACCCCCAGACCTGGAGGGGGCGGTCCTTCTCCACCACGGGAGTGGCAGCAGGGGGCTGCGGCTGAGGTGAAGGCTCTGCGTGTCATGTGTATGTACAAGTCAGAGTTGGGTTTGCCGGCCCTGGAGAGTGAAACCTCACATTTCAGAAGGCCTGGCGTGCCCTCTTCCGGGCCGGGCTCAGTTGGAGGCTCCAGGAAGTCTCAGCCTCCTGGGGGAGGCCAATCCCTTGAGGACATAGCTCCACCTGTGCAGGGAATTCTATGGGAAATGCCATGCGTTTGGCCCCAACTCGGAGGAAGTAAATGTATCGGGTAAAGGAGGGGCTGGCCACAAATGTCATATTCTCTTCTGATGCAGGTTTGTGACAAACAGCAGCAGTAATCACATGCACACACACGTGTCAGGAAGCTGCTCGGGGTGTGGGGACAGGCAGGAACCCGCCCCACCCCGTCTGCTCCTGTTGACAGGGACCGTGTCCGGTGTATGCGTGTCCTGGGGCCACCACACGTGACCCCAAACCATGAGGCTTAGAAGCACAGATATCCAACCTCCCCCCATCCTGGAGACCAGACGTCTGAGGTCAAGGTGTCCCAGGGCCGCGCTCCCTCCCGAGGCCCCAGGGGAGGGTCCCTCCTGCCTCTTCCAGCTTCTGGGGGCTCCAGGCGTCCATCCCTGGGCTAGTGGCCGCCTCCCTCCCGTCCCGGCCTCCGTCTTCACGTGGCGTCTCCTCTGTGTCTGTGTCTCTCCTCTTCTGTCTTTTCTGAGGTCACTGTCCTTGGATGCAGGCCACCTCCTCCAGGAGGACCTCAGTTAACCACTCAATTTCAGACTTCCAGCCTCCGAAACTGTGAGAGAACAAGTTTCTCTTGCTTGAAGACGTAAAGGTGTCTTGGGTCGGAGTGACTGGTTCCAGGAGCCCCATGACCCTCAGACACACCATTCTGGGCTCTACGTGGAGGTCAGCACACTTGTCTCCTGAACCGTCCGTCCCCTCCCTGGAAGGTAGTTTTTATTTTCTGACTCATCTCCCAGCCCCACAGTCTCTTGACCCCTTCTCCCTCATGAATTTTGCCCCTCGATTCAGACTCTGCCCACCCAGACCCCAGCCCACCCCACCTGTCCGTTCCCTCCCGGCAGCACCGGTTTTGCAGACCTCAGCCTGCCCGCGGCCTGATTTCTACCCCTGGCAGACTAGACAGCACACGAAGGACCCTTGTGCACCACCCCCCACAAGGGGAACCGGTCCCTCAGAGCGGCTGGATTCTCAGCGCATCTTAGGACACAGGTGCCGGTCGCCCAGCAGACACCCAGTCCCACACGATGGGGAGCGGGTGGGGGTCGGGAGGCGCTGCCGCACCAGGAGTGTCGAGAAGCCGCCTTTCATCAGGTATCTGATACGCACGTGCATTTCCCATGCGCAGTTGGACGGAGCGTCCCTCCCCCACGCCCCGCTCACCCTAATTTATTTATCTTGAGGCTCACGATGCACTGTAATTTCATCATAAAGGCTCCCAATCAAAGCTTACCTTTTCCAGAGGTAATTAATACAAAGCTTGTTGAATTAAAGATGTGAGTCATGACACTTTGGCAGGGGGTAAGGGACATGGTCTCCAGGGCCCAAATTATACCCGAGACAGACAATTAGCACCATGCGTCTTCTTTTATGTTAACTCCAATTAAGCTTCCTTAAAATTTTTAAAGTTATTTTCTTCCTCACCGTCTGCGAGTGTCAGACGGCACATCAAAGGGCCTGGGTGGAACACCGCAGGTGACGTGGGTCGGCAGACAGCTCTGCAGAGGACCGGCTCGCAGGCGCCCGGGCGTGCGGCTCCGCGGGCCCTGTGTCTGGGCCGGGAGGGGCTCGGGAGAGAGGTGCCCCACAGGGAGCCGGCGTCCCGTGTGTGTGCCCCACGCCCCTCCCCACCCCCGCCGGTTCCCAGCAGCAATGGCCCCAGGGGACAAGGCCCAGACCCAGCCGAGTCCTGCAGCTCAGACTCACCCTCACCCTCTCGAGGTCCCCAGGGACAGGAAAGATCTTTCCCCGCATGGTTGCCGCCTGTCCGAGAATTAAGGCTGTCTACCCAGGGAGCAGCTGAGGGCCACGGAGGACCTGGGGCTGGTCGCAGCCTGTTTGTGTGTCCTGGGGCAGCCGGAACAAATGACCACAACGTAGGGGTTTAAAACCACAGATATCCACCCTTCCCCATCCTGGAGACCGGACGTCTGAGGTCAAGGTGCCCCAGGGCCGCACTCCCTCCCGAGTCTCCAGGGGAGGGTCCGCCCTGCCTCTTCCAGCTTCTGGGGGCTCCAGGCGTCCATCCCTGGGCTGGTGGCCGCCTCCCTCCCATCTCTGCCTCCGTCTCCACGTGGCTTCTCCTCTATGTCTGTGTCTCTCCTCTTCTGAGAACACTGTCTTTGGATGTAGGGCCACCTCTCCAGGAGGACCTCCTCTCGGATCCTTCATGTCATCATGTCTGCAGAGACCCTATTTCCGGATAAGGTCCCATTCGTAGATTCCTGGTGGTCATGAATTTGGGAGACACCAGTGACCCCCTGGTGGGCTTTTTGCTCCCCAGATAGTTTCTTGTCCTGAAAGATTAGGGCAAGCACTTGTCCTCTCCCCTTCTCTCACGGGGAGGGCACGGGGGCAGGGGGTTCCTGAGAAAGTGCCCGTGGAGGACAGCGCAGGAGCCAGGGTCCACGGGGGTCTCGGTGGAGACATGGGACCAGGACTGACTGCAGGGTCTGTCTGGGCTTCCCTCAGGGTCTGCACAGACATGCGGGGTCCTCTAACAAGACCACCCATCAGCCAGTCTGTGGGTGACCAGACTCAGGGTCCCCTGGACAGGCCATCCCTCTGACACTGAGGTCAGTGGTCCTGGGAGGGGTCACTCGAGAGGGCTTGACAAGCCCCAGCAGCAGTCACGTCGGCACCCACAGTGACTGGGAACAAGGCTGGTCTCCGGGGTCCTCCGTCCAGCGTCCCCAACTTCCACGACTGACGTAGGGGCCCCTGACTGCATGCCATGGGGCTGAGCTGTGCTTAGAAGGAGGTTGAGCAGCAGAGATGCGGGGGCAGCAGCTAATCAATCGACAGATATGTAGACAGACCATAGGCAGGTAATAGACGGACAGGTGCACTCACTGAGCGATGACTGCGTAGTTGTAGCGGAGGGACAGATACCTGGAGATGAAGCTGGGTGACAGATGGATAAATACACAAACAGATAATCGATCGACTGATAGATGACAGATGATCGGTTAGATGTAAAGAGATACAGTTGGTGGATTTTAGATAATGACACATACAGAGACAGGGCCCATCCAAAAGAGCAGATCTGTGACGGACAGACAGCTGAGAGAGAGAAACAGATGACAGACAGACACACGGATACGCAAACAGTCAGACAGGTGAGGACGTAACAGACAGACACGTGGGTTGAAGACAGATGCTTCAGTATGGGTGGTAGATCAGTGACACGTAGATGAGAGACAGGTGGGCACACGTCCATACGTGGGAGGAAGTAGGTTGATCCTGCACAGACAGACGTGCTAGACGACGGACCTATTGAGTGACTCACAGTAAGTGGACAGGTAGGCAGACAGGCAGGTAGGGACTTTCATGCAGAGGAAGGACGGTGATGCTCTGTTGGGTGGTGATCGACAGCCGCCCTGATCTGGAAGGTGACGGTCTAGTCCAGGGTTTCTCAGCCCCACACGGTGGGCGCCTGGGGCTGGGTGGCTCTCTGATGGGGGAGCGTCCTGTGCACTGTGGGGTGTGGAGCTGCGTCCCTGGTCTCCACCACCACGTGCCAGGAGCACCCCTCCCCCATTTATGGCAAAAATGTCCCCCAGCACTGCCAAGATGTACAGTATAGCGACTGACCATTTCTTAAGTTTGCACTCCGTTTAGAGGGATAATGAAATATCAGCTATCTTCCCTGTTCTGGACAGTATATCCTTGTAGAGTACTGTTTACTTTATACAGAATAGTTTCTGTCTCTTAATCCCTGCCCCGTCTTGCCGCGCCCTCTTCCCTCCTGACACTGCTCACCACCAGTTTGTTCTCTCTGTCTGTGAGTCTGATTCTGTTTTGCATAGACATTCATTTCTATCATATTTTAGATGGCACATACAAGTGGTCCCATACAGTATGTGTCTTCTCTGACTTGTTCCACTTATCATGATACCCCCCCAGGTCCACCTATGTTGCTGCAAATGGCATTATTTCATTCTTTTTCATGGCTGAGCAGTATTCCATTGTATATACGTACCACATCTTCTTTATCCAGTCATCTGTTGATGGACATTTAGGCTGTTCCCATGTCTTGGCTGTTGTGAATAGTGCTGCTGTGAACATTGGGATGCAGGTACCTTTTCAAATCTTTGTTCAAATTAGTGTTTTCATACACACTGCTGGCATGGAACCAACAGAGCCTGGAATTTCACAGCGACTCCCAGTGCTGGGTGGCTGCGATGCCGGGACACAGGGCGGGGGTTGGAGGACCAAGGCTGTGCAGAGAAATGGGGAACTGGATGTTGGCCGAGTTGAGTTGAGGGACCATGGAGGCATTCAGGTGACAACACTGGGGAGGCAGGAAGACTGTGTGCACAGGATGAGGATGAGTCCAGGTCCAGCAATGGGGGAGGCAGGCACACACGAAGCCCAGGGTGTTGGAGGGAGCATGGGGGGTACCTGCTGGACCCCTGGAGGAACGTCCAACTGGGGAGACAGGACAGTGTGCAGCTCTGAAGAGGGAGGACCCTGGATGGTGCAAGGGAGACCCTGGGGGAGGGAACAACACAGAAAGCACTGGGGAATCCGCCCCAGCACAGGAGGCCCTGGGAGGGTCTAGGAAGTGCCCATTTTTATGTTTAAACCCAGCTCACTTAGGCAGTAATTTCATCAGATATATGAGGACACAGGAAAACAGAAGAGAAATGGACACCAACAGGTAAACTAGTTTTAGGACAAGCCTAAATGAAGGCTGGGGAGCTATCGCCCTGACAGACAGGCGGGCATAAATAAACCATCCTCCAACTCAGTTGTTTCCCAGTGTGCCGTGCGTGAGGGAGCTGACTTTCTCCCAAAACGTGTCCCTGACCCTGAGGAGCTAGTGAGCACGAGGCGGAGGGAACAACGGTGACGGTGTTTGAGGTGGAGGTGATGGCAGTGCAGGTGGTGGTGGACGTGACGCTGGCAGTGCTGTGAGCTGGCGGCGATGGTGGCCCAGTTGGGGGTGATGGCAGTGATGGTGTCCCAGGTGGGGGTGGTGACGGTGACGGTGACGGTGGCCCAGGTGGGGGTGGTGACGGTGACGGTGGCCCAGGTGGGGGTGATGGCGGTGACGGTGGCCCAGGTGGGGGTGGTGACGGTGACGGTGGCCCAGGTGGGGGTGGTGACGGTGATGGTCCAGGTGGAGGTGGTGGCACCGCACCCTCCTGGGCCACCATCACCGCCCACAGCTCTCACAGCTGCTTAAATGGGGTCTGGACACCTGCCGTCCAACCTGGACGAGCCTTTCCGTGCATCTTACCCTCCTGCTTACAGACAGCACAGGGCATCCCACTTCCGGAAACTTCATTCATTCTTAGAAATGAGAACAGCGGGATTGGTCCATGTGCTAAGAACTCCCGGTTATGACCCTGAGCGACTCACATCCCTCAGCATCAAGATACTTTCCTGCCCCCACAGAACCTGAGTCTCCACGGAGAATCACAGGAAGCCACCTCATGCACTTGCTCTGGCTCTTAAAAGGTTTCTGAAAAAAAAAAAAAACGTATCTGCGAAGCTGCAGGGAAGTGGTGTTAGTCTCCGGCGGGGACACCGGCGCAGTCTGCAGAGTCAGCGGCTTGTGCAGCAGGGGAGGGGTGGCGGGGACGTGAGGAAAGCGCCGGCCACCCTCCACGGGTCTGCAAGCTGCGAGGAATTCACTCAGTGCGTTTCTGACAATTCCATGCCTGGGTTTTTTTTTTTTTTTAACATTTTCATTGGAATCACTGGCCCGGGCAGACAGGAACCCCGAACACCAAAACTCGCCTCTCCTCGCCATCGGTTTCATCGGATCTGTGCAGTGACTGTTGACTTCTGAGCAGTGGGGAGATGTCAGAGGGCGGCCGAGGGGCTGAGTCTGTCAGGAAAGGCCTGCAGGGTGGCCAGCATCAGCTCTGGGCGAGCTGGTTCACGGCGTAAATGGGACCAAGTTAAGAGCCCCGGGCAGGATTGGGGGGAGGGAGCGGGGTTGGTGCCAGTTTGAACTTCAAAAACAAACGAAGCAGCCTTGTTAAACGCAGAAAGGGGGGACGGCACCCACTGGTCAACAGAGGAGAAATAAAAGCACGTCTGGTAAAGGAAATAAGTACTTCAAGACTCCGCAGAAGCCCCGGCGTCCCTGCATTTCCACGGGAGACACCGCCATCCTGTGGCTGCTCAGGGAACGGGCGCCCAGATTCTGGCTCTGACCTGGAGCCACCAGCTCCGTGCACACTTCCTCCCCTGCCCGGGGAGTACCACCCAGGACACGTGGCCTCACCGGCCTCCGCATGAGCCTATTTCAGGGGAACGCACCGTTCTGTGCATCTGTGGGACAACTGCAGACATTGGGATGTGAACTGGTGTTCTGTGTTTGGAGACTGGTCGTTGTCTTTGCTGTCTTGGGCCGTGTTTTCAGGAGGTGCACTCAGGGACCTTCTGAGCCACAGACACTATTTTCAGATGATTCAGGAAAAAATACAATATATACATACATACTCACATATAATGTGTGGGCATGTATGTGTGTCTGGATAATGGAAAGAAACAAAGACAGAAAGAGAAAGAGAGGGAGGGAGGAAGAAAGACGGGGTGTTATGGGTTGAATTGTGGCCCCCAAAAAATGTATGTCCACATCCTGACCCCAAGAACCTCAGAACAGGACCCTATGTGGAAACAGGGTCTCTGCAGATGGGATGACGTGAAGGACCTGAGAGGAGGTCCTCCTGGAGGAGGTGGCCCTGCATCCAAGGACAGTGTCCTCAGAAGAGACAGAAGAGGAGAGACAGACACAGAGGAGACGCCACGTGGAGACGGAGGCAGAGACGGGAGGGAGGCAGCCACCAGCCCAGGGATGGACGCCTGGAGCCCCCAGAAGCTGGAAGAGGCAGGAGGGACCCTCCCCTGGAGCCTCGGGAGGGAGCGCGGCCCTGGGACACCTTGACCTCAGACGTCTGGCCTCCAGGACGGGGGAGGATGGATGTCTAGTCCTTTGTGACAGCGGCCAGTGAAGTTCCCAGAGCCCGGTGCTGGGGGCAGCAGGCGCTGCAGAAACCGGTAACACAGCGGAGGGCCGCTTCCACGGCTACGGGGCGGCCAGCGGCAAAGCCTTCTGGGGAAGCAGCTTGGCGATGGGCATCAAAGACTCAAGGAAGCTCAGTCAATCCCTTCCTTCCAGGATCGGGTCCCAAAGTCGTAAATCAGAGCCGCTCCGGAGGGTGGGTGCGTGGGCACCTTCCTCGCCGGGTAATTTATCGTGTTGAATTTGGAAAGAAGTGAAATGGTTGGACATGAAGGAAACGGCTGAATCCACCCGTGAAAAGCCGCAGCACAAAACAGCGTCCTCCCTTGGAAAAGGAAAAGACGTCTGCGGAGGTTTTTACTGGCAAGAAGACTGCTCATCCCACAGTTTAACTGGGAAACACCCTGGACATTAAAGTACGCACTGTGAATCTGGTGAGAGCCCCGCGTAGAGACCAGACGAGCGCCGTCTGTTCTCAGGGCGGATCCACATGGACAGTGGTCGCGTACGTGCTGGGAAGGAGGCGCTCGGAAGCACGCGTCCGAAATGCTCGCCAGGTGCGTGTTACTTTACCTGGATGCTTTTTAAGACTGTCTCCATTTTTCTCCTTTATTGTTTTCTGGAACTTTCCAGCAGGAGCCTGTCTGGACTGCTTTTGCAATCCGACGGAAGCATCTCGTGAATGTTAAAAGCCAAGAGGAGGTTTCCTTCTGTGTTGGTCTGGAGAATGACAATGCCTGGCTGGAGCAGAGCTGGACCCCCCCGAGCCTCTCCAGGAAGAAAGGAGAACCACCACCCGCCCCGCCCCAGGCAGGCACCGAGGTCAGGAGAGGACGGGGCCAGTGCGAGGGACCCCCCCCACCACCCGGACACAGTACCCCCATTGCTCTCCTTCACACACAGCACCCCCAGCACGTGCCAGAGCTAGGCTGAGAACCCCAGGCCACCCGCCTCGATGGCCGCCTAGTGCCCACACAGGTGAGCCACAGGCGGGGCGCCCGGCTGCACCGCACACTTTGTCTCTGCCGGGCAGGCCCCCGCCCAGCGGCAGGAGACACGTCCCTCCTTTCGGTAAGCCTGGGGCGCCCGTCCTGTGTGTGGAGGAACCTGGGAGGCGGCAGTGGGATTAGCGCCTGCAGATGTGGGCGGATGTGGGCCCGGGCGCCCAACCCCAGGGAAGAAAGCTGTTTCTTCAAACACAGCCCTGTGATGTGGGAGAAAGGCTGGGGCGTTGGCAGTATTTGTCCAGAAGCAAGATCTCTGTCTTGGCCGGGACATGCGAGGCCACTAAAGAGAGACCGTGGATTCTGGCTGTCAGGATTTATTGTGTTTGCTCAGTTCTGTTCGGGAGGATGCAGCGTGGGGACCAGCCATGTGTCCGGGCCCTGCCTGTCTCGGGGTCTGGGGGGTTCCCTGGGGGCCTGCAGCCATGGCTGCCACGGGGAGACCTCGCCGTCTGCTGGTTAGGGGGTCGAGGTCCTTCTTGTGCCTTCATCCTGCGTCAGCCTCTCTGCCCGGCCACACGAGGCTCAGATGGGGAGGAAGTGGCTCTGAATTCCATCTGGGTGGTACTCACAGCTTTCTGCCCAAAGCAGCCACTGGCCAGCTCCGGGGTCGACGTTTACGAAGGTTCCCGGGAAGGGGGTCTCTTCCGACGCCGCTGACCCACTCTGCGTTGGAGGGCGGCTTCTTCCCCACGCCGGACGCCACGCCCTTTGCTCCGTGGACACTTAACACAGGTGGGTGATGTGGGCTCTCCCAGGACATGGCCGTTCCACAGAGGAGGCCCCGGGCCCTCGGGGTATCTGTGGGCTCACAGAGATTCCCACTGCCCAACAGACACCTGGGGGTCACCCACACTTCACTGCGGCCTCCCCTCCCCGTTTCCCCCAAATCCTTGGATTATGGGAAATGGTACTGGTGCGCCCGCATGCCCACCTGTTGGAAGCCCACGTGGCAGGAAGAGGGGACGTGAAGCCAAGTTTGAGGGCCAGGCTTCGTGGCAGGAGGGCCAGGTGGCCGGTGAAGCAGCACGTGGACGCCGAGTTTCAATAAACGAAGCAGGCAGGATGTTTCATAACGTTGGGGTATTTTTAATTCAATAAGGGCAATTTAATTTCTTTCAATTAAATACTTTTTAAAAGCCCACCCCTTTCATTACTGGGCAAGTGGATAGCGAAATAAATACTGATTTTATCTGCACCTACAACGAACCCAAGGAAGCAAACACAACCGCGAAGTGGCAGGATGGTCGAGGAGCCTTGTACAAAATTAAGTGCGCACATAAAAGAGAGTCACGTCCTACTGCATCTGGAAACACAGAGGGGAGGAAAACAGAAAATAAGGCTGTTGGAAAAGCTCGCTTTCTATTTGAATGACGTGGAAATTGATATCTCTAGATGTTCCTTTTCCAGCCACGCTTAATTACATAACATCAGCTCATGTAACATTTAAGAAACCGTGGGAGACCCCAAAGCAATTATAATCACTGCTGAGAAAGTGAACCCTTCACGGAAAGCAATGTTTAAATTAACTATCTCGGTGCATTTTAAAACACACGCAATAAAAATCTCCCGTCCAGACGTGTAAACTGGTAAACTTGGGGAGCTCCCTTAAAGAGTAAAGCATGCACTTGGGTGTGGAGGCAGAAACCGTGTGAACCACAAACCCGATCTCAAAATCCCCGAGGCCCACGGGGCCCACCGCGACTCATGACTTCAGTGTCATTTATTTTTCACAGAAAAAAGCAAGCATGCCATGTGTCGATCTGTGTCCCCCAAATCAGGTATGTGGAAGTCCCCGCCCCAGGACCCTGGAATGTGGCTCTGTCTAGAAATCGGGTCTTTACAGAGGTGACTGAGGTGGGGTAACTGTGGTGGTGGTGGCGTCGGTGTATGAAGGGGACACTGGAGACCATCTCACCAGCGGCTGCACAGAGGTTACTTTAATTTTTCACTCGCCATTTCCTGTCCATATGACGTTCCGATCGCAGTGCAGACGCTCACAGGAAGAATTCTAGCGGAGGTGGAAACGGGGTGGGGGCGTGCCCCCCAGGAACTTAGCGAGAAGACCCCCCCTCTACCCTGGACAGTTGAAAACATCACCCTTCTTACCCCCAGTTTCGAACAAGAGGCCTGGACCCATCCATCTCTCCATCTGTCCGTAGAGAAAACCAGAAGGGAGCGGGCAGCCGCCCATCCTGGGCCCTGTGCACCAGGAGCGGGGCCTCGTCTGCTGGTGGGGACAGGGCTGGCCCCGCCTCCACTCCGTTTGCAAATGAACGTGCTTCCATTATTGGGTTTCATTCACCTTTTCGAAGCGGCTCCGCAGAATTATTGTGGAGAATTCATCTGAATGCCAGCTCTGGGATCAGACCGGGGACCCACGCACGGGCAGCACCTGAACCCTAAGGGCAAGTCTCGGGGGCCAGTGTCTGAAGGACGAAGGGGCCCTGTTTACCTGAAGCATGGAGGTTCTAACCCTGAAGGACAGAGAACTCCTTGGACCTCACCCTCGGCCAACATGGGACAGAGGAGACCCTTCCCAGGTGGCCCCGGGGCACCCCTTGAGCCTCCATCAAGGTGGTCAGGAATTTCCACCTCCCATGCAGCAAACACCTCTTCATCTGATGCAGCCCGGCCCCTCCGAGCTGCAGCAGCCTGGGAGAGGCCTAGGCACCCCCGACCCCGACCCCGTCAGGGCGTAGACCCGTCCGGGCGCATCCACGCAGGAGACCTGGATATCTGGTCGGCACGCTCACGTTTCACTGTACGGCTCGTGTACCGTCTGACGTTACTGGGGGCCCCTTGGACTCGGCCCCAGGACAGTGGTCCTGGGGGAGAAAGCGGGAGACCGCACACAGCCCGTGGGCTGCCAGCGGTCCTGGGTCCTCAGGGCAGCAGAGTACACCCTTCTGGTCTCGTTTTAGGGCGAACGAAGGTGAGGGAGAGGCTCCTACAGGCAGATGTCTGTGACGGGGCGGGGGGGCTAGGGGAGGCGATGAGGCCACGAGGGTGGAGCCCCATGAGCGGGATCAGTGTCCTTACGACAGACCCCAGAGAGCTCCCGCACCCCGTCATCAGTGTCCTTACGACAGACCCCAGAGAGCTCCCGCACCCCGTCATCAGTGTCCTTACGACAGACCCCAGAGAGCTCCCGCACCCCGTCATCAGTGTCCTTACGACAGACCCCAGAGAGCTCCCGCA